>NC_140939.1:128169406-128479406 GCF_014529385.1 Adiantum capillus-veneris | reverse complement strand
CTACAAATCCGTGCACCACACTTTTCGAAATCTGCTCAATCGCATAAATCAATGCACATAACTTGTGATGAATCCACTCTCGAACCTGAGAGTCCACAAGAATGCATACATCCGCAAAGTGTTCTCAAGGTATGCGCATAAATGTGTTGAAAATATCAACCCACACGCTCTTCACTGAGAGAAAAACATCAATGCGCAAAACAAGAGAATGAAAAAAGCTCAATTTGAGCTCTCCAAATGTAGCAAATCACCACAATAGGCATACATAATCTTCAAATTTCCGAATACCCTACAGCTTGTCAGCCCATATCTTCCAAACCGTGCAGAATTTGCAGAAGCTTCCTTCTGCAAAGTTGTAGACCATGCAAAAATGGTTGGGAAGTGGAGGAATGGACATAAAATGCGTTGTTTAACGGGTCTAAATAGATCTGTAAAAATCTGCAACTGTGTATCCTAGATGTGCAGGCAGTCTCATTGACGTATCTCAAAATTGGTAGAGATTTTTGAGAAAACTTTCTTCTGCAAAGTTGAAGAGGAAAAAAAACCGATCAAGGTTGGCGAGAATCGGCTTGAATGAAGAAGTTTTGGTAGTCCAAAACAGATCTGCAAAAATGTGTTGTAGTTTTTGCTGCTTCTCTGCTTGCCTCCCCGCCACTGAGCTCCAATGATGCTCCCAATCCCTGAGCTCTGATACTAGTTGAAGTGCGTGAGTGGGAGCGTATGAGAGTGTGTGTAGCAATGGAGAAGAGAGGAGACCTTGTGTTTGCAGGGGCTAAAACTCACTCTCTACATGTGAGCCCCCTTATTCTATTATGTACATAATGAATAAGTATAGTGGGCGGGCACCTAGCCTAATCGGCCACATAAGGCTTTACCCCAATATGCGGATACCCCTTAGTGAACCTATACAAGTCCTCATAAGAATAATTTATAAGCACTCTCATGGATTCATTGGTTTTGATAAATCTCACATTCGGTTTGTGGCTTAGCAAATGCCTCTCCTCTAGATATTCTCCCAATCCCATTGTCGAAGGTATTGTAGCATTTCCTACAATTTGCATGTCTTTGAGTGGATTAGAAAACCTCGGTGGTGAATGATTTTTCATGATAAAGGCTCACTCAAAACTCTCAAGATAGTCTTCAACAAGCCCACCTTAGCTTAGTGCAACTTATCCCTTTTTGCCCCTGGTGAGGTTTCTCAAAATTTAGGTATGTGTGACCCTTTGGTCTCGAGAAAGTGGTTTTGGGTACCTTAAAAAATTGGTCTAGGTATATCCTATTGCTTGCAAGATTTGTTCTTGGCTATACCTGACTCAATTCAAAGTTGTATCAAAAGCTAGAGCAATTTTAGTGAACTACACTTGAAATATCACTCAAAATAATCTCAGGACCAAGAAAGAGGAACTTTGGCTTGTATCTTGGTCTCTAGAAGGTATTTTTAGCTCAAAGTTGATATTTGAGATGTACTCAAGTATATCTAGAAGCTCATCACGTGAGATACCCCCACTATGAAGAGGTACACGAATTGCGATCCATGACCTCCAGTTAAGTTTTGACTCCAAATTTTGAGAGTAACTAGATAAGGTCATATGCAAGCTCTGTACCAGTTGTAGGGAGGCGTTGTAGCACGACCTAATCGTAACCCATACAAAATTATCAAATCCGTGGATCGAAAAACCCGGCTAGGGCATGAAAGCACGAGCATCGCATAAATAGGATAGAGGATTCAAGAGATCATCTCTCCAATGCAAGTAGAGATTAGCAATGGAAAGACTAACTCTAAACCTACTCTAATCACTAATCAATTAATCTCCTACACACATCAAGCCCACCAAAGTCCGAATTTCTATATACTAGAAACCCCAAGCACACTAATGATAAGCACACACTAATTATGGGGATTTCAATCTTTAGAGTTTTTTAAACCAAATATGTGTCATAGCATAAAGTATCTATTTAATGTAATTTTCAATCGTCATAAGACTCCATATATGTGTGGTTGACGGAGAGAGAAAGTATAAATTCTAGAGAGATAGTATTTATGTGAGTTACCATTAGAAGAAGGATCATAAATCCTTGAGAGAGAGAGAGAGTGACTTCTCTTCTAGAGAGAGAAAGTAAAATCATAGAGTTGTATATCACTACGCAGAGAAAGAGAGAGAGAGAGAGACCGAGAGGGCATAACGATGTGAAAATGTAAACAAATAAAATCACCATTTCACAACTCATGCCATTAGAGTAAAATATGCTCGCAACGCATGTGATCAGAGTCAAATAATCCACAACATATAATCATACGATAAAGTAAAAAATCATGCAAAATAGAGACAACACTATTTTCAGAGTTAAATAATCCACAACATATATAAATGTGATGAAGTCAAAAATCATGCTAGATAGAGACAATACTATTTTCCCCAAGCTTGAGCTTTTTGAAACAACGTAAGTTTGAGGATGTAAGTACATTCGCTAAACTACCACAGGATAAGATCAAAATTAGAGTACAAAAAAGGATAGTCGCCATAAATGTAATGGTCACTCTAAAAGGCAAGTAATTTGCTCCCAAATAGCTTGCACTCACATTGCTGGTAAGCACAATCAAGTGGCCAGTGCATACCCAACCAGCTGTAATTAAATGGAGGGAGAAATCCTCCTTGGTTGTCCAAGAATAAAAGCGATGTCCATTGGTGCGAGGGTTGGCTGATGAATAATCATGTGCTCCTTAGGTTCGAGTCCGAGCACTTTTGTGTACACATAGTACATATATTTGCATGCCAAAAAGGATTTGTTGGTATTCTCTCGTTTTTGAAAATCCGGACACGTGCATGTTGGACTCTGTTTTATATGAATCTCATAACTATTTTCAGTGAGAACTCGGAAAATTACATGCTCTTGAGACCTTTTCACTTCATCCAAAAATATCATTGTCATACTATTACATGCTTCCAATTTCTTCATGGCCTCTTTAGAGATTCCATGCCTCCACTTTTTCTTCCTTGAGCTGCCACCACCTTCTTTGCAGTCGCCAGCAAGAGGTTGTGGATTTACCATTGAATTCTCTGTCCGAAATCCACTCTGATGTAGCGCGGCAAGTTCCTGTGTGGAGATATCTGTCCCTCTTGCTACTGGCCAAACATTTGGAGCAGGAGGTAAATCTTTGACTTGTCTTTTGATTGATTGAGTATGCAAAATCTCATGATTACAAAACCATAACCATTGCTCAATTGTTTTACCCTTGAACATTCTTTCGGACCATATACATGGAGCAACAAGACCAATTGAGCGACTATGCAAGATATTGTCACAATTTTTTCTCCCTACCATTCCAAATTATTTTCTTTGACTTTGAATGGGCATTCTCCTGAGGGCCCACTGAGTGCGTGGCACATCACTCTCAAACACATTGTTTCTTTGAGATGACAAAGGTGTGGTTATTTCTTTTTGAGATCCAATATCATCATCAGTGTCACTAGTTTGCAGCGGAATGTTAGAAATACCTGGTGCTTGGGTATCAAACTTGATTTTTATTGGTTGACCGCGATGGTTTCGTTGCTTAGATTCGATGACATATTCCGACCGATGGGAGCTACTTGTTCCTGTTCTGCCCCTCTTTTTGCGTTGTACTGTTTCTTTGTCTCCATGCAAAATTGGCTGCGCATACATGGGAGTCCCTCCAAAACAGCCTCCTGTAATAGATGGGCCACGTTGGTTGGAGTTGGAGTTTGCTGAGATTCAACTCGAGAAAGCAAGGTCTCCATTGTGGGACCCGTTCCTATATAACGCCCAGTAGTATATCCCAAGCCCTTTGCACATTGAATATATGAGTTTATAACATCTGCTACACATGCATCATACAAGGATATTTTTCTCTTTCCACCTTCACCCTAACCAACTGGTATGTACACTATCTGATAAATTAACATTGGGAATTTGTGCCCGCTCCCACGGACTTAGACCACCCTAAAAAATTCACAAAAACATGAATTAAAATTTATAAATTTCATGTATGAAAAGCTTATAAATATAGATTGTCATAAAGGTACTTACATCTATTCCAATTCCTCCCCAGTGTGAAATTCGTTGCTCCCACCATTTAAACCATCTGCTCACTCTTGTGATGCTCTCTGTAGATAGATGTTGTCTCCACCATTTTTTAATTTAAAGTGCCTTTTGAGATGCAAGCACAATTGTCTTACAAGATCTCCATTCCTCACACATATCAATGTGTTTATTTGTTAGATGTTGAGGTATCCACTTTTTAGCATATTTGTGGAGACTCTGCTCCCAATGAAATAGGCACGACCGTTCACGTCCCTCCATGATATTATCTGGCCCGCCATTGGAGACTGTTCGAATAGCATTCCAATTTACACCAGCTTCATCAGACATAAAACTTGCAAAGTTAGCTGCACCATGTCCGTACTTTTCCATTGTTGAATTAAGGTTCTCCCAAAAAATAGCTTGAGTCTTTGCATCCTCCTCTTTAGTTTTACATATAGCAATTATTTGTAGTGATCGTATGCTGCAAGATATTCAACATAAACATTTTCACACATCTTATTTTATTTAATGATAAAAAAAGACGAGATCTTTAAATACTTAAAGATTACCTTGGATCATAAACTGAGCATGACATTGTTGCCCATCCATCTATTCTATGGGTAAAATCAAAATGTACCCACGCATTTCTCAAGTCACCAGTTTCAGTTCTTTCATCCAATTTACTAGATCAATCCCAGAACCTGGTCCTTTAGTGGACATTTTAAATAGGAAGCACTTGTCATCCTCTTCCCCCTGTCCAAGAAATCTACTCCCATGGAAAAAAGGAAACATGCACTTTTTTTGAAGCAATAAAATATTATCATATCCATCCCCAATAACAACACCTTGACTCTTCCTCTCCTTTGAAACAATTGAAGAAAACCTACATGATGCATCACAAGAAGTCTAAATTTATAATAGTTAAAAAATTAACAAATTCAAGGAACAAAATTGAGTTTCTCTTACCCTTTGGTTTGAACCAGTGGCATCATTTCTTCCAAAAAATCATTGAATTGTACATCGGATGTAACTTCAGCTTCCTCACCAATCAATGAGTGAAGAACAAGCTGTTGAGCCACCAACATTTGAATTTTTCTTGGGCCACCCTTTTCTATTTTTAGTACTGCACCTACCAGTTTCCGCACTCTTGAAATAGCAGCCCTAGAGGTTCCTGCCTTAACATTATGACAATGTTTACCAACATGTATTGCCAGTCGCAACATTGTACCATCTCTAGGCAAAACATAATCATTAGAAAATTTCGGAGGTCATTTGGAGGGCCTTGTAAGAAATTGTATTTCTCTCTCTAGAAAATTTTTTTAAAATGCACTTGCACTTTGTGAGTACGTCCAAAAGGACAACCAGACACTCTGAAAAGTAGATTTATATTCCCAATCGTCCTTGAAAACGGTCACTTTTTTATTTAATGCGAGCGTCTTTTTCAAGAGGCAGGTGCGGCGCATTCAATGCAGCTTACGTCATCACTGAAAGTTGAAAAGTCACAAACTATAAAATAGTGATAGATTTTGACACCACCAATGCATCCGAAACGCCAAAATACCTTAAAAACGAATGTCTACTTGTCTCATTCCGACATCCGGAGAGGCAAAAAATGTCAAAAAACCCCCAAAAATGGGCTTTTTACTAAAGGCGCGCGAGGAGGCATTCGAAAATTTTAGAATGCCCCTCTGCGCGCCGTTAGTACAAAGCTTTTTTTAGTGATTTTTGGACACTTATCTTTCCAAAAAGCCCCTTTTTTAGAGGTTTTTGGACATTTTCCTCTCAAAAAGCTTCCTAAAAAGAGGAAAAAAGGGCCTTTTTACTAACGGCGCGCGAGGAGGCATTCCAAAATTTTGAATGCCCCCTCGCGCGCCATTAGTAATCAAAGCTTCTTTTAAGTGATTTTTGGGATTGGACATTTATTTCTAGGAGATCTGTGTGTTCGGACGCATTGGCAGTATCAAAAGTTTCAAATCTTCCACCTTGATAGTTTTGTGACTTTTTGAGTTGTAGTGATGACGTATCCCGTATCAAATGCACCGCATCTACCTTCTGAAAAAGGTGCTCGCATTAAATAAAAAAGAGTGCTCGTCTTCAAGGACCACTAGATTATTAAATGAGGAGAGGGACACCTTTTATATTTTTGTTAATATCAATCTATTTTTCTACGTAACATAGGCTCTTCTCTCATTGGAGGAGCTTATTTTCCTCTCTCTACCAAAAGACCTCCGAAATCTCCTAATGAGATTTTGCAGGGACAAGCAGCAACACAAGTAACAACCTTCTGACAATAATGACAAGTTATTGTTGTATTCTCTTCCATTGCAAGGTAGTCCTTTTTGACATGTCTGTCCAAATATCCATGAAAATCTATACTATTAAATTCTTGCTCCTTAATATAATGAGGACACGTTGAATAATTGCATTGCATGCATCCCAAACAGTGGCTTAGAGAATTGTGCATGCTATTGCCATGGTTGTCACAGATGGGCGAGTCCACAAGTGACCATCAAAGCGTTGTTCCATCCCTGTCATTCGTTTTGTTTTATCCTGAGTCGCAGGTAACTCAAAACATAAATTTCCATCATAATGTTGTGGAAGTTCAACAACTTGCAAAGGAGCTCCACATAATGTTAACAGATCATTTAACTTTTTTGCCCCTGGATTTTGTTGAATCCAAATTACGATTGACTGAGTTTTGAGTTTGTCCTATATCGTCACCACTACTTTCAAGATGCACAATGCTTAAAACATCTTCAGATATCTCTTTGTCATTTCCTTTCTCATTGTCACATACCTGTATAAATGTGTCTGAATAAATTATCTCAAACAATCTCGAAAAAGATCCATATATTAAGAAATGCTGATGACCTTCGATATCCCATTGTGGTTGCAGTAAGACTTTTGTTAGGCCACAATCACTTTCAATAAGAGCAGATAGTGACTCAAAATGGCAAGATGGAGGCAGCAAACTCTGCAAATAGTAAGCACTAAGCAACAATGAGTTTCCCTTCAACTGAATGTCGCGATTGACTATCTGACCACCAACCTTCCAAGTTATTGTTACTTTCATGTTGGGCATATTCTCTCAAGCAAAAGATTACAGGGTGGAGATGCGAGAAAACTGTGGTGGATCAAGTGAAGATGGTGAAGGTTAACGAAAGTTAAAGATAAAGTGAAGGTTAATGAAACTGGTGAAAGTTAATGAAAGATGTGAAGGTTAATGAAAGTGAAAGATTTGTAGGTAGACGAAAAGACAGTTGCATAAGATCTTGTGACGGCTCAAAGAATAATGAAAATCATAATTGAAGAAGTGCATTTAATATATGACGGTTGTGAATGTATGTGCAGTGGAATATGTCATCAAATTTGAGGGGCCATTTAATTTCTAAATGGTGGTTCAAGGACTGCATTTAATGCAGTCTAATAGTGTCTCCATCTTTTGTGTGTGTGTGTGTGTGTGTGTGTGTGTATATATACATATATACATATGATTGTGTGAGTGTGTGTATAAAAAGCGTAACATTCTATATGACCGACTTTGTATAAAAAACGTAGCAATTTTTTTAGTTAAGTTATATATATGCTTCCATCTTGCCATTTTATATATATGTGTGTGTTTTTTTGGTAGTGTGCATATATAATTTTTTTAGTTAAGTTATATACATTACTATGCGTGTGTATAAATGATTTTGTGGGTGTGTGTAAACAACGTAGCATTTTTTTAAGTTAAGATATATATAATTAGCTCTAGAGAGTGTATGTATGTATGACTATGCACATAGTTTTTCCATCTTGTGTGTGTGTGTGTGTGTGTGTGTGTATAACTTAACTTTAAGAATGCTACGTTTTTTATACACACAAACACATACAATCATTTTTTTAAATATATGGTTGTGTGTGTGTGTGTGTGTGTAAAAAACGTAGTATTTTTTTAGTAAAATTATATATATGAATCCATTTTGCGTATATCTTTGTGTGTGTATATACATATATATATATAAATGAATGTGTGTGTGTGTGAGTGTTTATACCACAATATCATTTTTTGTAATATATGGTGTGTGTGAAAAAAGTAGTAGTTGAGATGAAAGTGGAGTGAAGTTTAAGTGGAGTTTTAATTGAGATTAAAGTGGAGTGAAGTGAAAGTGGAGTTTTTATGTGAAGAAGGAGATGAAAGTGGAGTTGTGCTGTGAAGAAGAAGGAGTAAAAGAAGACAAGGTATTGTGTGTGTGTGTGTGTGTGTGTGCGCTTACCTGTGCACGCTTGCTCGATCCACCGGAGGAGCTCCATTGGAAAGGCATGGGGGAGCTCCAATGGAGCTCCTATTGGACCTCCTCCGGTGGATCGGGCGAGCGTACGCAGGTAAGCACACAAACACACACACAGTGATACACACTTTCATTCTCACACATCAAAACACTTGCACACATAGCACAAACACACACACACAATCATGCATACGCACACACATTACACTTGCATACACACACATACATACACCCACATATATAAACACTTGCATTCACACCATCAACACACTTGCACACATAGCACAAACACACACACAATCATGCATACGCACACACATTACACTTGCATACACACACATATATAAACACTTGCATTCACAACATCAACACACTTGAATACATACACACATACACATATATAAACACTTGCATTCACAACATCAACACACTTGCATACATACACACATACACCTATATAAACACTTGCATTCACAACATGAACACTCTTGCATACATAGCACAAACACACACAATCATGCATACAGAGACACACATATTACACTTACATTCACACACACACACAATCATGCATACATCCACACACACACACATATAAACACTTTCATTCACACACATCAACACACTTGCATACACACATACTAAACACACTTACAGTAACAAATACAATGATGTAAGAACAGGTCGTTGTAGAGAAGAGGTATACAGTCAAAGTGGATTTGTATTTTTCCTTGCCATGAGCAAGTTGAGAATGGTTTTTTTTTTAATTTGCATTTTACGCCGTTATGCTGCCAAAATTTAGAAGTTTATATTTGTATTTTCATTGCTAAGAAGATTTTTGTTGTTTGTGATTGATAGATTATGGCTCGTACACCATCTAAACGTTGCAGGACATGTATCTCTCAAAGTAAGTTCAAATACATTAAGCTATTTGTGACCTTTTTTTTGTCTCATCATACTCACTAAACTAGTTGTGTTCTTATTGTTTTTTGCTTGTAGAAGTAGGATACACATTAAGGTCTGGCACTACAGGGCATAGGGCCAATGCACGATCTTCCATTGCTTCTTCCAATGTCCGTCGAAAGGAGGATATTTTGGGTGATGTGCATGAAGAAGAGGATATATTGAGTGATGTGCATGAAGAAGAGGTGTTCATAGATATTCATGCTACACAAGGTGAATTGGTGGCTCACAGCGTGTCTAAAGCAACAACAATTGTTGCTAAACCTCACGATCATTCCACAGTATTTGGAAAGGATGTTCATGGTCAAATATTGGAGGAGATTGTAGAGGGTTTTATTGTAAAGAGAGGTGGGGAACCTCCTCGCATTCCTCTCTGCAGATTGATGGAAAATGAAGCCATTAGAGCGGTGGGTCCAGGCACTGAGGGCTTGGTGAAAAGGTTTGAGAGGTCTGGATACATTGTGCTTGGAGCTCCATTTCTTGTGTCATTTAAGAAGCCAGGCCATGATCAACATTATGTTTCCGACTTAGACAAAGATGAATGGGGGCCTATTTGGCAAGAAATAAGTGATGATTTTGATAATTCCCTTCCCCTTGAGTGGGAAGACTTAAGGGGAAAAAAATTTATCGTTTGGGATGGTAATCACCGTTTGAAAACTTGGATGCGCTTAATAAAAACATGTAAGTGATTTATTTTTTGTTTAATGTAAAGTTGACTTGTATTACTCTATGCTTTCTAATTTTCTTTTTTGTTGTTGTAGAATTTTCAATGATAAAGTGGAGACATTGTTCTGTGAAGTGTCAATTTGTCAATGTTGATAGAAGTGCAGAGGGGGAACTTATGCTAGCTTTGCGCTCTCAAAATGAGTAGGCACATTTGTTTTTTGAAAGTTATTGCTGTTACTGTATCGATTTCATTCTACTGCCATTTAATTTAAGATATTGTGGTTTAGGATTGGTAGAATCACTGTGAGCACAAATTTTGGGTAGGAGATCTTCTTGTTCCAAAAACTGGCTGTGGCAAGCAAAGATTCTTTAATGAAGACTTTCCCAAGATTGGATTCGATGGATAGAGGTAGAGCTTGCTTGTGAGAAGAAGGCATCTAAAGGGAGTTGGTACAACGCTCCTGCTCTTTTATTAGCAATGCTCATATGGAAGGTATATTTTTTTGCCTTAAAGTACACTTTTTATGTAATTTCTAAAACTTGACATTATTTTGTAAAACCTTTACTTTTTTTTTTCATTTGCTCTACAAAAGAAGACTTTGACTTGTCTTTCTTGTTTTCAAAAACTGGTTTGTGGCAAGCAAAGATTCTTTAATGAAGACTTTCCCCAAGATAGGATTCGATGGATAGAGGTAGAGCTTGCTAGTGAGAAGAAGGCATCTAAAGGGAGTTGGTACAACGCTCCTGCTCTTTTATTAGCAATGCTCATATGGAAGGTATATTTTTTTTGCCTTAAAGTACACTTTTTATGTATTTCTAAAACTTGACATTATTTTGTAAAACCTTACTTTTTTTTTCATTTGCTCTACAAAAGGAAGACTTTGACTTGTCTCTTATCAAAAGAGATGCAAGAGATCAATGATCCCTCGATTTCACTGCCAGAAAAGGAAATGGTTGCTCGAGGAAGAGTAGAAAAAATATTCAAAGAAAGAGCTTATAAGGTAAACACTTTCTCTTCTCACCGTTTATGTTTGAATTTCTACAAAATTGTAAGTTGACATGTCATTTGAATTTGATTTATTTCATTGAAAAATTGATTTGATTTGATCTCGTGCTAATGCAACATAGATGTTGGCCATTTCCAACCCCGCTAATGGCCAGGGGTTCTTCTCTTTATTATTTAACTTCAATTGGATAAGAGAAAAGGATCAAGTGGGCCTTACAAGAGACAAGGTCCACTCTTTGGCAACTTCTAAAATATCACCAGAGAGGTAATAATTTTTGGATAAAAAATACACATGAAATCATCAAATGAATCAATGCATTTATGGTTTGTTTATTGTTTGCTCTATAGGAAAAAGAAAATATTGCACTCTTTGATGCATTGCCATGTAGATGACGTAACTTCTGAGCGTTATATTAGTGCAATGAAATTTAGAATGTACTTGCGTAAAGAGTGGTATTGGGGAAGTATCTTGAAGCAATGCTTGAGGATAAAAGGGAAAATGATTGAAGAAATTCCGGAGGGCTTTGAAGCATGGTTTCATCACCAATTGAGGGACCACATTGATAAAGATTTTGTGGAGTTTTGGAGTAAGCTAGACACAAAAGAGTCGGATGAAAAAATTCTAGAGCTTATGGAATCTTCGAGGAGAGTATTATTCAGGTAATACAATTGATATCTTTATGGTTTTTATTCTATTTTTTACTTAGAGTTTGTATAATAAATAATTCACTTAGGAAAGGAGCTCAAATAAAGTTAACTGCATTTTATGTAGATGGCTAATTCAGCTTTACGACGATCAAACTTTGTTGGAGAAGTTGCCAATTGTTGCTGTTGAAACTTGGAGGGACCTCTCTTGTGAGGAGTGTATGTATCCACTATATATGAGAGATTATGGTTTGATTGCTTGGGAAATTGAGTATTGCCCTTGGTGGCTAGATTACACTCGAGGCACCTACCCACGTGATGAAGGGAACTTATATAAAGGTTATTTTTGGCATTTATAAAAACTACAAAATTGTTAACGTGCTCATACTATTTAGATTATGTTTGTGAGAAATATATTTTTGTTTGCTTTAGAGCACTTTCTTGAAAGAAATGAAAATGGTATTGAGGAGATTGGCTCAGCTTCCAAGAAAGCCACCTCTTTGAAAAGAGTAAACAATAGTACAATCTCCTCTATAAAGAAACAATTGGATTTTGTTAGATCCAAGAAGCCCAAGAAGTCTCCCAAAAAGAACCAAAAAGGTGCTCAAGGCTCCACATGTAAACTTGCTTGTATAGATATCTAGCTGTCACTTTCTTTCTACTCAACAATTCTTGATGAAATATTTTATTTTCTGATTATGCAGTGCCTTCCATAGATTGTGATGTGACCGTTATTGGCAACATGCTAGATGTTTACAAAATTTCTCTCGATGATGAGAAATGGTAAACACATGTGAAAAGAAAGACTAACTATGTGTGGTGTGTGTTGTGAATGTTTGAAATACATGTATTTGATCATATGCAGAATCTTGGATTTTCTTCATTCAGCCCATGTTGATGGGGAAAAGAGCAATTAAGTGGCCTCTTTTTTTTGCGGATTTTCCAACAAACTTTAAAGTTGAAATTTTTTCGGAGAACGAGGTGTGCATCCTTCAAAACCACAATGGATAGTCTATGATAGTTTTGTAACTTTAATTAAATTAACAATGCGTATTATGCAGGTCCCTCCATGGAATCAATTCTCTCAAAAATTAAGTAAGAAAGTGGCCATAATAGCTTCAAACTATGTGGCAGACAATGGGTGGTACATCACCCTAAGCTCCACTGATCACTTTGTCATTGTGTCTAGCCATGCCATTGAGATGGGATTCAAAATGATGCACACCATCCTTATTTTGATCCCCGACGGTTATGTGCGAAAGACCATTGAGATTGAGAGAGTAAGTAAATTTATTTGTTGATTGAAAAGCATGCTCGTAGTTTTCTTCAATTCGATCACATTCTAATTGTAATTTATAGGTGGAAACACTATTTCTAGGATTGTTTTATCATAAGGGTCAACGTCCTATCTACGATCGACGAGATGGAGAGAGCGTGGACAACAACTCTTTTAATGCCAAGTCCGGAATACTAGTGGAGCGCGCTGACGAAGAGTACATTGGAGGACACGCTCTTAGAGGTGCCGCCGAGCGTAGCCTTCACTTCTTTCGGTAAGAATATATGCTTCCTACTATGCGTTATTGGACTATGTTACATAAAGTAAAAATGCTCATACTTTTTGCTTTTTTTAGCTGGCTTGTGCGGACATTTACTGCGGAGCACACCTACATTGTTGATATGTTTTCTGGATGTGGTGGCTTGGGCAATGTTTGCGTTGAGTTTTCTAGACACTGTCTCTACATAGATAGTGATCCAGAGGTCTTCCATCAACATCTTTCATGCTTCAAGGCTCCATGTGTACGTGCTATTTTAGCAATTGATGCAGATAGCGATGAGCAGACTGATTGGCAACAATATGAGCCCGGATCACATTGCCCTTGATTGACATCAACATTGGTATTATCTATCGTTTTTTCTAGTTTGTGATTTTTATGGAACGGCGTGTGACCATGGTGTTTGGGTGCCACTTTTTTGGTATTACTGAAGATATGTTGTTGGTGTTGATCGTCCTTATCAATTCAGCCATGATTTCATATTTATTATGCTAGATAGAACTTAGTTGAGATCTTTGGATTTACCAAAGTAAAATACCAACACATGCTTTTTTGCGTATGTAATTTCTTCTTCCTGTGAGCATTCGCTGCTGCATGGAAGCAAGTATGGAATGGGAATTTTTTTAGTTTGAATTTTCATGCCGCTATGCTGCCGAAATTTTGATTGCTTGTCAATATAATCATGCTTTTTGTTCATGTTTGAAAACATAATCATGGTTTCATGTATACATAAAAGTTAGTCAAGCTTCACGGAAGCAAGGATGGAATGGGAAATTTTTTTGTTTGTATTTTCACGCCGTTATGCTGCCGAAATTTTGATTGCTTGTGAATATAATTATGCTTTTTGTTCATGTTTAGAAACATAATTATGGTTTCATGTATACACAAAAGTTAGGTAAGCTTCACGGAAGCAAGTATAGAATAGGAAAGCTTAACGAATGTTAGGCAAGCTTTCACAGAGGCAAGTATGGAATGGTTTTTTTTATATTTTTCACGTTGTTATGCTGTCAAAATTTCATTTTCTTGTCAGTATTTCTTTACACTGTCGGTCTAAGAATATATATAGTTTTATATATAATATTTATATTATATATATATAATATCTTTTTATTTATTTTTTTATGTGTGTGTGTTTATGTACGCAAGCAGTTCTTCAACTCGGTAAAGTGTTTTTAAGTACTTGTTTATACAATATATATAGTTATTTATATGTGTGTGTTTATGTACGTATGCAGTTCTTCAACTCAGTAAAGTGTTCTTAATTACTATTTTATATGCAAGAGTCTATGCGTGTATCATTACTTTAAGGTCTCTGCCCAAACAAGTACAACCATCAATATTTTTTAGATTCCTAGTTTCAAATTGGCTTATTAGGCATTCATCCTTGTTTGCAACAACACCTACATGGACAGGAAACAACATTCTACTAAAAGTAGGGTAAATACTAAAGACATGCTCATCTTTTTCTTGCATTATATAAAAAACTCACATCGATTTTCTTTACGTTTGGCTTTCAAACAGCTTGTAGTTACATTTGGTGGTTCAATTTAGCTACTACAAGATATCAACAATACCCTAAATTATGACAGATCTTGAAGATGTGTTAGTAGACCAGGCCGATTAAAAGTATCACAGCTACTTCAATAATAATAATTCAGACAGAGACATATGAATTATTCTCGCCAAGGCATTGAAGAGTGGAACACCATCATATAGTTAAAATAAGCATCATATAATTAAAATAAGTTGTTTACATGATTAGGTAGGGAATCAAACCTGCACACACACACAATACAACTTGCATCACACTAGTACAATTTATCATGTGCTAGTGCATATTTATTTAACTATATATATTTAGTGCATATTTATTTAAATCTTGCCTCAATCTTCTACCACATTAGAGCCAGAGATGTCAACCAGGTTGATTGTGCGTTTGCAGACAAGCAAATGGTCAATCTCCGTTTGTAAAGCGGCCCTTCGAGAGCTGTCTATCAATCTCCGTCTGTAAAGCGGCCCTTCGAGAGCTGTCTACCCCCATGTCTCCCACTTGCCCAAAGATTCTCGCATTGTCTCAAAGCCATCATTGAGTTCCTAGTCTCCGGTGTTGCGAGTGCGATTAAGGTGGTTGAACATCCGGATTGCCTTGTTTGTGTCATGCTCTCTCTGTGTAAACGTCTTCTTTTCTTCAAGGGGTGTGTTGGGGGGGAGTTTGTGAAGCTCTTCATGGATTTTTACAACTACCTCATTACCAGTAGTTTCATATCCTATAGGCATTGTATAAGTACAGGGAAAATGAAAAAATCTCTCTTGATTAGCACCTCCGATTCACTTGTGCAGCATATGCTGCTTGCCTTGTAACATTTATATAGGCTAAAGCAGCATGCTCTCAAAAAGCATTGATAGTGATGGAATAGTGGCATGTGTTAGTGACATGAGGGGTCCCACGCAGCATATGCTAACTACTAAATTGGAGCGTGCAATAATATATGCATGATTTGTCAATATGAATATTATAATCGTCTACTACTCCACCACTAACTTTTAAAGTGGGGCGTGCAATAAAATATGCATGATTTGTCACTACGATTATTATTCCCCTATAAGATTTATAAGCATCTAATATTGCAATGAGTAGACACCACTAACTGCCTCTCTAAGGGCTCGGAAAACACTATGATTATTATTCCCCTATGAATACTATAGGCATATAATAGTGCAATGAGTAACCACCACTAACTGCCTCTCTAAGGGCTCGCAAAACATTATTTGTGGACCCGGCTTTGGAACCTTTTCACACGCATATGAACATGCAAAACTCTCTCTCTCTCTCTCTCTCTCTCTCTCTCACACACACACACACACACACACACACACACACACACACACACACGTGAGTAGAAAACGTGCACACAAACTCCTTCTTCACAACAAAACTCCACTTTTACTTAACTCCACTTTCATCTCAATTAAAATGTGGGATATTTATAAAATATATACATTAAACCAACACATAAACAATTCTATACCAAGTTACTAAATGAAATAATTTGAACCGGCTTGAGAACCTTCTTGCCCAAGGAATTTTTTCATTTTGAACCTATATTTCCTCTCTCCCCCTCATCTCCCACTCTCAAGCTCTCTCTCTCTCTCTCTCTCTCTCTCTCTCTCTCTCTCTCTCTCACACACACACACACACACACACACACACACGTGAGTAGAAAACGTGCACACAACCTCCTTCTTCACAACAAAACTCCACTTTTACTTAACTCCACTTTCATCTCAATTAAAATGTGGGATAGTTATAAAATATATACATTAAACCAACACATAAACAATTCTATACCAAGTTACTAAATGAAATAATTTGAACCGGCTTGAGAACCTTCTTGCCCAAACTTGAGCCGGACTTTTTTCATTTTGAACCTATCTTTCCTCTCTCCCCCTCATCTCCCACTCTCAAGCTCTCTCTCTCTCTCTCTCTCTCTCTCTCTCTCTCTCTCTCTCTCTCTCTCTCTTTGTCGGTACTCTCACACCCGGATCCTATCTCTATTTCACAAGTATGTTTTTCTCTCTCCGTCTAATCCTTCTTCTCTCTCCTTCCCTCGGTACTTATTTAACATACCACAACGCCACCTTAGAGAGCATACATATGAGTGAAATCCATGCTTCTATAAACTCGAAAAAGCATCACCTGTAGAAAAAAAACACGAATTGATTAACTCGCAAATAAAATTAACCCACTAATTACCACATGTCAATTAAGGCACTTCATCAATAGCTACACACACGAGGTGAATGGTGCTAGAGCTTCATAAAACCTATCTACACACAAGCAAAGAATAGGGCACACACACAAATTACAAGATTAATACCCAACTTAATCATCCTAATTTGTGATGCTAAATATCCCAAATCAATTGCTCGTAGAGAGATAAAAGTAAATACTAGAAAGAAGTACATACATCTCTCAAATCTAGAATAACGAAAGTGTAATACTACTTCATGACAAGATGAAATGTAGAAAAGAAGTAGACTAATGAGAAAATACGAATTAGATTAATCAAGAAGAGCTTACTCTAATTACAATGGTTAGCACTAGCCTCTCAAGCATAGACATTAAGCTCAAGGCTAAGCCAAAGAGTGAACACTCTAGAGAGAGTGAGCTCTCAAAAGTGGATCCTCAAGAGTGGATACTCAAGAATGAAGCCTCCTTGCCTAAAGGCTTATTTTTAAGGGCTTTCACCACAATCCCTTCTACTATGGGTTTAATCTTGAGCCCTCAAACTACCATATACAACTTTGGAACTCCAAGTGAGCCCAAGACTTATACAAAATGTGTTGGAATATTTTGTACAACCATAGATATCTCCCACTTGATGCATATTTGGTGTAGCCTATGTTAGCCGCTGCTAACATTCCCCCCTTCCTAATTTGGCGCACGTCCTCGTGTGTCGGTGAAGCAAGACACGGTGACATGGTAGAAAGCAATTCCATGGAAGAAATGTTAAGCTGCAAAACATAAGAACAAGTAATGATTATCAAAGGACAACAAGGATATAAAACATGAAGTACAATGAGAAATCATGCAAGTGAATTTTTGCTTTTAAAGGATGGGTGAATCATAGTAAAAAACTAGACAACATAAAGCAGAAAAGACACCTATACTATTGTGAAGATTAAACCACTTGAAATTTCAGTTTTATGCACGAAACCCAAGCAATCAATTGTGACACTAGGCTAATGCAAGTTCATAAAATTACTAGCTTAAAAACTATGTGACCAATCTTAATAAATCATTCAAGTCTATCATGTCTATGGGCTATAAAAAAGCTCCTAATTTATTAGTACATTGTCATAGCTTTTTGAAGCTCATGGAAGTTTTGTTTTTGTCATTCATTGAAAAACATAAAGCACAATACAAGGCTACCACCCCAAGGAAAGTCTAGGTGCGACTCTCGGCTCCTTGAATCCTCAAGAAGGTGTTCCAAAAGCCTACTAGCCTACCAAGGCGATGGCGGCTAACCCCTATTAGCCCAGGGTATCAGTTTAGGGCCTTGACCAAGCGAGCCAAGGTGATTCCCCTTGCCTGCCAAGTGCCAATAAGATGCTAGGCCTCACATAGACACAACATAACATAGAAATTTTCTTTTCATGTGCCTAGTAGCATTTTTGCTACTTTTTCTTGACACTTTTTTGTTTCTTTGATTCATTCTTTAGCACTTTTCTATTGCTTCCTTTATGAGATGCTTATGGCAATTGGACTAAAGAGACTAAAGCCTAATCATAGCCCTAGGTCATGTTAAAAATGAATGGAGTATTAAGACTATCACTAAGAGTCTACGACTAATGAGAAATGATCGTACATTAACCTCAGGTCAAGGCCAATTACCTATGGTTAGCACACTTAAAACCTAATTTTTTGATGAGTTAATTTTCAAAAAGCAAAGCCTGTTGAAACTTTAGGATGCCTAGATTTCGAACATGAAAAAAACATAGCTTAAAAGCAAAAATCACTTAGGCCAAGCATAGAGAATGGAGAGATGAACAAAAGAGCAAAATCATGGAGGATTACACCTATTCATGCTCTTTGTGCATCCTTGAGCAAGCATCCCCTTTGTGTAGAGAAGTCTCTTGATCGTTTTATTTGCAAAAGAAGCTTTTTACAGCTAAGTGTAAACACAAGCTACAAAAGACAATTATTGAAATCCACACAAAACAAACAAAAAACATTAATGAAAACCTAAAGCTAGGGTCTTGCATACCCAAATTTGCCAAAGAGAAAAAACCAAGGGAAAAAAGTGCCTTTGGTTATGCACATGATGCTCTTTGATAGCAATTTTATGCATACATATAAAAAACGAGAGGGAATGAGGTTCTTCATAAGAAAATTTTGCAATTTAAAGTCTCTCATGCATGATTCAAAAGTCTGGTTAATCTCTAGCTCAATGAAAATATGGGAAAAACAAGCCAAGAGCTGAAAATAATGCAACTTTTGAATGAAATGAAGTGGCTCTCGAACGCCAAATTTTACAATTTAAAGCTTTTTCAAAAAGTTGGCTAACACTAGCTCATATGAAATTTTACATTTTTAGAGCAATCTATGAGCTAGAGATTACTGCAACTTGATGAAATAAAAATGAATGGCTCCCAATAGCCAAATTTTATACTTGAGAGCTCCCAAAAAATTTGGGTAAACACTAGCTCAAATGAAAACATTTTCATTTTAGACCAAGCAATGAGCTAGCATGTATACAACTTTTAATCCAAATAATTGGAATGGCTCTAAGTAGCCAAATTTTGCAATATTTTGCAATGATGACTGCTTCTTGGATCAATGAAAGCACACTCCTTCCACACACCTCCCAATACAAGCACTAAAAGAATTTAAGAACAATCATAAGCCCAAAATTTTATTGCCCTCTCATGGTCATTCAAACTAGCACAATGGTTAGTGCTATGCAATAATTTTCTTTGGAATTAAGCATTAAAACTGTATCAAGAAATGCACACTCTCGACCAAGTGTCAATGCATCATTTGGTTGTTAAAAGTGAAGCTTCATGGATGTAAAATGAACTTGTCTTTTAGTGTAAAAAGCTCTTGATCAAACTATGCACCATATCATGCTCAATTGCAAACCCAATCCTTGTATAGAACCTCAATTCATGACACATTAAATGCACCAATGTGCTCTTGATGTAGCAAGTTTATTTTATACAAATCAATATGGTCACTAAATGCAAAAAAATGGTACATTAGTCTCTCACATAACCAATCTAGCACCCATAACCATGTCATCCCCAATTTTATCATCTAATGAGGCTAATCATGCATAACCTCTAGGAAAATTGCCTCTACCCGCTAGTCGAGATGATGGTGGATGTTACAATGTACATAGCCAAACATTGCGGCTTCCCCTTGCTCAGTCAATAAAATGTTTTCTTTGCTACTCACTCCTTCAAAAAAATTCGATAATTAGTGCATGCAAGTATTCTGGCATTCAAAAGTGAGCACTAAATTTCTTTGCAAGTTCTGGAAGGGGAGCGAGGCGCGAGGTGTGGGAACCCCATCTTACCCTTTGATTTTATCTTTTGTTGAAAAAGGAAACCTTAATTGCTTTATTTTTATGCTTTTTTTTCTTTTTGGCAGTGTTGACTGAGTTGGCAATGTGGTAGGGCGATGTGTGTGTGTGCGAGCTGAAAGCGGCCAGGTGGACTAGAAGACTGTCAAGATTGAAGGGGCCGAGGATGGCGGGCCCTGCGTGGTGCAGTGAAATATAAGAGAGAGACTTAGAGCACCAGTGAAAAATCAGCTTGTGTGTGGTTGCAGGCTATGAGCCACGTCAGGACCAACAACGTGTGTGTGTGTGGCGAAAACGTCAAGCCAGGCGAGCATATCACACACGTGTGTGTGTGTGTGGTATGACGAGCCAAACTGGGCAGCTAGTCTAATAACGACAATGAGGGTGTGTGTGTGTTATGAGCGCCAAGCCAAAAGGAGCCTGAGACAAGCTGTGGTGGGGTTGTGACAAGCCGGCCATCATGGGCATGAGCATGAGGTAACACTTGAAGGCTTGGATTCAAAACAAGCTGCGGGGCTAGTGTGGGGAAGCTCCCGAGTCCCATGACCAACAATAGCAAGGAATGTCTATTCTCAAACCCAAAATAGTGGCCAAATGGTTATGAGATGGAAAGTATTTCAAGGCCAAGGCAAGCATATCAATTTTTATTTTCATGCTTCTTTAAAAAAAATAAAAATCGAGAAGAGTATGTTCTTTCGATGAGATAGTGTGTGTGGCGAGTTTGAACTCAAGGCAAGCAATCACCTCATGGATTCACAACACATGTCACAAACGGATAAGATATGAGTGAATTCATGAAGCCACGTCTGAGATGAGAGAGAGAATCACAAGAATGTGTGAGTGTTCAAAGTTAAGTTCAAACCTCCATTGATATTAAATCTGGCTAATAAAAGTATCCATATTTTGGTCTCGATTGATCGCATTCTTCAAGACATATGGTATGAAACACATCAAAAGTTGATCCATTAATGATCAAAATAGGTAAAATAATTGAAATTGATGTTTATTATACACTATAGGACATGGCATATGTACAACATAGTGCACCCATTTACAAAACCATTCCCAATTATCATGCAACTTGGGTTGCCCAATTTCAATATCCCAAATCATTCAAGCCCAATGAGGTTTGTCATTTTCAATTGTGTATCAATCGAATCATCTCAAATCAATTATACACATAGAACACCAACCATTTTAGGTCTTTTAATCATCATAATGGGAAACCAAGACCAGCTATTCATCTTCTCATTGGATAGATCATGCCATTGCATAGGCACACACGTTAGTGCATTTTTTTCATGTTCATCAAAATTGATTCATCATTAGCATGGAAATAGACTAAAAATCTTCATAATTGAGTACCAATTGAGTGATATATCTCAATTCTCAAAGCCAATTTGACACACGCATCAATTATTTGGCCAAATTAATCATCATAATTGGTAAAAATACCAATTATTCATTCAAGTACCGGATTGCACATGCCATTGAGTAGGCACACACACCCAAATTTAGGCCAAAATTTTATGCAAAAATTACATCAATTCCACATTGCAATGCACAAATTGCAAAACTTGGTCAAGCATATTTGAATGCATTCATGCTCAATTTCCAAAAAATTAGAACTATTTTGACCCAATCAAGCAATGCACACACTCAAAAATTAAGCACAAATGATCAAATTTGGCTCAATTGGCAATGCATTTAGGCTTACACCTAATGATTGCACACACTTTTCATGCAACTTTCATAATAAAAAACCATTTAGGTGCTCTAATTGACTATCAATCATAGAAAATCAAGTGACCTTGGATAGGCACACACACTCAACTTCTGCCCAATTTTTGTCAGTTAGGCTTATCCAATGATTGAATTAGCGTAACATACACATTATTTACATGATTTCATACTCATGTACCATCAGTTCCATCAATTTTTATGTATGCACACATTCAAGATTAGGTGCACACACACTTGAAAGTTTTGACAGTTTTTTCCAATGCACACACACAATGATTTTTATGCACACACATGAATTCTTGATGAGAATTAAGCATTATTTGGATATACACAAAGATTATTAGTAACAATTTGACTATCAATTTCATTCCAAGTGTATCAAATTAGGTGCAAAGTGTAGGTCAATTTGTGTTACACACCTAATTTTAGCAAATAATTCGCAACATTGAACCTCATTAATCAATCAAGAATTGACATAACAAGTGAGTACACTTACATCATAATTACACTCCAAGATATTCCTTTGCTCCATGTGAAGTCGCATCATTGCACACACAAGTGTGTGAACCATCAAATCGGCTCCAAAGTTGACCATCGTAGGTCAAAAAATCACACACTCAAATAATCAAATCACGCATAAATTAGAATAATTAACTTGATTAGAGTGATGATTCCACCTCTTAAAAGGGGATTTAACATACTTTACACTTCAAATGTTAGTGGTTAGGTTAGCAAGGTTAGTCAAAATTAGTGAAAATTAGCATGAAATTAGTAAAATTAGCATGGAAATGAAGAAAAATTAGTATTATTTAGCATGAAATTAGTAAAATTGGGGGTTTGGGGTATTCATAACTCAACATTAGCATCAATTTCTTGCACAAAATCATCAAATCAAACCAAAAATTGATTTACACACACTTAAAAACCGAGAAATTAGTAATGAAATTACTCTATTCTACACATACTAAACTCACTAGCTTAGGTTATCGATCCCCGGCAACGGTGCCAAATGTTGGGAGGTGTTGTAGCACGACCTAATCGCAACCCACATAAAATTATTAAATCTGTGGATCAAAAAACCCGGCTAGGACATGGAAGCACGAGCATCGAATGAATAGGATATAGGATTCAAGAGATCACCTCTCCAATGCAAGTAGAGATTAGCCATGGCAAGACTATCTCTAAACCTACTCTAATCACTAATCAATTAATCTCCTACACACATCAAGCCCACCAAAGTCCAACTTACCATAGACTAGAAACCCCAAGCACACTAATGATAAGCACGCACTAATTACTACATGTCATTTAAGACACTTCATGAATAGCTACATACACGAGGTGAATGGTGCTAGAGCTTCATAAAACCTATCTACACACAAGCAAAGAATAGGGCACACACACAAATTACAAGATTAAGACCCAACTTAATCAACCTAATTTGTGATGCTAAATATCACATATCAATTGCTCGTAGAGAGATAAGAGTGGTTACTAGCAAGAAGTACATACATCTCTCAAATCTATAATAATGAAAGTGTAATACTACTTCATGACAAGATGAAATGTAGAGAAAAGTAGACTAATGAGAAAATAAGAACTAGATTGATCAAGAAGAGCTTACTCTAACTACAATGGTTAGCACTAGCCTCTCAAGCATAGACATCAAGCTCAAGGCTAAGCCAAAGAGTGAACACTCTAGAGAGAGTGAGCTCTCAAAAGTGGATCCTCAAGAGTGAATACTCAAGAATGAAGCCTCCTTGCCTAAAGGCTTCTTTTTAAGGGCTCTCACCACAATCCCTTCTACTATGGGTTTAAGCTTGATCCCTCAAACTACCATATACAACTTTGGAATTCCAAGTGAGCCCAAGACTTATACAAAGTGTGTTGGAAATATTTTGTACAACCATAGATATCTCCCGCTTGATGCATATTCGGTGTAGCCTGTGTTAGCCACTACTAACACCAATTTTCAGCAAATTCTGAGGCTGGGAGACATGGATCGCAATCCATGTTCAGCCACAACTGCACTTGATCTCTTGGCAGTTTGATACACTCTATGTTCATAAGCTAAATCTCAAATCTTTTTGAATTTTAACTTGATTTGATAGGTAAAATATCCAACACTATGTCTCCACTGCGGTTTTCAACGTGTGACTTGTTTTGCTGCCTTTTGGCCCAAATTTATGGTTGATTTTTTTCCAAAATTGAACTTGGAATAATGTTTCCTTATGTGTGCACATCTGATCTGGAAAATTTCAAGTCAAGCTGTCACTATGGGGACATGGATCAGGATTCATGTTGGATGCCAAATTGACTTTTTTTGGTACCATCAAGATCAACAACATTAGTAGATGCTATGGTACCACTTTTTTAAACCTTTGGAAATGCTTCTTTTGGGAAAAGTTTTTGTCTCTGTCTTAGCTACCTATTGCTCAAATCTCAACCAAAAATCTTGACGAGGGGACATGGATCAGGATCCATGTTCCATCATCTGAACACCAAATTTGGCTTGCTCATCACTTGCAATATCAATAGTCTACTCGACCACTTATTTTTGGATTTGGATAAATTTTTTTCAATCAAAAGCATGTTTTTTTGTATACATTATGTTTTTTGGCTAGTTTCTATGTTTGACACTTTTGAGCCAACTTTTTTCAGTTTTTTGACATTGTGCCTTTTGGGAAAGTTGTTCCAAATGGTATCAACTACTACTGATAGCCGTTTTTTGGCTATCCAAAATTTCTATAACGAGCTACTTCACCCTATTAAGATCACTCAGTGTACATAGGCGTCTGTGAGTTAGGGGACTTTCCCCATATCTCCTTAAAAACCCTCAATTAGCTAGTCACTGTGCTAGTTGAGCCAAAAATAAAGTAAAATAAAAAAGGAAAGTATCGTATGGCGTTTTTTGTGTGTAATTATATCATTATATATAGGGCTTAAATATAGGGATTTTTAATAATTATTTTGGTATTTAATTTAAATATTTATACTTAGGTATGTGTTTTATTAGGCTATGTATGCCTTCTTTTATCCTCTTGCACCATAAGTATATTTTTGTTGCCAATGTGTACATTCTCTAATCTCAAAAACATTTTTTTCTTTCATAAAAATCACCTCCACATTTTTATCCTCACCCTTGTGAAAACAAAAAAACCGGCTCCTACTCCCTTAGTCACTTTTATTATATAGTTTTTATTTACTTGCACACTTTTCCTCTTTCACCCATAATAATACAAAAGAGAGACCATATCATATGATTCCAATATCTTTTTCCATATCCATAATTCTTCTATATTTTTTAATATTGTACTCATATTTACAACACCATGTGCTCATTAAGCTAAATTCCATGAATAGTCCATATACACTAGTCCCACCATGTATATTTTTTTTTATTCACCAATGATCCTCCCCAATGCATGTGTAAGATAAATTGGATGCTTTCTATTATGATATGACTCAAAGAGGGGCTCACTCTTGGATGCATTGTGCAAATTCAACAAAGGAGGGAGGCACTAAGAGACTTTTGCATGCATAAAAAACAGGTTTTTTGGTGAGATTTTTGGCAGCTATCTCCGCTCAAAATTTGAAGAAGTGACCAACAAACAAAATGTATCCCATGATCTGAATAATTGTCTCAAAGTTTGGCATAATTTTGGAGCTACCACCGGTGAGACAAGAATTTATGGTGGACCCCAGTCTACCCACTTTTTTTCAGAAGTCACCCTAGCATTCTCTCACCTCTCTTCACACTTTTTCACACACACACACACACACACATACACATACACTCATTAATCTCCATCCCTCACTCAAACCTACAAATTTCATGATTTCTTTCATCCTATTCACCACTAAACTCCCCTCTCACCTCTATTAGCTCCCATATGAACTCTACATGTATATACACCCTATCTATGTCTCTCTCTATTACCTCTAACTCATAGTTTCATCTTACCTCTTCTCTATGTACATAAAATTTAGCATTTAGGCCATGCTTAGCCTCTACAAAATTGGGAAACCTTGTCATCACGAAATCATCATTTTCATAATTGGTGATCAACATCAACAACGAAGGTGTAAAGAAAGGAACAGAAGAAGCAGAAGATTGACAGTCATTCTTGACAATCTACACAAGGTAAGTACAAGATTCTTCAAGGATTCACCATCTCAAGGATTCCCACTTCATTCACATCTCCTTTTACCATCAAACTCATTCTAACCATTGTAAATTGTACCACTAACTTTTTAGTGATTACTAACACTAACCACTAACCTTGTTGTAAAAATGCACCCTTTACTATTCATTAAAGTAGGAACTCCCAAGTTATTTACTCAAACCGGTCCTCTTTCAACCTCAATAATTTTCTCTCCTTGATCCCACATTCATGTGACTCAAAGGAAAAGAGAGATCCACTCTCATTTGAAAAATAAATAAATCATAATCCATGTTACTCTTAATAAAATTGAAGTTTAATTCTAATCAAAGCTTCCAAAAACCTATAAATAGAGCCCTTCTCTTCTTTGTAAGGAGCCATTGCACACATAACATAGCACTCTCCAAACCTAGTTGTGTGAGGAGATTGTAAGCTTTGAGAGGTCTATATTACATTATACTCATATGTGCATAGAGATGCTTTGAGGCTATTGAGAGGAATTGAGTGATGTCCTACTCTCCATCACATTTGTAGCTTTCACTTGCTCATAAATAAGATTGATAGTTTGGGGTGCAATCTTGTACAACGGTTACACCTCTTCTCTCCAAAATGAACTCAAAAATTTGGCTCAATGGCTTGTATAAGGTGAACTTGTCCTCAAGATTATTTGTATCGTTCCATGCTTTGTGGTTTTAAGGGGATTGTTGAATTGTTTGCCTAGGACTAATTGTAAGAGGGTATGGTGAGAGGGCTCCCATAACCCTAAGACAATAATAAAATAGCAATAAGATCAAGCCTTGTGTTATCTTTTTAATTTTTTTAATCATGGAAGCATCTAATCTTTTATACGAGGATCTAGTTGTTCAAGTTGATTTTACTCTCTACCTTAATCTCCTCCAAATACCTATAGTTTGGAAGAACTGTGTTTGGCGTGTTTGTGTAGCAATTTTGTATTCTTCTTTGCATGTTGGGGTACATATTATTTCCATCCTAGTTTGCATCCATACCTAGGTGTTGCCCTTTTCTTTTGTTGGGTTTGGTTGTGGGTTTTGGTTGTGGGTTTGTTGTTGTCTTGTGTGCTTGTAGTCACCCCAATCCCAATTGACAAACACGGGAGCCTCAAGGAGTGTTTAGAGTTCACTTCTCTTGTTGTTCACCCCAAACCACCGCCTCAATTTTGGTGTCCTCATACGGAGGATAACTTATGTATTTTTTTGTGTAGGTTCAATCTTTAGAATATTCAAGTAGTTTGTATGAATCACGAGAATTTGTATGATCCTTTTATTTTCATTGCAAGGCAAAAGGTACACATAATTTCTAGTGCTAAGTTGAAATTTCTTCAACGTGTAATTCGTAGAATTTTAGGTCCTCTTAGGCTAGCCAAAATAAACGCTTCGATAAATCCTTTTATTTTGCCTCTCATTAGGTACGATCTTAGTTTGGACGTATATATCTTTGTTCTATTTTAAGCATTAGGTTATGTATAGAGAATCAAGAATGGACCATAAAATTTTTCTTTTTATTTCACACCTCTGGGACGGGTGTCTAACCTCACTCCTATCTTATTGTTGCAGACACAGGGAGAACCACAAATAAATTGTTAATCCACGGGATGAAGCTTACTTGACTAGTGCATAGAGACTACAATAGGTTTTCGATCGCTTGGAAAACAACAAAAAACTCGCATCTAACTCAAGATAATCTCAAAATCATCAAAAGCCAATTGCTCATCGGCCGGCAAACAAATCACATCCGTTATAGCATCAAACGACATCCAAACGTAACAAAACTTCTAGGACATGTTTATAAGACCTAAGCAAACATGCTTATGATCTCAAATATCACTTTAGGTTAATTGAAAAAATCACAATTATTAACAGTAGTGGATTTTTGACCTAGTCATTTTTGACCCAGAAATCATCTAAATGCTTAGCAATGATGCCCCAATACCCCTCCTATACTTAGTTTTTGATTTTGAAGTGTAAATTCCTACTTACGATGAGATTAGGCCACGGGTCGGCGATGCCAAAAGCTACAAAATACCGTGAAATGCTTAGGTCAATGCGTAGAGCTCTTACCTGTGGTTGCAACGCAACAGATGCGACTGCAATGTGACAACCGGGAAGGGAGTATGAGGTGCAAGAAGGAGAGAAGTGAGCACCGTTAGCTCATGTTGTGTATTTTATTATCCAAAACTTATCAAAATCTGGCTTTTATACCTTAGCCAAGGTTTTTGGTGGTCAAACTAATAAGCTAGGAGCTCTAACTAAAGACGGGTTGATACAATCTGGAATCTTGCAGACCTGTCTCATCAATTACAAAGTTTATCCGGAAAATAGGAGTATAATATTCCCAATTCATCAAAATAATAAATGTTTTTACAATGAGTGTTCCAAAAAATGGTATCCAAGTTAGCTTCTTGCTAACATTCCCCCCTCCTCGCATGTGTCATCCCTTGATACAACTTTATGGGCTGAAGTAATCTTTGAGTTGACGCGGCTGGCGAGGCGGTCTTTAAGTACATGGAGTTCCTTTTTATATCTCATCTTTGTTTCTTTTTCTGGAACCTACAAGAATTGCATGGTAACCCTATTTTTGAGTTCAATGGTTGAGTAACCAACAAATCTGGAGGTTAGGTTGCCAATCACTGGCCCAAAAATCTTTGTTCGCCAAGTGAAGAACCCTGTGTAAAATGCTTCCCGGAAACACCAACATATTTCTAGATGGAAAGAACATATTTCTAGATGGAAAGAACATGCATCGGGCGTGGAAGCCATAAAGGAATTCTTCGAAAAGCTGGCCGCCGCTGAGGTCGTATAGCAAAGACTCTTATTGCCCTTGAGGAATGACATCCACGGTGCTCCTGCTTGCTCTGGCTCGTGAGAAGCTTCAATGCATGTGAGAAACATGTGGCAAAATTTGTAGAGCATAGCACATGAGAGAGCAGGAAGACTTTTGAAGAATGTCATGGTGCCCGCTAGGGTTTTCACCATGTATTCCTCCAATGGTGTTCCCTGCTCTGGTGCTAGCAATCTTGGATAATTTTGCCATGTGGACAGCTTCTTTGTCATTGATTCATGTGCTTGCCATGTCCTTACCCTTGGTACAAGACAAAAGGTCGGTTCTTTTTGAAGTGCTGCAAGTGCTCTTGTGAATAGAATCAAGTATCACAGATTCTTGTTCAGCCAGCTCTTTCTCGTGGAGAGGTACAAACCCCACCGCAACCACAAGCAACCGCTTTAGAACAACCCAAGGAACACACAAAAATGGTTGAAACATCTAGATAGCCTACAGAGCCTAAAGATTGGCAGAGAAATGGTGAAGTTATTCTACAAGAAAACGAATATGCCAAGAAAAAGCAGGAGATGACAGAGAAAATGCGAACAACAACACTTAGCCGTAGTGCTAAATCTAGAAGCTGGAGATAGTCATTAATGCTCTAGAAGGAGAGCTAGAGAACAGAATGACAGTCATCACAGATTTGCAACGACAAATCCAAGAGTTGAGAGCTAAAGTTGAACAACACCAACTAGCAAAAGAGAAGTAGCACAAGGAAATGGAGGAATTGGGTGATCTTCTCACGAAGTTAACAGATGCTTGTAAGACCAAATATGAACAACTGATAGATGTTACCAATGAACTTTTAACTACAACTGTGTCAGTACAAAATCTCCAAGTGCAACTCGACGTAGCGAATGCTTCACTGTAATATTCAGAGCAAAGGATCAATGATCATGCAACCTTTTTACGACAAATAAGGGAAAATCCCATAGTTTCCTCGATCAAAGGTACAGATGAAGTATACAAAGCTTTAGAAAAGAAGAACAAGGATCTTGAACTTGAGCTAAAGTTAGAGTAGTCACAACGAAGAGATCTTGCATTGATGCGGGTACAAATTTGGGGCAGGCGGAAAATTGTTTGGCATGCCAATGACATGGTATGCTATTCTTGTTAGTACCTCAAGTGCACCCAGATACATGATCTTACCCTATTTCTTGGTACCCTTTAGCTTGGATAGCACATACTGCACGTGATCAATGGGTTGCCTAGTTGTCAACTTCAACACTTGTGTGAATGTAGTCGCAATTGCATGATTAGATGTTGTGTACCTTGGCGGTATTTTTGCTAGAAAGTGTAAGTTCTAGTGATACAACCGTGCTGGTTCTTCCACTTGCTTCTTGATGAGATCAACAAACGTGGCCGTAGCAGTTTCCTTAGTGAAAGTGCCTGCTATCTTTCTATCATGAGTCCTCATTGTCATCCCCTCTGTTGGCAACTTGATAGCCTCGGACACAATTTCTTTTGTTATTATCACTTCTACCTTCTGCCCTTGTTGGTTAGTTATTTGGGCTGATCCATCTTCCTTTACTGTAGACAAGAGCTCATAGGCCTTCTAGAATTCTATACCGCATGGTTCTTGGTCATAGAATTCCCTGAGGCCGAGCCTTCTGCTAGCTTCTTTTGTGTTGGGATTTGCCGCGACATCATAGATCTCTTTCGGTAGTAGTTGCAGCTCTATCTAATGTCCTTCTTCACTTTTAAACCTACCTTTGAAAACTATAATGTTGTTTTTCTTAAGCTGTTCTCTGGACAGATATGTTGCCTTAGCCGTCTTTACTGAACTAGGGTCCAGTTGGTAGGGTGGCATCTCTTATAGCTTCTCTTTTTGGGATACCCTCTTCTTGGCCTTCTCTACAGCTTGCATTGCTCATGTTAAGTGAATAGAGTACCAAAGTTAGAAATTTTTTGTAATTTTCACTCTGAAATGGCCTTTAGTCTGAATTGCTGACAAATTGGATCCAATTTGCTTCAAATCAATTTTTGAACATGCAGAGATGCATAAAAACATGTAAAGATCAAAATCATAGAGTCCAGGGAAAATTTTGCAACAAAATTAAATAATCAAGATTATTTTTAATTGAGAAATTATTTAAACTTTTTGTAATTTTGGTATCATAGGCTTGAAATATATAGCAATTAGATACTCTGAGTGAAGTGTGGGCTCATTTGAGTGCATAGGGTGAAGATGGTGCCAGATTTAGGTTTTTTGTCTCTGAAATAGTAGATATAAAGGGATTTGAGATTTTGAGATCCAAATTTGTTCAAAATTGGTTGATGGGCTTGGGATATCATGTGCTTTGGTCCCATGAAGTCAAAGTTGCACTTTCTCCCCATCTTGGTAAAAACGTAAATAATCACGATTATTAACTTTTTCATCAAAATGAACATTTTTTGGTGCAACTTGGTTCTAGGCATGATGTAGACTATGTGTATGAGTTATGAGGTGATTTGGTTCAAATTGTGATAGATAACTCAAAAATTGGTTTGAAAGGACTTCTTTGCGTTTTTTGACAATTTTCCAAGTTATCATTGATCATTTTGGCTCAGACTTGAAATGTGATATGTATTAGGTGTGTACAAGTGATAGGTGAGGTGAAGGTACCATTTTCAAGCCAAAAATTTGCAAAAGTAAATAATCACGATTATTTACTGCAGTCAACTTCTTTTGCTAAACTTGACAAATTTTGACCTAAACATATTCACTACACCTAAAACAAGTCTTAACTTGAATTTGATAAATTTTTGTCTTGTCCGCATCACTTCTTGCTTTTCGACTCTGAATTAACCGATTTTTGTGACTACATGGCCCATGGAGTTGGCTAGTTACTTTTGAAGCTATGGACGTGTCTGCTACATAGTCTTGAATCTACTCATCCAATTTTGGCCCATTTGGAGTCAGTTTGACTTCATATGTCAAATTTGACGCTTTGTAGCCTTTGAGCTGTTTTCTGCTTTTCAAGAGATTGTCTTGGTCGATTTTTGAAAACAACCATATACATTGTGTATAGACCCAGTTTATAAGCTGTCTGTGGAGTCAGAATCCAATTCTGGCATCTGGAAAAAATCTAGCTTTTCTACTTGGAAACCCCCCTCAAATGGTCAACTCTTGATATAGAAGTGTTCTATTATGTAGGGGCATGCTACAGTTCAAGTTTTGTCCGATTTGGTTGAGCTGACAAGCCGCTATGGTCAATTTTCGATCATAGGACTCCGTGCACTGCTCGGATTCTAGGGGTTTTTCCTGGGGTTTAGACTAGCTACCAGCCATACAAAATGGATAATTAATAAGTATAGAACTTACCCCTCATGTCTTGTGTGAGACGGCACTGTAAACGGGCAACTGTGGACTCCGGAAATCGCACGCGAAGAAGGTAGAAAGCTCTCTGTCCAAGGGCGACACATGGAAATGAGGCGATTTTAGACTACCCTGCATTTTAGACTACCCTGCATATCTATACTCGAACTTCTCGAACCATTTTTTCTCAAATTCCCCTGTTAGTCCTACTAGGCCGTGAAATCTATGCTAGAGTCAAAAATTTCATCAATCGGATTCCTGTAGCTCATTCTGCCAGAATTATGCAAAAGTAGGCCTTGGCTGCCTAATTTAGGCTTCCCGCTTCCATCCGCCTATGTGATTGAAATTTTTTGTACCTGTCCGCCTTGTCCTTCTGATCATTAGTGTATCGTCAGTTTTTTCTTATGAGCTCATTCGCTATTTATTATTAATTTTTGACCTGTTTTTTGTTGGATTTCTCCATTTTTAAGTCCCAATATCACAGAAAAATGAAGAAAAATAACAAAAAAAGACTATTTTTTGATGATTTTCTCATAGTATATACACTATTTACACTCATCGGGGAGATGTTATCAATGAAATTTCCCCTATTGATGACTTGTAAGGGCATTATTAGGTAATTTTGCAAAAAATCACACGTTCACGTCAAAATTTTTCCTCCCTCTTCAAACATTGCCCTTAATTACTTAGTTCCCTTTCACCCCTCCTAGATGGTGTACTCCGGGACGACTGTGTGCATGGGTTGGACAATCATGTCTATGCATAGCCTTGATTGGCTCTACTATGCTTTGAAGATCAATGCAGTTCAAACCATTATGTTGCGCAAGAGTTGGGGTCTTGAGTAATTAACTCAAGGGTTTCAGATGTCAAGGTTTTCTTTTGTTGTCTTCCAAAGATAAAAGCTTGTAGCTTGTGTGCTTTTTGCTTTATTGTACCATCAGGATGCTTTGGTACGCTGATTTTCTGAGCTGTCGGTATCAATAATGATTGTTGTTGAGCTTTTACCTGCCATTGGTATCTTGGTTTATCTGTTTTAGAATGATGTGGTTGAGTCTTTTGAGACTTAACTCTCCATTGCTTGATTGGTTTTATAGTTTGCGGAGAAGATAAATGCTCGTTTTTCTTCCAAATTCATTTCGTGTTAGGTTCCCTGCTCGAAGATGCTACTCTTTGTGTTTTGAACCTTGGAACCATCTTTGGTACTGTGGATGATTTTTTGGGCACCCAAATTTGGGTACCAAAGGCAAAAAATCTGGGTGCGAAGGAGAATTCAGCTGTCCTTTGATGCGAAGGTCCATTCCCTCTAACCATTCATCATCTATTCACACTGCATGTTTCTACAATTCCCATTGTTGGTCATCTAGTTCCAGAGTGTTGATGTGAATAGGTATTTGTTGGTTTTTGAGAGCAGCTTTTCTTTTGAGTACTCGAAGCCGAGCTTCTTCTTGGGCTTCATCAATAACATGTTGTCATTTTATCTATCTTTGCTTAGCTGCATGCATCCTTTCTAGCCATTCATTGGTTAGTGGAAAATTGTACTTCTTTAAATGACATCCACTAATTCAATTAGCCATTGGTTCACCATCTAGGGTGAACAACTTAACTGCTCCACTTGGAGATACATCTTCAATGACAAACGATCCGTTTTCCTTTTTCTTAAACTTGGGAATGTGTTGCTTAAGGGAATAGACTAAAACTAAGTCCCTTTTTTAAAAGATTTTTGTAATTATATGTGAATCAAAAAACTATTTTTGTTTTTGCTTTTGTGCATAGATGTGAGCTACAACAGTTGGTCTTTGCTCATCAAGCTTTTCTAAATCTTCAAGCCTCTCTGACAATTCATGTCCAGTCCACTCGAGATCCTTAGCTACCCTTAGTGTTCGGCAATAGAAAATCTATTGGCAGTATGGCATCAAGACCATAAACAAGGTTAAAGGGTATAGCATTCAAAGTTGTTTTGAATGAGACTCGATAAGCCCATAGAGCAGCATGGAGATTCATTTCCCAATATTTCCTTCCTAAACTAACCACTTTAGTCAATACCGAGCTAAAAGTTTTATGCGTATGCTCTCACCCACAAGCTCAGCTTGTGGGTGATATGCTCAGCTTGTTCATTTGCTTGTGGGTGATAGGGAGCCTATTTATTATGGATGACCATAAATTCATGAAGCAGATATTCAATTATCTCATTAAGAAAATGAGTTCCCCTATGACTGAAAATTTCTATTGGCAGTCCATATCTTGTAAACACATACTCATGTAAGAATGTGGCTGTGGTTTTGGAATCATTCTTTTGAGTTTCTTTAGCCTCGGCCCACTTGGTCAAATATCTCATTAGGAAAATAAGTTCCCCTATCACTGAAAATTTCTATTGGCAGTCCATATCTTGTGAACACATACTCGTGTAAGAATGCGGCTGTGGTTTTGGAATCGTTCTTTTGAGTTTCTTTAGCCTCGGCCCACTTGGTCAAATAGTCCATAACTACAATAATATATTGAGCTTGGGTTCTATAAACATGGGGGCTGTATTGACTTAACAAAGTCTATACCCCATTTTACAAAAGCTCTAGCTCCCATCATTGGTATTAAGGGCATGCTATCTACAGGTGTTGGCATTTTTGCTCATTGACATGCATCACACCTTCAAACATATTCTTTGGCATCTGCAAAAAGTGTTGGCCACCATATGCCTACCATTAAGATTTCTCTTGTGGTGGTCTCACTAGAAAAGTGACCTCCAGCTAATCCAGCATGTGCTTGTTCTATAATGGGAATATATTTGTCTTCATTTTCACAAAAGTGCAAATGTTGATCCTTAACTCTTCGATACAATTGGTTTCCAATAAGAGCATAGTCTCTTGCTTTCGTTTCATTTTCTCTTTGAGGACGTTTACTCATATCCTCAGGAAATGTTCGGTTTGATAAGTAAGTAACTAGATAGTTACTCCACTTAGGAACAAGTGATATTTGGAACAATGTCACATGAGGTATGGGTGTTTATTTTTGACATTGAGGACAATCTTTCACAAAAGAATGAACATTAATCCTCATGGTAAGCCAAAATACTCCAAGTCTCAAGATCCTTTGCATAGTTTAGTCTTCCACAAAGTGAAGTCCTACTACGGTAATATGTGCTTGACTTAGGTATTGGGTTTTCTCCCCAGTATTAATGCATAAAATCATTATTCCATCTCGATTTCTTTTGTATAACCTTCCAGCTAGTAACTGATACATAGCGGATTGCTCAATTAATCCGATTGTAATAGGAAGTGTTATTTGCGAATCCACTTGAGATATGGTCATCAATGATACCATGTTTTCCGACCATCGAGGTATCTTTTCCATGGAGAATAAATATGCACTTGGTCATTGTCTACTCCCTTAGGTGGTTTTCCTGAAATAGTCCTTGACAAATGATTTTCTCTTTGATGAGTGGTGCCCTTTTTCACAACTACAATGAATTCAAATTCCAAAAGAATGATGAACCATCTCACTATTCCTCCTGTGTTGCATGGCTTGTTGAACAAATACAATAAGTCTTGGTGGTCCACAAAGAACACAAATTTGTTTGCTAAAATAGGTAATGTCTATACTTTTTCACAACATAGATCATTCCTAGTCCTTCCCTTTCAGTGGTGGTATAGTTTTCCTCTACCATATTCAACTGTTTGCTAGCATAAGAAATAGGAAAGTCAATTTTCCAATCTCTTGGTTGAGCTAGTTTACACCCAATGGAAAAATTGGAAGCATCTATATGTATGTGGAATATCTTATTCCAATCTGGTGCTTTCAATATTAGAGCTGAGGTGAGAGCTTTCTTAAGCTTCATGAAGGATTCTTCACACTCATCAGTCCATTCAAAGTGTGTAATCAAGCTGTACATGGGTTTTGCAATTCTAGCGTACATGTATATGAACCATCTGTAATATCCACAATGTCCCATGAAGGCTTGAATCCCTTTGACTATTGTCGATCTAGGCAAATCAGCAATAACATGAATTTTTTCCATTATCAATAGCTATGCCATTTTTAGACACTATATGTCCAATAATTTTTCCTTGTCTACCCATAAATGTGCACTTTTCAGGATTTAAGGAAATCGTATAATAAAGTCTGCATTTTTTGAATACCTTTTTGAGATGTTCAAAAGGATCATCACGGATTGATGAATGTACACATAGATTATCCATATATACTTCCAAGAAATTCCAAAGATATTCTTTAAAAGCATGGATTATCAATCTTTGAAAGGTGGCAGGAGCATTAGTTTATCCAAAAGGCATAACCCGATAGCCAAAAATACCCCATTTAGTCGCAAAGGCAGTTTTATGTTGATCTTTGGGATCAAGCAAAAGTTGATTGTATCCCAAAAATACATCTAAAAAGCTGTAATCCACTTTTCTTGCAACTCGTTCTAAAACATGCTCAGTGATTGGAAGAGGAAAGTTGTCTCTAATGGTAGTTGCATTCACTTTCTTGAGATTGACACACACTCTTAATTTTCCATTTTTCTTGGGGACTACCACAATTGGAGACACCCAATCTGTGTGTTTAATTTCATAAATGAATTCAAATTAGTTTAGCTTTTCTATCTCTTCTTTAATCTTTCTGGAAAATGTTGCATTATATGTGTATGGCCTTTTTCTGGCTGGTTTTGCATCATCTCTCATCGATATGGTATGTTGACAAATTTTTGTATCAACACCCTTGAGATCCTTATAAGACCAAGCAAAGATATCTCGGTACTCTTTCAGTAAGATTAACAAAATCTCTTCTTATTCTTTTGTAAGGTCATTTGCAATGTAAGTAGGTCTAGGCTCTTCCCCTAGTTCGGCCAAATCTATCTTTTTTTTTGCGTTTTCAGGTCCTTCGTAGGACTCACCCTATTTTCGCAGTTCCCTAACAAGTTGTTCAACTATGATTTTTTGATTTTGGAGAGTATAATTCTTGTAATGGAATGGATCACTCATTACATCTTTACCATCCTCCCCAGTGGTTTCCATTTCAGTTGTATATCTCAGACTCCTTTAGAGCTTTTTTCAACTCTTGATATTTCTTTCTTCGTTCAACTCGTGTCATGGTTGAATTCTTGTCCTGGTGTTTCGGTTTTGCTTGAGTTTCCTTTCTCGCTTTTCTCAATGTTCTTGACATTCCCTCTTTTTTGTTTAAAGGATATTTACCAGTGATTTTGTCCTTGACACAATTATGTGCATCTATTTGCAGCAGGAACTGTGTTCTACTGGAGACTGATGGCATAGGTCTAGCTTTCGAGTTTCTTGTGTCTCTTTTTCTTCTATATCATTTTTGTCTTCTTGGTTTCTGGTTACGAATGTCAAAAAAAATTTCCTCCCCTCATTTCATGAGTAGCTTAGCTCTCACATGTTCTTTTGCTGACCCCGAATCATCTGAAGTAGCAGAATGTTCTTCTAAATCATCTGTTGCATCAAAGTAGAGGTCTGAAAAGACTTGTTGAGCTTTTATCAAGTCCTTGGATTCTTGCATTTTGTCTTCAACATGGAGGGTTGAGATCATTTGTATGGGAATTATGTCATAGCCTTCCTCATTGCAAAATTGAGTAGTCATAGTCATATTTACACATACATCCATTGTTGCTAAAATACATCCATTATTTACACATACATTCATTGTTGCTAAAATTGGAGTCCACTCAAATGGCTCAAACAAATAGTCTGGAAAGGGTTTTGGTACATAGGCTTCATCTCTGCAATCCCTTTCTAAGATACATTCTTCTTATTTTAAGCTCCCCTTTTTTTAGGCTTCGCACATCCAAATAGGTGTGTCTTTGCTCAACCAAGATGGAAGCTTAGTTTCAACCGAAGAGACTGAATTGAATTCTTGTATGGGCGCTTTCATGACATCTATATAAGTGTGATCTTTTAGATTAACCCTTGTTATTGATCCCACTTGCTTCAAGTACAAATAATTGTTTCTCCAGTCTTGGATGAGTTGTACTTGTCGCATGAAGGTCTTCCCAAGATAATTTCATAAATGAGTTTCTTTCCAACGTCCACTATGGCAAAAGTGTGTTGATATTCAATCCCATAGGAATTAACTATCACTTTTTTGATATTTCCATCAGCCAGTTGCAATTTCATTCGAGTTTGTCTAATGGCTGGTTGTCCCCAGGATTCACATTTGTGGGTATTGCTATGCCTGCCCCACTATCCAGTATTGCCATGGTTTCTATATCATTATATATCACCGGAAGGGTTGTGTTTCCTTCTTCCCCTTCATAATATTCTTTGACTTTGTTCATTGGAACAGATCGAATCTCTTTGGTATCCAATTCGTGGTTCAATTTTCCCAAATTTTTTGCAATTAGCCTCGTTATTCCCACCTTCTCTAGAGTTTTTTGTGGATCATTCCATAAATATGGTCTGATATTTAACAGTTCTCCTAAAGTAAGAGTGCATTGGATGGGTGTAGACATGATTGAATGGATGTTGTCTACGTCTAGGGTCTCTTACACTCTCCTTATCTGAGTGGTTTTACACACTATGGATTCATCTATTTTATCTCCCAAGTAAGAGGGTAATGTTTTCAAGGTCAATGGTTTAAACATTCCTAAAGCTTCAGATCCGCAATCCCCATACAAGGATTTTACATCCATGTCCATATCAGGAGGTAGATTGTCTAACCAAACTTTCTGTTGGGATTAAAGCCCAAGTGGCCTCTTATGCGGATATGGCCGGCCGCCCGCCTAACTCACTTACCTCTAACTCTTTGTATATACTAACATATTCTTTGTGAATACTAAGGATTTGGGAGATAACCCTTCTAACAGATCTCTGCGTACTGTACTGTGTAAGCTCACTGTGTGTGTGTGTGTGAGAGAGTCGACCCACGCTCCGCTCCGCGACTTCAATTGGTATCAGAGCCTTGGTGCCTTGGTTCAGTGCGGATTTGCGCAATCGCGCGCGCGCACACTTTTCCGGCAGATTCTGGATCCGGAGTTCGAAAATTCACACTCGGCGTTCCAGGAGCGTTTCCAGCAGGCGACCTGGGGTTTTACCCCCCTTTCGAAGCCGTTTATGCCCTTAGAATTTCGTTCTGAGCACTACAGCAGAAGATAGATTTCAGCCACAAAGAAATCCGTCTTGTGTAGATTGGCAAGCAGGAGGTGGTCGACATCAATATCGACATCGACATACATCACCTATTCATCTTCAGAGCATCATCTATAGACCAGGTACACATATATATCATCAGATATATATATTGCAGTCTGCATTGCTACTTCTTGTGCTTGCCAGGTTCCAGGGGAGGTGTGGCCATACGACGGCTTGACACCACTGGCATGTATTGCAGATTGATGTACTGTGATTGTGGGTCTGCTAGTTGTGAGTCACGCTAGCAGACAGACCGCCGCAGCGGTCATAGGTTAGTGATTGGTCTATTATAGGATGTATGCTAGTTCTGGGCAGTTTGCTGAGCCATCTGAGAGGGTCGTGTGTGAGGTTTTTTGAAGCCAAGCACTGGGGGCTGGGTTACCCAGTGTGAGGTGGATTAGGTTGCTGGAGTTTCCCTCTACACGCATCCTCTTCGGCGACTTTTATCCCTTAGGATGTATGACTTTGTGTAGACACAGGATTGCATCTTATGCGTCAGGCCGTTGAGGCATTGTTCAGGGCTCAGTCTTGAGACAGATACAGGTTCTGTCATCGCCCAGAGAGGAGACAGTGTATGCTTACAGGACAGCATATTACAGGGATTTTTTAGATTTGTCATTGGTCAGCTATTTATGATTGTTTCTTGAGCTATCTTTTGGTTCCCAGAGCTCAGTTTACAGGGGAGACTCTGTCAAAAATTTTCAAAATACTGACAGTTCCTGAGGAGAGGTGTTCAGCTTGTTGATTATAGCTTGTTTACTGTGTACAGAGGCCAGTTTACAGGGGAAACTCTGCCGGATTTTTCTCAGGAGTAAACAGTTTGGCAGATATGGCATCTTCTCACAGTGAGACTCTTTACAACATAAAGAAGCTGGATGGCACAAACTTTCCATTCTGGAAGAAGCAGATTTGGCAGGTTTTGGTGCAGAAAAAACAAGTGAAGCCACTGAAGCTCAAAGGGGAGAGACCAGAATTTATGGCTCAAGATGAGTGGGAAGAGCTTGACGAGTTAGCTTGTTCCACAATCATGCTGACACTGGCAGAAAATGTTTACTTCAACGTAGCAGAAGAGACTACAGCGTATGGCGTATGGCAAAAGCTATGTGATATGTACGAGAAACAAAGTGCTGCTTCTCAGATTTACTGGCTCAAGAAATTGGTGGATTTGAAGATGAAGGAAGGGACAGCCATGTCAAATCATCTGAATGAATTTCACTCAATTTTCAGCCAGTTAACAGCACAGGAGATAGTCTTTCCAGATTCAGTGAAGGCTATGTTTCTCTTAATCACTTTGCCAGACAGTTGGGATACTTTTCGTACAGCGTTAAGTAATTCTGTCGCGCCAGAAGGTCTTACAAGTGCCAATGTAGAAGGCAGCTTGCTCACAGAGGAAGTGAACAGGAAGAACATTGACAAAGGCAAAGGCAATAGCGCTTTGGTCGTTCGAGGGAGACAACAGTTTAAAGAGAAGAAGGGTAAGAAGGCACAAAACCGAAGTAAGTCTTGTGATTCGAAGTCAAAGGATGACATAGAATGCTACCATTGTGGCAAGAAGGGTCACATGAAGCGAGACTGTACGAAGTGGAAACAAGAAAAAGGCAAAACAAAGAGTTTTGAGCAAGATGAAAAGAAGAGTTCAGTGAAGATTGAAGAGGTGAATGTCACAGGATCTGGTTCAGACAGTGATTCTGGTATAGCAGCTGGTGACATCTTCCTTACAAGCAATCTTGATTCTGTTTTCTTGACTGCAGAGGATGGACATGCTATGAGTGATTGGATTATCGACTCAGGGGCATCTTTACATGTTTCTCCGCACAAAGAGTGGTTTACATCATATGTGGCTACTAAAGACTATGTCAGACTTGGCAATGAGCAGGTTTGTGACATACTTGGAGTGGGAGATGTGCAGTTGAAGTTTCAGAATGGCTCTTCTTTATGGCTCAAGAATGTCAGACATGTTCCAGCAATCCGAAAGAGCTTGATTAGTACAGGGAAGTTGGATGATGCGGGTTATGTGACAGTTTTTGGGAACAGCGCTTGGAAGATCTCCAAAGGTTCGATGACTGTAGCACATGGCAGCAAGTCAGGAACTCTGTACACTTTACATGTTTCAGAGGTTAAAAACCATGTAATTAATGTGATTGAGCAGCCAAGTGTGTCACTGTGGCATCGTAGGTTGGGACATATGTCAAAAAGAGGAATGGAAATACTTTCTCATTATGGTTATTTGCCTGGATTTTCATTTCAAGATTTCGAGTTTTGTGAGCATTGTGTTTATGGTAAGCAAACACAGGAACCGCACAGATCAAAGAGGAATCGTAGGGACGAACGGTTAGCTCTTGTACACAGTGACCTATGCGGACCAATGCCTAGTTTGTCACTAGGGGGAGCAGCGTACTTTTGTACATTCATAGATGACTATTCTCGCAAAGTATGGGTTTACTTCTTGAAGCACAAGGATGAGGTGCTCAAGGTCTTTAAGACATTCTTGCAGCTGGTGGAGAATCAGAGTGGTCAGAAGCTGAAGTGCTTGAGAACTGACAATGGTGGAGAGTACGTTTCCAAAGCTTTTCAAGACTTTTGTGAAGCAAAAGGGATTAAGCGGGAACTTACTGCACCATATAATCCTTCACAGAATGGGGTTGCAGAACGTATGAATAGGACCATACAAGAGAAGGTCAGAAGCATGTTGTCAAATGCTGAGTTGCCTGATGGATTTTGGGCGGAAGCAGTGGCTATAGCAGTCCATTTGATCAACAGGTCTCCTAGTAGGGTTCTGGATAAGAGTGCAGTGGCCGAGATGCTATGGACAGGCAAGGCACCTTTGTATAAGCATCTCAGAGTCTTTGGTTGTGAAGCTTATAGCCATATTCCTAAGGAGTTCAGAAATAAGTTAGAACCAAAGAGCAAGAAGTGTATATTTCTTGGCTACGGAGAATCGGGCGAGATGGGTTACCGGCTTTGGGATCCTGAGTCCAGAAAGCTTATTCGTAGCAATGATGTGCATTTCAATGAAGCCAAGTTTCACGCTAAGCCAGAGAAGACAGAGGAGATCAGAAGAGTTGTCTTCAGGGAAGATGGACCTAGTGCTAGCACATCAAGACAGCATGGTCAGGCTCAGGAACAACCTATAGTGGCTAGAGAGGCAGAATCAGTTGTGGTGAGACGTTCTGAGCGTGTTTCCAAACCACCTGATCGTTATGTGCCATCTCTAAATTATGTCATGCTCACAGATTGCGGAGAACCATCTTGTTACAAGGAAGCATTACAAGTGGTTGACTCGAAAAAATGGCAGTTGGCCATGCAGTCAGAGATGACAGCTCTGCATAAAAACCAGACATGGAAGTTGGTTAAATTACCACAGGGCAAAAAGGCTCTACCTTGTAAATGGGTTTACAGGTATAAGATCACCGCTCATGATAGTCAGCCAAAGTACAAAGCAAGGCTTGTTGCCAAGGGCTTTAAGCAAGAACAAGGCATTGACTTTGATGAAGTCTTCTCTCCAGTGGTCAAGATGACTACATTGAGATGCTTTCTTGCATTGGTTGCTATATTGGATTTGGTGTTGCACCAAATGGATGTCAAGACAGCGTTCTTGCATGGTGATTTAGATGTGGAAATTTACATGCAGCAGCTAGAAGGGTTTGTTGAGAAAGGCATGGAACATTTGGTATGCCAGCTGTTAAAGAGTCTTTATGGCTTAAAACAATCACCGAGGGCATGGTACCATAAGTTCCACCAGTTTATGCTTTCTCAAGGCTACAAACGTAGTGAGTTCGATCACTGTCTATATACAAAGAAGGCTAAGGATGGCAGTTGGCTGATCCTTATTTTGTATGTGGATGACATGTTGATTGCCGGCAAACACTTGGAAGAAATTTCAGCTTTGAAGTCAAAGATGGCAAAATCGTTTGACATGAAAGACATGGGTGAGGCAAGTCATATACTTGGTATGCGCATTGAGAGAGACAGATCAAAGAAGTTGATTTGGTTATCTCAAACAGAGTATATTGACAAGGTTTTGCAACGTTTCAATATGGAGAAGGGAAAGGCATTGAGTGTTCCATTGCCACCATATGTGAAACTTAGCAAACAAGATTGTCCTGTGTCTGAGGAAGAAAAGGCTGAAATGGATAAGATTCCATATGCGTCTGCAGTGGGTAGTTTGATGTATGCAATGATTGCTACACGTCCGGATATTGCATTTGCAGTGGGAGTGGTTAGCAGATATATGTCAAATACCGGCAAGAAACATTGGGAGGCAGTGAAAGGTATCATGAGATACTTAAAACATACAAAGAGTATGCGCATATGCTATGGTAGTCAGGATTTGAGTGTCAGAGGATACACTGACTCAGATTATGCAAGAGACTTGGATAAGAGGAGATCTACATCAGGCTATGTCTTTACATTGGCTGGAGGTGCCATATCATGGCGATCTCGATTACAAGATTGCATTACGCAGTCTACTACAGAAGCTGAGTATGTTGCAGCAAATGAGGCATGCAAAGAAGCTATTTGGCTTGGTAGATTGGTTGCAGACTTGGGAATCAATGCAGATATGCTAGAGTTATATTGTGATAGTCAAAGTGCTATACAATTGGCAAAGAATCCAGTGTTCCATTCGAAGACTAAGCATATTGATGTGAAGTATCACTTCATTAGGGAAGTACTTGAAGACAAGCAGATACAACTGCTGAAGATCCACACCAAGGACAATCCTGCTGATCTACTCACAAAGGGACTTCCAGGAGAGGGCTTTGTGCATTGTCGTGAGTTATTGGGCATTGGATAGATGGCAGCCATGTAAATCTTTGTACATTTATGTTCATAGATTTACAGTTACTTAAAGTGCCACATTGGACTTTAAGTGGGAGGTTGTTGGGATTAAAGCCCAAGTGGCCTCTTATGCGGATATGGCCGGCCGCCCGCCTAACTCACTTACCTCTAACTCTTTGTATATACTAACATATTCTTTGTGAATACTAAGGATTTGGGAGATAACCCTTCTAACAGATCTCTGCGTACTGTACTGTGTAAGCTCACTGTGTGTGTGTGTGAGAGAGAGTCGACCCACGCTCCGCTCCGCGACTTCACTTCCTATATAGGAGCTACCTTCAGAGTTAGGCTCCCATCATTAATCTCTCTAACTTTTTCCCATAAGTGTCATGGCTAGTCTTCTTCTACAAATGGAATTCCGTCTAAGGCATCTTCGTTGTCCGGAACTACAAGTTCTAGCTCTTTTGTTTCAAGGTGGGGTTCTACCACCACTTTGGATTTTTCTTTACTGGTTCCTACCACAAGCTCCTCAAGTTTTGCCATACTCTCGAGCTTGGGTTTTTGTTTTTCCAGCACTGATTCTTACCAAATTTTGATAAGCTTCAAGCTTAGTTGCTTCCATGTCTGGAGAAGGATAATTTTTGTCATAATAACTAATGTCATAATAATCAATATCTAATTCTCCTAAATGATTTTCTCATATTAAACTGATCATTTAATGTGGGGAAGTGCTAGGGGAGAAAAATCTAGAATATTGGTTAAGCTAGCAGACCGGCCACAATAGGGATCCAAAGGAGGGAAAATAAGGATCCAAAAGGGGGGCCATCTGCAAAAGATCCATGTGCAACAATGGGCTAAAAATACCCTAAGGTTCAGCCCATTAAGACTTCCAAAATGCTAAGGTTCCAAAATTCAAATGTTATGTCCAAAGGTCAACCCTAGGGAAATTGGATGCTTTGTGTGTGACCAAAAAAGTCTTTGAATATCCCTACATAGGAGGGGGCGAGCCTAGCAAGTAGGGGATGAGAGAGAAGGCCACACACACACACACAAGCTCCCTATACACAAAGGGAATGAGGGACACATGTCAGCTCCCTAGGCCATATGCCCACAAGGTGTACCCAATTCCTATTGGATGACCCTTGAAGTGGACCAATGAGAATTAGGCTAGAGTAAATTTAGCCTAATTAATTTTAAAATACTTAATAAAAAGAACCAATGAAAAATAAGTCTCCTGGATGATTATTGGACAGCCTATGAAGGGGTCCAATAGGAATTGAGCAGCCCAATGGGCTACTTAATTCCTATTGGTCAGAATGGGGAAAGGTCCAATGGGGATTTAATTCATTTAAATCAATTAAGTTTAATTGATTAAGCTCTCACAAAACGGAAAAGGGGGACACATGTCAGAAGGCTATCACTTATGCTGCTTAATAGCCATTGGCTTGACTTGGGGAGGTCCAATGGGGAGCCTGCAAGAGAAAATAGCAAGAGGGCTCGCCCAAGAGAGAGAGGGGGCTGATTTTTGCAAGGCATTAACACACACACACTCACACAATCTCATGTGTGAAGAAAGAGAAGACTATCTCTTCCCAAGCTTTAATGGAGAACTCATCACCTACTCCAAGCTTGTGAGATAGAGGCTTGTGGATGCAAATCCAACCAAGAGCCAAGATTCAATGCATGCTCATCTCCTCTACCAAGCTAATTACTAAGCTAAATCTATGCTAATATGAGTGATTATGTGAGGAGATGTACATCTTTCTCGTAAGATACTCCTTCTTCCTCTCAATCTACTCTCATACCTTGCTAGCTCTCACCATCTTCAAAGGTGTGTGAGGTCTTGGGTCTAAGAATGGGGATAATTAAAGTTGTGTTTACTAAGTGTTTTGCTTAGTGCATGAAGCTTTCATCTTCATTGCACTAGCTAGTCTTGAAGGAACACAAAGAATTGTATTGTACAATGTCTCTCTTGATGGGAGAAACCATAATACAAAGCCTTTTGGAGGGGGGACCGGCTCCATGCAAATCCGGTCCTCAACTGTTGTCAATAGCTTTAATTTCTCTCTCTTTTGAAAGTATTGTTGATGCTATCTAACTTGGTGTTATGCTTTTTGTTGCTCTCTCCACCCAAGCACTCTTGTAATTCTCATTAGGAATCTATTCTAATGAAATGTCGACTATGTTCATGCTAATTTCAGCTAGACACAAGTTATTAGGCCATTAAATGTTACATTGGTATCAGAGCACAAGGTTTCTCTTTTCTTGCTTAAGAGAGGAGGTCCTCAAGCTAGCTGTAAATGGTTGGTATTGTTAATTTCCTGTGAGTAAGTAGAATAGGGATTTGTCAGCCTTGTAGTGCGCCTGCCTTCATGCAGTTAACGGGGCATCACCGTCGAGAGCTATGGTCTTAATAGTGGAGTCCTATGGGGCTTGCCTATGGCTTACCCACTATTGAGCTATTAGAAGCTTGATAGGAGCCGGTGTTGTTTTGGTGTCGAAAGACCCTCTCTTCTATTCCTTGCAATTAATGATATTCAAGCCGCGGGTACAGTAGCTTGAGTGCTTTTTCTAAAGGGGCAAAGAGGAGTAGAAACTAGGGCTTGAAGTGCCAAAGTACACCTAAAAAGTTTACACCTAAAAGTTGTTAGAATGGATGACAATAGTAAAGAGAGTGAAATTAATGTTGATAACTTTGATTTTTGTCATGAGCAAGCTACTAATGATGCTTCAATGCTTGTTAACTATCTTGTTTCTAGGCTTCACCAAGCCATGGGAAATCCATCTCTCCAAAGTGAAGTGCAACGGCAGCTCCATGCTCACGGGATTCTCCATGCTCATCACCATGACGAGAGAACACCTAGGAAGCCTCCTTGTGAGACTACCAAAAGAGGTCTCTCTCCGATTCGGGAAGAAGAAGAGAATCCATACAAAGGGCTCAAGAATTTACTTCTTGATGATGCATCTCCTTCCCAAAGGAGAACTCAAGAGCCTCCACCAAAGGAACAAGAAAGAAGTGAGTCTCCCGCAACCTCGGCGGAGATGGCTCCACGAAGACGGCGGGCTAAACGCTCTCCATCACCACCAAAGTGGAGAAGACCATCACACTCTTCTCCACGCCATAATTCAAAGAGGGATGATAAAAAGCAAGAGAAGACTCAAAAAGGCGAGAAAGAGGACACCCTCTTCTCCATCTTCTTCATCCTCTTCCTCTTATGAAAGTGATGGTGAAGACAACGAAGATCAAGACAAGAAAAAGGCGAGAAATAGGTCACCCTCTTCTCCACCTTCAAATTAATCACCTTCTGAAGAAAGTGATGGTGCAACCTTTGAACCATCAAAAAGAAGAGGCCATAAGAAATCCTATGCCGCATGGAAGAGGTCCAAGTTGAAGAAATTCAAAGAGGGGATGGAAGAGCATCTCTTTCCTTACCTATGATGGTACCTTTGGTGCTGCGGACAAAGTCTTGGCCTTTAACAGTTCGATGCGGCGTTTGGAGATGAGGGCTTCTCGGAGTCCTCTAAGCTACGCCATGTAGCTATGCACTTTCAAAAGTCTGCCAGGCAATGGTGGTCTAGCCTACGAGCCAATGGTGAAGCTCTACGAACATGGAAAGCTTTAAGAGCTTCCATTATGAAGCAGTTTTTGGCCACCGATTCCAAAGACAAAGTACTCACCGAATGGCGAAGCTTAAAGCTCTCTCCCTATGAATCCATCCACAAATATGTAGACAAGTTTTGGGACCTACAACTCAAAGACACTATCTTCAAAAAGTTGGATTTTGGAGAGCAAAAGCAACAATTTTGTGCGGGCTTAACCAAAGAAATGGCGGAGTATGTCAACTCCCAAAGGCCACGTACCATGTCGGCGGTAATACACCATACTATGGTGGCCTCTCGAATCAATTTTCAAACGGGGGCTAAAAGAAATAATAAGCCCACGGAAAACAAGGGTTCCAATGAGCCTAAGGGGAAGGACAATGTCCAAAAGTCTCCTAAGGGCAACTCCAACAAAGCTAAAGAGAAGGGAGTTTACAAAGGTAAGAACAAACTCTCTCCTGAAGAGCTTGAGTGTTATCGCAAGGATAACCGGTGCTTCAAGTGCGGTGAACAAGGGCATGCGTACCGTGCTAGTCCCCAAAAGAACAACCGCCAAGATCCTCCTAGAGCTTCCTTGGTTGAAATCCAAGAGGAGGAGACTCACAAAACTCACCACAAAGGATCTCCTCTATGCCATGCTTGGAGAAAGGTAAGAGAACATGATGCTTTTATTCTCTTTGACCCTGGTTCTACTCACAATTTTATATCTATAGAGTTAGCTACCAAGCTAGGCATACAATCCTACGAGATGGGAGATGTCCTACCCGCAGACAGTGCCTTCAAGGGGCAAGAAGCTTCAGTCACTCCCTTAATCGGGAAATTGAGGTTTCATGTCCAAGGCTATGTGGACAAAGAGGACTTCTTTATTTCTCCTCTCAAGCATGAGGATGTAATCCTAGGGGCACCATGGTTTGACCGCCTGGCTGTAGATGTTAAATTTCCTGAAAAGAGAATCTCCTTTAAGTTCAGGGAAAAAGACATGTATATAGATGCTAAGGAAATGGGTAACACTATTCCCATTGTACATACACCAGCTTTCTGTGTACATGATTTTTGTTAAAGATTCTCAAAATGAACTTAATGCTTTAGCAAAAGAAAATAAAAGCAACCAAAAGGAATTAGAGCTATCCAATTTTCTCAAGGGGTTTCAAGATGTTTTTATTGACGAAATCCCTTGTGAGCTACCTCCTAAACGAGGTAATGATGACCATGCAATTGAACTTCTTCCAGAAAGTTCACCGCCTAAAAAACCTCCTTATAGAGTTTCTCAAGCTCAACAAGAGGAGATTATGCGGCAAGTGCATGAGTTAGTTGAGAAAGGTATGGTTAGGCCTAGCTCATCTCCATCTTGCTCTCCCGTGCTATTAGTGCAAAAGAAAGACGGCACATATCGTATGTGTGTCGAATATAGAGCACTAAATAGGATCACTATCAAGAATAGGTTTCCCGTTCCACGGGTAGAAGACCTATTTGATAAGCTACAAGGATCGACCTACTTCAGTAGGATTGACCTAAAAAGTGGCTATCATCAAATAAGGATAGTTCATCAAGACATTGTAAAGACCGCATTTCGCAACACATTTGGTCTTTACGAATACATTGTCATGCCTTTTGGCTTGACCAATGCACTAGCCACATTCAACCGCTTGATGGAGAAGCTGTTCACGCCTCATCGAACCTTCACTGGAGTGTTCTTTGATGATATTATCATCTACTCTAATTCATTAGACGAACACAAGCAACACCTCCAGGTAATATTTCAAGTTTTAAGAGAGAATAAACTTTATGTTAATCGAAAGAAAAGTGAATTTTTCTTGCAAGAGATTCAGTATTTAGGTCACATTATCTCTCAAGATGGCATCCAGATGGATCCATCGAAGTTAGAGGTAATAAAAGGATGGCCTAAACTAAGGAATCTTCATGAACTAAGAAGCTTTATAGATATGTGTGCATACTATAGACGCTTCATAGAAAAGTTCTCACAAATTGCGGGACCATTACAATACCTAACAAAGAAAAGCGTTAGGAACACATGGTCTGCTAAGGAGAACAATGATTTCGAAAAGCTTAAATAAAAGCTTATCTCTCAACCTGTGCTTACACTACCGGATCTCTCAAAACCATTTGAGGTCCAATGTGATGCTTGTGGTGATTCCCTTGGAGCTGTTTTACTCCAAGAAGGGCACGCCATAGGCTATGAGAGTCGAAGGCTCGACCCTCTTGAGCAAGCTCTAGGCATATATGAAAAGGAACTCCTTGCAGTTCTATATGCCTTAGACTCATGTAAGAACTATTTATTGGGGACTCCTTTCATTCTGCGAACGGATCACCAAAGTCTTAAGTACTTCATGACGTAGACCAAGCTCTTCCACAAACAAATGAGGTGGGCAAATTTCCTTTTTCAATTTCATTTTCATATTGCTCACATTGCTGGCAAGCATAATCAAGTAACTGATGCACTCTCAAGACGGCCGAGAGTGAATGTGGTTTCCATAGCAACTCACAATGATCTATCTTCAATGATAGATGAGTACGCTATTGATCTTGATTTTAGAGATGTGATTTCAGCCCTTGCATTAGGGAAGAAAGAAGAGCCATTTACTTTACAAGATGGTTATCTTCTCTATGGCAATAGACTATGCGTTACTAACTCACTACGTGAGAAAGTACTGTATGAATCTCATGCTCCACCATATGCGGGGCATAAAGGGATTCAGTCTACGTTAAAGGGAATTGAAACATATTTCTATTGGCCTACCATGAAAGTGAACATACAAGGGTATGTTTCTAAATGTGTGGTATGCCAAAAGACAAAATTTGATAGAGGGAAGCAACTTGGATTGCTTCAACCCTTGCCAATCCCTAATTCACCATGGGAGAGCATATCCATGGATTTTATCTTTGGATTGCCTAAGTCTATCCATGGGAATACGGGAATATGGACGATAGTAGACAGGTTCAGTAAACAAGCTCATTTTATACCTGTCAAAAAGACTATCAAAGCCCATAAAATGGCAACCCTCTTCATTTCACAAATTTTCAAGTACCATGGCTTGCCAATGTCCATAGTGTCGGATAGAGATCCTAGAATGACCTGTAATTTCTGGAAGGGTCTCTTTGAGAATTTAGGGACAAGGCTAAACTTCTCTTCGGTCTATCATCCACAAACGGATGGCCAAAGTGAAATAGCTAACCTAACAATTCTCGATCTACTAAAATCCTATGTAACAGAAGTAGATCAAAGATCCCAATGGAAGAAGTACTTACCCTTAGTGGAGTATGCTTACGATAACACTGTACATACTTCCAAGGGAAAATCACATTTCGAGGTAATTGAGGGAAGATCAAAAAGTCCCTTGCTACTTAAAGTACATGGGAAGATCTTCGTTGCAGATGAGTATAGACGAGACCTACAAGAATATTTTCAAAAGATTAAGTATGCTATCTCCATCTCACAGCAAAGGAAAAAGGCTGCTGCTGACAAGCACAGAAGAGCCCAAGCCTTTAAAGAAAATGATTGGGTCTTGTTAAAGTTTCCCAAGGCTCGATCAAGGCACACGACGGGCAAGAATCCTACGGGTCACCAAAAGTACTATGCTAAACTAGCAAAAAGGTACTATGGTCCCTTCAAGATTCTTAGGCCAATCAATGAGATGGCCTATCAACTCAAGTTTCCCAATCATTGGCTCATACACAATGCTTTCCATGTGAGCCTATTAAAGCCTTACAAAGGAGAGCCACCTCAAGAACCAACTATTGCAGACCCGCCGGAGATCGAGGACCAAGAGGAGGTGCTGCACCCCGAGTCCATTCTCCGACATGAAGACAAGGTATTAAGAGGCGGTAATATTATCCCCAACGATATCTTATTAAGTTTAAGAATTATCCTTTTGAAGATGCTAGATGGATGCAAGGCACACAATTAAAGGATAACCTAAACCTTGTCAATGCTTCCCAAGAGTAAGAAAATGCTTCCCAATGCTTACAATGCTTCCCAAGAGTAAGCAAATGTACAAAATGTTAAAAATGAACAAAGTTTTTGTCTTATAAGACTCTCTTTTTCTTTATTGTGCACAAAAAATTAAGTAGTATGCATGCTTAGATCAAGTTTGCGGAGACGACGTCTCCCAAACACCTAGTAGAGCTTGTCACTCTACTATGGAAGGCTAATAGGACTAATGTGCAGACATGCTTGCGGCAGCCTCAGGCTCTCAAGCGCCAAATGGACTAGTCATCCAGTGTGGAATGATGTCGTAGGGTAACATAGGGATCCTCTATCCGCTAAGAAAAGGACTCATGAATATACTTTATCTTCTCTACACCATAGTCGAGGATGAATATGATTTCAAGAGAGAGGTAATGTCATAATAATCAATATCTAATTCTCCAAAATGATTTTCTCATATTAAACTGATCATTTAATGTGGGGAAGTGCCAGGGGAGAAAAAGCTAGAATATTGGTTAAGCTAGCAGACCGGCCACACTAGGGATCCAAAGGAGGAAAAATAGGGATCCAAGAAGGGGGCCATCTACAAAAGAGCCATGTGCAACAATGGGCTAAAAAGACCCTAAGGTTCAGCCCATTAAGACTTCCAAAATGCTAAGGTTCCAAAATTCAAAGGTTATCTCCAAAGGTCAACCCTAGGGAAATTGGATGCTTTGTGTGTGACCAAAAAAGTCTTTGAATATCCCTAAATAGGAGGGGGCAAGCCTATCAAGTAGGAGATAAGAGAGAAGGCCACACACACACACACACACACACACAAGCTCCCTTTACACAAAGGGAATGAGGGACACATGTCAGCTCCCTAGGCCATATGCCCACAAGGTGTACCCAATTCCTATTGGATGACCCTTGAAGTGGACCAATGAGAATTAGGCTAGATTAAATTTAGCCTAATTAATTTTAAAACACTTAATAAAAAGAACCAATGAAAATTAAGTCTCCTGGATTATTATTGGACAGCCTGTGAAGGGGTCCAATAGGAATTGAGCAGCCCAATGGGCTACTTAATTCCTCTTGGTCAGAATGGGGATTTAATTCATGTAAATCAATTAAGTTTAATTGATTAAGCTCTCACAAAACGGAAGAGGGGGACACATGTCAGAAGGCTATCACTTATGCTGCTTAATAGCCATTGGCTTGACTTGGGGAGGTCCAATGGGGAGCCTGCAAGAGCAAATAGCAAGAGGGCTCGCCCAAGAGAGAGGGGGCTGATTTTTGCAAGGCATTAACACACACACACACACACACACACACTCACACAATCTCATGTGTGAAGAAAGAGAAGACTATCTCTTCCTAAGCTTTAATGGAGAACTCATCACCTACTCCAAGCTTGTGAGATAGAAGCCTACATTCGACACACTCTTGGCTTGTGGATGCAAATCCAACCAAGAGCCAAGCTTCAATGCATGCTCATCTCCTCTACCAAGCTAATTACTAAGCTAAAGCTATGCTAATATGAGTGATTATGTGAGGAGATGTACATCTTTCTCGTAAGATACTCCTTCTTCCTCTCAATCTACTCTCATACCCTGCTAGCTCTCACCATCTTTGAAGGTGTGTGAGGTCTTGGGTCTGAGAACGGGGATAATTAAAGTTGTGTTTACTAAGTGTTTTGCTTAGTGCATGAAGCTTTCATCTTCATTGCACTAGCTAGTCTTGAAGGAACACAAAGAATTGTATTGTACAATGTCTCTCTTGATGGGAGAAACCATAATACAAAGCCTTTTGGAGGGGGGACCAGCTCCATGCAAATCCGGTCCTCAACTGTTGTCAATAGCTTAATTTCTCTCTCTTTTGAAAGTATTGTTGATGATATCTAACTTGGTGTTATGCTTTTTGTTGCTCTCTCCACCCAAGCACTCTTGTAATTCTCTTTAGAAATCTATTCTAATGAAATGCCGACTATGTTCATGCTAATTTCCGCTACACACAAGTTATTAGGCCATTAAATGTTACAACTAATATCTAATTCTCCGAAATGATTTTCTCATGTTAAACTGATCACTTAATATGGGGAAGTTCTAGGGGAGTAAAAGCTAGAATATTGATTAAGCTGACAGACCCGCCACAGTATGTATCCAAAGGAGGGAAAATAGGGATCCAAAGGGGGGGCCATCTGCAAAAGAGCAATGTGAAACAATGGGTTTAAAAGACCCTAAGGTTCAGCCCATTAAGACTTTCAAAATGCTAAGGTTCCAAAATTCAAAGATTGTGTCCAAAGGTCAAACACTAGGAAAATTGGATGCTTTGGGTGTGTACTAAAAAGTCTTCATGGCTCCTACATAGGAGGGAGCGAGCCTTGCAAGTAGGGGATGAGAGAGAAACTCACACACACACACACACACACACACACAGGCTCCCTTTACACAAAGGGAATGAGGGACACATGTTAGCACCTCCCTAGCCCAGATGCCCACAAGGTGTATTCAAATCCTATTGGATGGCCTTGGAGGTGGACCAATGAGAATTAGGCTAGAGTAAATCTAGTTTAATATAACTAAAAAACACTTAATAAAAAAAACAATAGGAATTAAACTCTCTAAAAGACTATTGGACAGTCTCCCAAGGGGTCCAATGAGCATTCAATAGCCCAATGGCTTGCCTGATTCCTATTGGCCAGGAGACAAAGGGGTCCAATGAGAGTTTAGTTGCATTAATTAATTACCTAAAGCTCTCACAAAAGGGGAAAGGGGGACACATGTCAGAAGGCTATCACTTATGCTCTTGAAATTCCATTGGCTAAGCCTGGAGAGGTCCAATAGGGTGTGAGAATGAGCAAATAACAAGAGGGGTCGACCAAGAGAGAGAAAGAGAGAGAGAGAGAGAGGGGGCTGATTTTCTCAAGGCATTATGGCATACACACTCACACAAGTCCATGTGTGGAGTAAGAAGACTCTCTCTCTGTCTCTCTCTCTCTCTCTCTCTCTCTCTCTCTCTCTCTCTCTCCTTCTCAAGCTTTAATGGAAAGCTTATCACCTTCTCCAAGCTTGTGAGAAGGGAGGCCTACGCCAACAACTCTTGGCTTTGTGATGCAAATCCAACCAAGAGCCAAGATTCAATGCATGATCATATCCTCCACCATGCTAATTACTAAGCTATGTTATGCTAATATGAGTGATTAGGTGAGGAGATGTACATCTTTCTCGTAAGACTACTCCTTCTTCCTCTCAATCTACTCTCATACCCCGCTAGCTCTCACCATCTTCGAAGGTGTGTGAGGTCTTGGCTTTGAGACCGTGAGGGAATTGATGTTGTATTTTATAAGAGTTTTTCTTAGTGCTTGAAGTTTCCATCTTCATTGAACTAGCTAGTATAGTAGGAACATAAAGAATTGTATTGTAAAATGTCTCTCTTGATGGGAGAAACCATAATACAAAGCCTTTTGGAGGCTAGGGGGGACCGGATCCATGTAAATCCGGTCCTCAATTGTTGTCAATAGCTTAATTTCTCTCTCTTTTGAAGTATTGTTCAAGCTATCTAACTAGGTGTTATACTTTTTGTTGCTCTCTCCACCCAAGCACTCTTGTTATTGTCATTAGGAATCTATTCTAATGAAATGCTCACTATGTTCATGCTGTTTTCCGCTACACACAAGTTACTAGGCCATTAAATGTTATATTGGTATCAGAGCACAAGGTTTCTCTTTTCTTGCTCAAGAAGGGAGCTCATAAAGCTAGCTATAAATGGTTGTTATCATTAATTGCAAATGAGTAAGTAGAATAGGGATATTTCGACCTTCTTCTATTCCTTGCAATTAATGGTATTCGAGCCACGGGTATAGTAGCTTGAGTTCTTTTTCTAAAGGGGTAAAGAGGAGTAGCAACTAGGGCTTGAAGTGCCAAAGTACACCTAAAAGTTGTTAGAATGGATGATAATGGTAAAGAGAGTGAAATTAATGTTGATAGCTTTAATTTTGCTAATGAGCAGGCTACTAATGATGCCCCTATGCTTGTTAACGACCTTGTTTCTAGGATTCAACAAACCATGGGCAATTCATCCCTCCAAAGTGAAGTGCAATGGTATCTTCGTGCTCATGGGATTCTTCAAGGTCCCCACCATGACGAGAGAGTGCCTAGGAAGCCTCCTTGTGAGACTTCCAAAAGAGGCCTCTCTCCGATTCAGGAAGAAGAAGAGGATCCATACGAAGGGCTCAGAAATTTGCTTCTTGATGATGCATCTCCTTATCAAAGGAGAACTCAAGAGCCTCCACCAAAGGAACGAGAAAGAAGTGAGTCTCCTGCCACCTTGGCGGAGATGGCTCCACAAAGATGGCAAGCTAAACGCTCTCCATCACCTCCAAAATGAAGAAGACCATCGCACCCTTCTCCACACCATAATTCAAAGAGGGATGACAAAAAGCAAGAGAAGAAAAAGGCAAGAAAGAGGACACCCTCTTATCCATCTTCTTCATCTGCTTCCTCTTATGAAAGTGATGGTGCAAACAAAGAAGATCAAGGCAAGAAAAAGGCGAGAAAGAGGTCACCCTCTTCTCCATCTTCCTCAAATTCTTCATCTTCTGAAGAAAGTGATGGTGCAACTTTTGAACCATAAAAAAGAAGAGGCCATAGGAAATCCTATGCCACGTGGAAGAGGTCATCCAAGCTCAAGAAGTTCAAAGAGGGAGGAAAGAGCATCTCTTTCCTTACCTACAATGGCACCTTTGGTGCTACGGACAAAGTCTTGACCTTTATCCAACAATTTGATGCGGCGTTTGGAGATGAGGGATTCACGGAGTCCTCTAAGCTACACCATGTAGCTATGCACTTTCAAAAGCCTGCGAGGCAATGATGGTCTAGCCTACGGGCCAATGGTGAAGCTCCACAAACATAGAAAGCTTTAAGAGCTTCCATTTTTGGCCACCAATGCCAAAGACAAAGTACTCACCGAATGGCGAAGCTTGATGCTCTCTCCCTACGAATCCATTCACAAATATGTAGACAATTTTTAAGACTTACGACTCAAAGCCACTGTCTTTAAAAAGTTGGATTTTGGAGAGCAAAAGAAACAAATTTGTGCGGGCTTAGTTGAAGAAATGGCGGAGTATGTCAACTCCGAAAGGCCACACACCATATCAGCGGTTATACACCATACAATGGCGGCTTCTCGAATCAATTTCCAAAAAGGGGCTAAAAGAAATTCTAAGCCCATGGAAAACAAGGGTTCTAATGAGCCCAAGGGGAAGGAAAATGTCCAAAAGTCTCCTAAGGGAAATTCCAACAAAGCTAAGGAGAAGGGAGTTTACAAAGGCAAAAACAAAGTCTCTCCTGAAGAGCTTGAGTGTTATCGTAAGGATAACCTTTGTGTCAAGTGCGGTGAGCAAGTGCATGTGTACCGCGCTTGTCCCCAAAAGAACACCGGCCATGAACCTCCTAGAGCTACCTTCATCAAGATCCAAGAGGAGGAAACTCACCACAAAGGATATCCTCTATGCCATGCTTGGGGAAAGGTAAGAGAACATGATGCTTTTATTCTCTTTGACCCTAGTTCTACTCACAGTTTCATATCCACAGAGTTGGCCACCAAGCTAGGCATACAAGCTTACAAGATGGGAGATGTCCTACCCACAAACGGTTCTTTCAGGGGGCAAGAAGCTTCAGTCACTTCCTTAATCGGGAAATTGAGTCTCCATGTCCAAATCTATGTGGACAGAGAGTACTTCTTTATCCCTCCTCTCAAGCAAGAGGATGTAATCCTAGGGGAAAACATGGTTTGATCGCATGGCTGCCAATTTTAATTTCCTAAAAGTAGAATCTACTTTAGGTTCAGGGAAAAAGATATGTACATAGATGCTAAGGAGTTGGGTAACACCATACCCATTGTACATAAGCAAGCTTTCAATAAGTCAATAAAGAGCTCTATTTTTGTGTACATGATTTTTGTTAAAGATTCTCAAAATGAACCTAATGCTTTAGCAAAAGAAAATATAAACAATCACAAGGAATTAGAGTTATCCAATTTTCTCAAGGGGTTTTAATATGTTTTTATTGACGACATCCCTTGTGAAATACCTCCTAAATAAGGCAATGATGACCATGCAATTGAACTTCTTCCAGGATGTTCACCACCTAATAAACCTCCTTATAGAGTTTCTCAAGATCAACAAGAGGAGATTATGCGGCAAGTGCATGAGTTATTTGAGAAGGGCATGGTTAGGCCTAGCTCATCTCAATATTGTTCACCCGTGCTATTAGTGCAAAAGAAAGACGGCACATATCATATGTGTGTCCAATATAGAGCACTAAATAGGATCACTATCAAAAATAGGTTTCCTGCTCCACGGGTAGAAGACCTATTTGTTAATCTAGAGGTAATAAAAGGACCTTGGATTTGGCCATCCTTTTATTACCTATTTGATGGCCAAATCCAAGGAATCTTCATGAACTAAGAAGTTTTATAGGTATGTGTGCATACTGTAGACGCTTCATAGAAAAGTTCTCACTAATAGCATGACCACTACATGACCTAACAAAGAAAAACGTTAGGTATACATGGTCTGCCAAGGAGAACAATGCTTTCAAAAAGCTTAAAGAAAAGCTTATCTCTCAACCTGTGCTTACACTGCCAGATCTCTCAAAGCCATTTGAGGTCCAATGTGATGCTTGTGGTGATTGCCTTGGAACTGTTTTGCTCCAAGAAGGGCACGCCATAGCCAATGAAAGTCAAAGGCTTGACCCTGTTGAGAAATCTTTAGGCATATATGAAAAGGAACTGCTCACAACTCTACATGCCTTAGACTCGTGGAAGCACTATTTATACTGGGGACTCCCTTCATTCTACAGACGAAAGACTTAAGTGCTTCATGACACAGACCAAGCTCTCCGACAAACAAATGAGGTGGATAAATTTCTTTTTGCAATTTCATTTTCATATTGCTCACATTGCTGGCAAGCATAGTCAAGTAGTCAATGCAGTCTCAAGACGGCCGAGAGTGAATGCGGTTTCCATAGCAACTCACAATGATCTATCTTCTATGATAGATGAGTATGCTATTGATCCCAATTTTTGAGATTTGATTTCAGCCCTTGCACCAAGGAAGACAGAGAAACCATTTACCTTACAAGATGGTTATCTTCTCTATGGCAAGAGACTATGCGATACTAACTCACCACATGAGAAAGTAATGTATGAATCTCATGCTCCTCCTTATGTGGCACATAGAGGGATTCAATCTACCCTAAAACGGATTGAAACATATTTCTATAGACTATCATAAAAGCAAACATACGAGAGCATGTTTCTAAATGTGTGGTATGCCAAAAGACAAAGTTTGATAGAGGGAAGATCCCTGGATTGCTTCAACCTTTGCCACCATGGGAGAGCATATCCATGGATTTTATCTGTAACATTTAACGGCCTAGAATCTTATTTGTAGCGGAAATTAGCATGAACATAGTGGGCATTTCATTAGAATAGATTCCTAATGATAATTACAAGAGTGCTTGGGTGGAGAGAGCAACAAAAAGCATAACACCTAGTTAGATAGCATCGACAATACTTTCAAAAGAGAGAGCAATTAAACTATTGACAACAGTTGAGGACCGGATTTGCATGGAGCCGGTCCCCCCTCCAAAAGGCTTTGTATTATGGTTTCTCCCATCAAGAGAGACATTGTACAATACAATTCTTTGTGTTCCTTCAAGACTAGCTAGTGCAATGAAGATGGAAGCTTCATACACCAAGCAAAACACTTAATCAAACACAACTTGAATTATCCCCGTTCTCAGACCCAAGACCTCACACACCTTCGAAGATGGTGAGAGCTAGCAGGGTATGAGAGTAGATTGAGAGGAAAAAGAAGTATCTTACGAGAAAGAAGTACATCTCCTCACATAATCACTCATATTAGCATAGCTTAGCTTAGTAATTAGCTTGGTAGAGAAGATGAGCATGCATTGAAGCTTGGCTCTTGGTTGGATTTGCATCCACATGCCAAGAGAGTGTTGATGTAGGCTTCTATCTCACAAGCTTGGAGTAGGTGATGAGCTCTCCATTAAAGCTTGGGAGGAGATAGAGTGTTTTTCCCTTCACACATGGTCAAGTGTGAGAGTGTGAGAGTGAATGCCCAGCAAAAATCAGCCCCCCCTCTCTCTTGGGCGAGCCCTAGCTGCTAAGTTAGGCTGGCTTTTTCCTCATTGGACCTCCCCAGGTCAAGCCAATAGGAATTAAGCAGCATAAGTGATAGCCTTCTGACATGTGTCCCCCTTTCCCCTTTTGTGAGAGCTTTAGATAATTAAATAATTAAACTAAACTCTCATTGGACCCCTTTGCCTCCTGGCCAATAGGAATCAGGCAAGCCATGGGGCTTCTGAATGCTCATTGGACCCCTTGGGAGACTGCCCAATAGTCTTCTAGGACACTTAATTCTTATTGGTTTCTTTTATTAAATGTTTTTAAATTAATTAAACTAGATTTACTCTAGCTTAATTCTCATTGGTCCACTTCAAGGGTCTTCCAATAGGAATTGGGCACACCTTGTGGGCATCTGGCCTAGGGAGCTGACATGTGTCCCTCATTCCCTTTGTGTAAAGGGAGCCTGTGTGTGTGTGTGTGGTTTTCTCTCTCATCCCCTAGCTTTGGGGCTCGCCCCCTCCCATGTAGGGATGCAGAAAGACTTTTTGGGCACCACACTAAGCATCCAATTTTCCCTAGGGTTGACCTTTGGACACAACCTTTGAATTTTGGAACCTTAGCATTTTGGAAGTCTTAATGGGCTGAACCTTAGGGTCTTTTTAGCCCGTTGTTTCACATGGCTCTTTTGCAGATGGCCCCCCCTTTGGATCCCTATTTTCCCTCCTTTGGATCCCTACTGTGGCCGGTCTACTAACTTAACCAATATTCTAGCTTTTTCTCCCTTGGCACTTCCCCACATTAAATGATCAGTTTAATATGAGAAAATCATTTAGGAGAATTAGATATTGATTATTATGACATTACCTCTCTCTTGAAATCATAGTCGTCCTCGACTATGGTGTAGAGAAGATAAAGCATATACATGAGTCCTTTTCTTAGCGGGTAGAGGATCCCTATGTTACCCTACGACATCATTCCATAATGGATGACTAGTCCATTTGGCGCTTGAGAGCCTGAGGCTGCCGCAAGCATGTCTGCACATTAGTCCTATCAGTCTTCCATAGTAGAGTGACAAGCTCTACTTGGTGTTTGGGAGACGTCGTCTCCACAAACTTGATCTAAGCATGCATACTACTTTATTTTTGTGCACAAATAAAGAAAAAGAGAGTCTTATAAGACAAAAATTTTTGTTCATTTTTTTTTTAACATTTTGTACATTTGCTTACTCTTGGGAAGCATTGTAAGCATTGACAAGGTTTAGGTTATCCTTTAATTGTATGCCTTGCATCCATCTAGCATCTTCAAAAGGATAATTCTTAAACTTAATAAGATATCGTCGGATAGTCTTACCGCCTCTTAATACCTTGTCTTCATGTCGGAGAATGGACTCGGGCTGCAGCACCTCCTCGTGGTCCTCGATCTCCGGTGGGTCTTCAATAGTTGGTTCTTGAGGTGGCTCTCCTTTGTAAGGCTTTAAGAGGCTCACATGAAAAGCATTGTGTATGAGCCAATGATTGGGCAACTTAAGTTGATAGGCCATCTCATTGATTGGCCTAAGAAACTGGAAGGGACCATAGTACCTTTTTGCTAGTTTAGCATAGTACTTTTGGTGGCCCGTAGGATTCTTGCCCGTCGTGTGCCTTAATCGAGCCTTGGGAAACTTTAACAAGACCCAATCGTTTTCTTTAAAGGTTTGGGCTCTTCTGTGCTTGTCAGCAGCAGCCTTTTGCCTTTGCTGTGAGATAGAGATAGCATCCTTAATTTTTTGGAAAGATTCTTGTAGGTCTCGGCTATACTCATCTGCAGCGAAGATCTTCCCATGTACCTTAAGTAGCAAGGGACTTTTTGATCTTCCCTCAATTACCTCGAAAGGTGCTTTTCCTGTAGAAGTATGTACAGTGTTATTGTAAGCATACTCTACTAAGGGTAAGTACTTCTCCCATTGGGATCTTTGATCTACTTCCGTTACATAGGCTTTTAGTAGATCGAGAATAGTTAGGTTAGCTATTTCACTTTGGCCATCAGTTTGTGGATGATAGGCCGAAGAGAAGTTTAGACTGGTTCCTAAATTCTCAAAGAGACCCTTCCAGAAATTACTGGTCATTCTAGGATCTCTATCCGACACTATGGACATTGGCAAGCCATGGTACTTGAAAATTTGTGAAATGAAGAGGGTTGCCATTTGATGGGCTTTGATAGTCTTTTTGACAGGTATAAAATGAGCTTGTTTACTGAACCTGTCTACTATCGTCCATATTCCCGTATTCCCATGGATAGACTTAGGCAATCCAAAGATAAAATCCATGGATATGCTCTCCCACGGTGAATTAGGAATTGGCAAGGGTTGAAGCAATCCAAGTTGCTTCCCTCTATCAAATTTTGTCTTTTGACATACCACACATTTGGAAACATACTCATGTATGTTCACTTTCATGGTAGGCCAATAGAAATATGTTTCAATTCCCTTTAGGGTAGACTGAATCCCTCTATGCCCCGCATATGGGGGAGCATGAGATTCATACATTACTTTCTCACGTAGTGAGTTAGTAACGCAGAGTCTATTGCCATAGAGAAGATAGCCATCTTGTAAAGTAAATGGTTCTTCTTTCTTCCCTAAGGCAAGGGCTGAAATCACATCTCTAAAATCGGGATCAATAGCATACTCATCTATCATTAAAGATAGATCATTGTGAGTTGCTATGGAAACCGCATTCACTCTCGGTCGTCTTGAGAGTGCATCGGCTACTTGATTATGCTTGCCAGCAATGTGAGCAATATGAAAATGAAATTGTGAAAGGAAATTTGCCCACCTCATTTGTTTGTCGGAGAGCTTGGTCTGCGTCATGAAGTACTTAAGACTTTGGTGATCCGTTCGCAGAATGAAAGGAGTCCCCAATAAATAGTGCTTCCATGAGTCTAAGGCATGTAGAACTGCAAGGAGTTCTTTTTCGTATATGCCTAGAGCTTGCTCAACAGGGTCGAGCCTTCGACTTTCATAGCCTATGGCGTGCCCTTCTTGGAGTAAAACAGCCCCAAGGCAATCACCACAAGCATCACATTGGACCTCAAATGGTTTTGAGAGATCCGGTAGTGTAAGCACAGGTTGAGAGATAAGCTTTTCTTTAAGCTTTTCGAAAGCATTGTTCTCCTTAGCAGACCACGTATACCTAACATTTTTCTTTGTTAGGTCATGTAATGGTCCCGCAATTTGTGAGAACTTTTCTATGAAGCGTCTATAGTATGCACACATACCTATAAAGCTTCTTAATTCATGAAGATTCCTTGGTTTAGGCCATCCTTTTATTACCTCTAACTTGGATGGATCCATTTGGATTCCATCTTGAGAGATAATGTGACCTAAATATTGAATCTCTTGCAAGAAAAATTCACTTTTCTTTCGATTAACATAAAGTTTATTCTCTCTTAAAACTTGAAATATTACCTGGAGGTGTTGCTTATGTTCCTCTAATGAATTAGAGTAGATGATAATATCATCAAAGAACACTCCAGTGAAGGTTCGATGAGGTCTGAACAGCTTCTCCATCAAGCGGTTAAATGTGGCTGGTGCATTAGTCAAGCCAAAAGGCATGACAATGTATTCGTAAAGACCAAATGTAGTACGAAATGCGGTCTTTACAATGTCTTGATCAACTATCCTTATTTGATGATAGCCACTTTTTAGGTCAATCCTACTGAAGTAGGTCGATCCTTGTAGCTTATCAAATAGGTCTTCTACCCGTGGAACGGGAAACCTATTCTTGATAGTGATCCTATTTAGTGCTCTATAGTCAACACACATACGATATGTGCCGTCTTTCTTTTGCACTAATAGCACAGGTGAGCAAAATGGAGATGAGCTAGGCCTAACCATGCCCTTCTCAATTAACTCATGCACTTGCCGCATAATCTCCTCTTGTTGAGCTTGAGAAACTCTATAAGGAGGTTTGTTAGGCGGTGAACTTCCTGGAAGAAGTTCAATTGCATGGTCGTCATTACCTCGTTTAGGAGGTAGCTCAGAAGGGATGTCGTCAATAAAGACATCTTGAAACCCCTTGAGAAAATTGGATAACTCTAATTCCTTTTGGTTGCTTTTATTTTCTTTTGCTAAAGCATTAGGTTCATTTTGAGAATCTTTAACAAAAATCATGTACACGGAAATAGAGCTCTTTATTGACTTGTTGAAAGCTGGTGTATGTACAATGGGGATGGTGTTACCCATCTCCCTAGCATCTATATACATGTCCTTTTCCCTGAACTTAAAGGAGATTCTCCTTTCAGGAAATTTAACATGGGCAGCCAAACGGTCAAACCATGGTGCCCCTAGGATTACATCCTCATGCTTGAGAGGAGAGATAAAGAAATCCTCTTTGTCCACATAGCCTTGGACATGAAGCCTCAATTTCCCGATTAAGGGAGTGACTGAAGCTTCTTGCCCCTTGAAGGCACTGTCTGCGGGTAGGATATCTCCCATCTCGTAGGATTGTATGCCTAGCTTGGTGGCTAACTCCATAGATATGAAATTGTGAGTAGAACCAGGGTCAAAGAGAATAAAAGCATCATGTTCTCTTACCTTTCCCCAAGCATGGCATAGAGGAGATCCTTTGTGGTGAGTTTGGTGAATCTCCTCCTCTTGGATTTCAACCAAAGAAGCTCTAGGAGGATCTTGGCGGTTGTTCTTTTGGGGACAAGCGCGGTACGCATGCCCTTGTTCGCCGCACTTGAAACACCGGTTATCTTTACGATAACGCTCAAGCTCTTCAGGAGAGAGTTTATTCTTTCCTTTGTAAACTCCCTTCTCTTTGGCTTTGTTGGAATTGCCCTTAGGAGACTTTTGGACATTGTCCTTCCCCTTAGGCTCATTGGAACCCTTGTTTTCCGGGGGCTTATTATTTCTTTTACCCTCCGTTTGGAAATTGATTCGCGAGGCCACCATAGTATGATGTATTACCGCCGATATGGTACGTGGCCTTTGGGAGTTGACATACTCCGCCATTTCTTCGGTTAAGCCCGCACAAAATTGTTGCTTTTGCTCTCCAAAATCCAACCTTTTGAAGACAGTGGCTTTGAGTTGTAAGTCCCAAAACTTGTCTACATATTTGTGGATGGATTCATTGGGAGAGAGCTTTAAGCTTCGCCATTCGGTGAGTACTTTGTCTTTGGCATCGGTGGCCAAAAACTGCTTCATAATGGAAGCTCTTAAAGCCTTCCATGTTCATGGAGCTTCACCGTTGGCTCGTAGGCTAGACCACCATTGTCTGGCGGACTTTTGAAAGTGCATAGCTACATGGCGTAGCTTAGAGGACTCCGTGAAGCCCTCATCTCCAAACGCCGCATCGAATTGCTGGATAAAGGCCAAAACTTTGTCTGTAGCACCGAAGGTACCATCATAGGTAAGGAAAGAGATGCTCTTCCCTCCCTCTTTGAATTTCTTCAGCTTGGACGACCTCTTCCATGCGGCATAGGATTTCCTATGGCCTCTTCTTTTTGATGGTTCAAAAGTTGCACCATCACTTTCTTCAGAAGATGAAGAATTTGAAGAAGGTGGAGAAGAGGGTGACCTCTTTCTCGCCTTTTTCTTGTCTTGATCTTTGTCGTCTTCACCATAGCTTTCATAAGAGGAGGAGGATAAAGAAGATGGAGAAGAGGGTGTCCTCTTTCTCGCCTTTTTCTTCTCTTGCTTTTTATCATCCCTCTTTGAATTATGGCGTGGAGAAGAGTGTGATGGTCTTCTCCGCTTTGGTGGTGATGGAGAGCGTTTAGCCCGCCGTCTTCGTGGAGCCATCTCCGCCGAGGTGGCGGGAGACTCGCTTCTTTCTTGTTCCTTCGGTGGAGGCTCTTGAGTTCTCCTTTGGGAAGGAGATGCATCATCAAGAAGTAAGTTCTTGAGCCCTTCATATGGATTCTCTTCTTCTTCCCGAATCGGAGAGAGACCTCTTTTGGTAGTCTCACAAGGAGGCTTCCTAGGTGTTCTCTCGTCATGGTGATGAGCTTGGAGAATCCCGTGAGCACGGAGCTGCCGTTGCACTTCACTTTGGAGAGATGGATTGCCCATGGCTTGTTGAAGCCTAGAAACAAGATAATTAACAAGCATTGAAGCATCATTAGTAGCTTGCTCATGAGCAAAATCAAAGTTATCAACATTAATTTCACTCTCTTTAATATTGTCAGCCATTCTAACAATTTTTAGGTGTACTTTGGCACTTCAAGCCCTAGTTGCTACTCCTCTTTATCCCTTTTGAAAAAGCACTCAAGCTACTGTACCCGCGGCTCGAATACCATTAATTGCAAGGAATAGAAGAGAGGGTCTTTCGACACCAAAACAGCACCGGCTCCTGTCAAGCTTCTAATAGCTCAATAGTGGTTAAGCCATAGGCAAGTCCCGTAGGACTCCACTATTAAGACCATAGCTCTCGACGGTGATGCCCCGTTAACTGCACAAAGGCAGGCGCACTGCAAGGCTGAAAAATCCCTATTCTACTTACTCACAGGCAATTAATAATACCAACCATTTGTAGCTAGCTTGAGGACCTCCCTTCTTGAGCAAGAAAAGAGAAACCTTGAGCTCTGATACCAATGTAACATTTAACGGCCTAGAATCTTATTTGTAGCGGAAATTAGCATGAACATAGTGGGCATTTCATTAGAATAGATTCCTAATGATAATTACAAGAGTGCTTGGGTGGAGAGAGCAACAAAAAGCATAACACCTAGTTAGATAGCATCGACAATACTTTCAAAAGAGAGAGCAATTAAACTATTGACAACAGTTGAGGACCGGATTTGCATGGAGCCGGTCCCCCCTCCAAAAGGCTTTGTATTATGGTTTCTCCCATCAAGAGAGACATTGTACAATACAATTCTTTGTGTTCCTTCAAGACTAGCTAGTGCAATGAAGATGGAAGCTTCATACACCAAGCAAAACACTTAATCAAACACAACTTGAATTATCCCCGTTCTCAGACCCAAGACCTCACACACCTTCGAAGATGGTGAGAGCTAGCAGGGTATGAGAGTAGATTGAGAGGAAAAAGAAGTATCTTACGAGAAAGAAGTACATCTCCTCACATAATCACTCATATTAGCATAGCTTAGCTTAGTAATTAGCTTGGTAGAGAAGATGAGCATGCATTGAAGCTTGGCTCTTGGTTGGATTTGCATCCACATGCCAAGAGAGTGTTGATGTAGGCTTCTATCTCACAATCTTGGAGTAGGTGATGAGCTCTCCATTAAAGCTTGGGAGGAGATAGAGTGTTTTTCCCTTCACACATGGTCAAGTGTGAGAGTGTGAGAGTGAATGCCCAGCAAAAATCAGCCCCCCCTCTCTCTTGGGCGAGCCCTAGCTGCTAAGTTAGGCTGGCTTTTTCCTCATTGGACCTCCCCAGGTCAAGCCAATAGGAATTAAGCAGCATAAGTGATAGCCTTCTGACATGTGTCCCCCTTTCCCCTTTTGTGAGAGCTTTAGATAATTAAATAATTAAACTAAACTCTCATTGGACCCCTTTGCCTCCTGGCCAATAGGAATCAGGCAAGCCATGGGGCTTCTGAATGCTCATTGGACCCCTTGGGAGACTGCCCAATAGTCTTCTAGGACACTTAATTCTTATTGGTTTCTTTTATTAAATGTTTTTAAATTAATTAAACTAGATTTACTCTAGCTTAATTCTCATTGGTCCACTTCAAGGGTCTTCCAATAGGAATTGGGCACACCTTGTGGGCATCTGGCCTAGGGAGCTGACATGTGTCCCTCATTCCCTTTGTGTAAAGGGAGCCTGTGTGTGTGTGTGTGGTTTTCTCTCTCATCCCCTAGCTTTGGGGCTCGCCCCCTCCCATGTAGGGATGCAGAAAGACTTTTTGGGCACCACACTAAGCATCCAATTTTCCCTAAGGTTGACCTTTGGACACAACCTTTGAATTTTGGAACCTTAGCATTTTGGAAGTCTTAATGGGCTGAACCTTAGGGTCTTTTTAGCCCGTTGTTTCACATGGCTCTTTTGCAGATGGCCCCCCCTTTGGATCCCTATTTTCCCTCCTTTGGATCCCTACTGTGGCCGGTCTACTAACTTAACCAATATTCTAGCTTTTTCTCCCTTGGCACTTCCCCACATTAAATGATCAGTTTAATATGAGAAAATCATTTAGGAGAATTAGATATTGATTATTATGACATTATCTTTGGATTGGCTAAGTCTATACGGGATTATGGACGATAGTAGACAGGTTCAACAAACAAGCTCATTTTATACCTGTCAAAAACACTATCAAAACCCATCAAATGGAAATCCTCTTCATATCCCAAATCTTCAAGTACCATGGCTTGTCGATGTCCATAGTGTCGGATAGAGATCCTAGAATGACTAGTAATTTTTGGAAGGGTCTCTTTGAGAATTTAGGGACAAGGCTAAATTTCTCTTCGGCCTATCACCCGCAAACGGATGGCCAAAGTGAAATAGCTAACCTAACAATTCTTGATCTACTAAAAGCCTATGTAGCGGAAGTAGATCAAAGGTCCCAATGGGAGAAGTACTTACCCTTATTGAAGTATTCCTATAATAATACTGTACATACCTCCACGGGAAAAGAACCTTTTGAGGTTGAGGTAAGATCTAAAAGTCCCCTACTACTTAAGGTAACGGGAAGATCTTCACTACAGATGAGTATAGCCCAGGCCTACAAGAATATTTCCAAAAGATTAAGGATGCTATCTCTATCTCATAGCAAAGGCAAGAGGCTGCTGTGCTGATAAGCACAGAAGAGACCAAGCCTTTAAAGAAAATGATTGGGTCTTGCTTAAATTTCCCAAAGCTCGATTAAGGCACACAATGGACAAGAATCCTACGGGACACCAAAAGTACTATGCTAAGTTAGCAAAAAGGTACTATGGTCCCTTCTAGATTCTTAGACCAATCAATGAGATGGTCTATCAACTCAAGTTGCCCAGTCATTGGCTCATACACAATGCTTTTCATGTGAGCCTACTAAAGCCTTACAGAGGAGAGCCACCTCAAGAACAACTATAGAAGACCCACCGGAGATCGAGGACCCAGAAGAGGTGCTGCAGCCCGAGTCCATTCTCCGACATGAAGACAAGGTAGTGAGAGGCGGTAAGATTATCGGATGGTAACTTATTAAGTTTAAGAACTATCCTTTTGAAGATGCTAGATGGATGCAAGGCATACAATTAAAGGATAATCTAAACCTTGTCAATGCTTGCAATGCTTCCCTAGAGTGAGCAAATGTACAAATGTTTAAAATGAACAAAGTTTTTGTCTTATAAGACTTTCTTTTTCTTTATTGTGCACAAATGTTGAGTAGTATGCATGCTTAGAATCAAGTTTGTGGGACGACGTCTTCCAAACACCAAGTAGAGCTTGTCACTCTACTATGGAAGATTGATAGGAGTAATGCGCAGCCATGCTTGGGAAAGCTTAGGATCTCAAGCACCAAATGGATTAGTCATCCATTCTGGAACGATGGCGTAGGGTAAGATAGGGGTCCTCTACCCGCTAGAAAAAGGACTAATGAATAAGCTTTATCTTCTCTACCCCATGGTCGAGGGACGATTATGATTTCCAGAGAGAGGTAATGTCATAATAAGTAATATCTAATTCTCCTAAATAGTTTTCTCATGTTAAACTAATCATTTAATATGGGAAAGTACCAGGGGAGAAAAAGCTAGATGATTGGTAAGGCTAGCAGACTGGTCACAGTAGGGATCCAAAGGAGGGAAAATAGGGATCCAAAGGGGGGGGCATCTGCAAAAGAGCAATGTGCAACAATGGGCTACATCAAACAGCATACAACAACCCAAAGCAATGTCTCATGCTCTTAAGTCTGATGTATGTAAACAACATATTTTGCCATGGTATTGCAACTCAAAAACTATTCTCAAGTGAGAAAATCAACAAGAACTTTTTGTACCATTGTAAGTGCATACATATCAATTCAAGTATAATCAAGGTTGTCATCGGCAATTAGTGCACTCCAACATACCGTGTCTTAAACAATTGACTCATCAAGCATTCTATTTGCTTTCATAAGCACATGACACTTGTACAATGAAAAAAATAAAAAAATAAAAATCTAACATATTCTGCGTGTGGTTGTTTGTGCAAAATGTTTTGCAGATGTGTGCAAAATTTGTTTGCAGTCATAGATCTTATAGGCATTGTAGGAAAAATGATCCAATCTACATTCCCAAAGGATATGTTTGATCTGCAAAATAGTTTTTTTGTGCACTTACTTTCTTGATTTCTAAAAGGCGGTTCCTTCACGAGAGAGTGAGAGATGTGGGGGGCGCACTGTATTAAATATACGTTAGTTTGACATAAGGGGCATTTTCTTTAGAATTTAACAAGATTACATTGACAAGAAGGGAGTAGGATTACATTTCCCCCAAGCCAATGCACTATGTATAATAAGGGAAATTCACCAAAATACGCTTGAAATTCGTGAAATTCCCAAAATACCTATGTAACATTTTGTGATGGATTTGCCCCAGTTTTTGCATAGTCTAATCTTTATGACAATGGAGTGTCTTAGACAAAACTATTCACCAATGAGCTCATAGATAGAGGCATATGAGTGTAAAATTGATGAATGATTTCATTTTAGATCACAAAATACCATTTAAACTCCGAGTTCTATTATTATCTACTTGAACGAGCATGGAAAGACATCAAATTTTGTCTCTGATTGTCCTTCCTTTTCTCTTCGCGTGGTGTTGGGCTTACTCTCTCTCTCTCTCTCTCTCTCTCTCTCTCTCTCTCTCTCTCTCTCTCTCTCTCTCTCTCTCTCTCTCTCTCTCTCTCTCTCTCTCTCTCTCTCTCTCTCTCTCTCTCTCTCTCTCTCTCTCTCTCTCTCTCTCTCTCTCACATACCCATGATCCACCCTTCTCTTCCTCATGTTGAGTTGTGGTGCTGGGCTCTCTCATATGCCCCCTCCTCTTCCTCATGTTGAGTTGTACATTATCTGATTATATCAAAAATCCACCTCATTTTATACTCCCCTTCAATCTTGATTACATGTCTTTAAGAACTTAATCGACGATTACAAAACACACGATGTATGCATTTTAATACAGACTTAGCATTGTCATTTTTAGAGAGAGAGAGGGGGAGAGAGAGAGGGATTTCGAACATCATAGGAAAAACTTAAGAGACCTCAAAGATATATTTGACAATTGGTGAACTCCAATGTAACAAACTTGGGTGATAGAAATGTTATTCCAATTCTCCTCTTCTTAATCAGACACACACACACACATACACACACACACACACACCAGAGCCAGAGAGAGAGAGAGAGAGAGAGAGAGAGAGAGAGAGAGAGAGAGAGAGTTTATGATTCACATGGATGGATAGTTAAGTGTCCCTTTTGCACTCTTAGGAAGGGAATTCTCTGCTTGAGTAGTTCAAGCAAGAGACAAGGCCTTAACAATGACACTCACATATTGGATGTTCTCATTCACAATTTTGTCTCTTCTTATGGGTTTGGTGTTTGCAAGACGTTCCTCATTAACAAGCTGATCTCTTCTAATATGGGTTTTCATTGTTTTTGCTTATTGATATCATATATTTAACCTCACACTTTAAGCTCTTTCTATTCACGAGTGCAGCTTGCTTTCTGTCAATTGGGCTAAGGGCTATACTAAGAAGATACATTAATAATTTTCAAGGTTTTGTTCCCAGGCATACCTTAGATAGGTGTGGTAACTGTGAGATTGCAATGGTGTGAACCTACCTTTACTTGAAAAAGTGTCAGATTTCTTACAATAAACAAACTCAATTTTGATCTCTTTATGGTTAACCTTAGTACCACATTAGTCTATCAGTACACTCATACTATCTTGCAATTGCTTCAACACCTTGCTATGAAAGTCGAGATGTAGAAGTGTAGAGCAATGAGGAGTATGAGAGAGAGAGAGAGAGAGAGAGAGAGAGAGTTAGACGAACACAAGCAACACCTCTAGGTAATATTTCAAGTTTTGAGAGAGAATAAACTTTATGTTAATCAAAAGAAAAGTGAATTTCTCTTGCAAGAGATTCAGTATTTAGGTCACATTATCTCTCAAGATGGTATTCAAATGGATCCATCATAGTTAGAGGTAATAAAAGGAAGGCCTAAACCAAGGAATCTTCATGAACTAAGAAGCTTTATAGGTATGTGTGCATACTACAAATGCTTCATAGAAAAGTTATCACAAACTGCAAGATCATTACATGACCTAATAAAGAAAAACGTTAGGTATACATGGTCTGCCAAGGAGAAAAATGCTTTCAAAAATCTTAAAGAAAAGCTTATATCTCAACCTGTGCTTACACTACCGGATCTCTCAAAGCCATTTGAGATCCAATGTGACGCTTGTGTGATTGCCTTGGAGTTGTTTTTCTCCAAGAAGGGCACACCATAGCCTATGAAAATCGAAGGATGTTGAGCAAGCTCTAGGCATATATCAAAAGGAACTCCTCGCAGTTCTACATGCCTTAGACTCATGGAAGCACTATTTATTGGGGACTCCTTTTATTCTGCGAATGGATCACCAAAGTCTTAAGTACTTCATGATGTAGACCAAGATCTCCGACAAATTAAACAAATGAGGTGGGCAAATTTCCTTTCGCAATTTCATTTTCATATTGCTCACATTGCTCGCAAGCATAATCAAATAGCCGATGCACTCTCAAGGCGGTCGAGAGTGAATGGGGTTTCCATAGCAACTCACAATGATCTATTTTCTATGATAGATGAGTATGCTATTGATCCCGATGTTAAAGATGTGATTTCAGCCCTTGCACTAGGGAAGAAAGAGGAACCATTACTATATAAGATGGTTATCTTCACTATGGCAATAGACTATGCATTATTAACTCACTCCATGAGAAAGTAATGACGAATCTCATGTTCCTCCTTATGCAGGGCATAGAGGGATTCAGTGTACCATAAAAGGGATTGAAACATATTTCTATTGGCCTACATGAAAGCAAACATACAAGAGTATGTTTCTAAATGTGTGGTATGCCAAACGACGAAGTTTGATAAGGGAAGGAACCTGGATTGCTTCAACATTTGCCAATCCCTTATTCACCACGGGAGATCATATCTATGGATTTTATCTTGGGATTTCCTAAGTCTATCCATGGGAATACGAGAATATGGACGATAGAAGACAGGTTCAGTAAACAAGCTCATTTTATACTTGTCAAAATGACTATCAATCCCATCAAATGGCAACCCTCTTCGTTTCACAAATCTTCAAGTACCATGGCTTGCCAATGTCCATAGTGTTGGATAGAGATCCTAGAATGACCAGTAATTTTTGGAAGAGTCTCTTTGAGAATCTAGGGACAAGGCTAAACTTCTCTTCTTCCTATCAACCGCAAACGGATGGCCAAAGTGAAATAGCTAACCTAACAATTCTCGATCTACTAAAAGCCTATTTAACAGAAGTAGATCAAAGATCCCAATGGGAGAAGTACTTACCCTTAGTGGAGTATGCCTACAATAACACTGTACATACTTCCACGGGAAAAGCACCTTTTGAGATTATAGAGGGAAGATCAAAAAGTCCCCTGCTACTTAAGGTACACGACAAGATCTTCGTTGCAGATGAGTATAGCCGAGACCTACAAGAATCTTTCCAAAAGATTAAGGATGCTATCTCAATCTCAAAACAAAGACAAAAGGCCGCTGCTGATAAGCACAAAAGAGCCCAAGCCTTTAAAGAAAATGATTGGGTCTTACCTAAATTTCCCAAGGCTCGATTAAGGCACACGATAGGCAAGAATCCTATGGGACACCAAAAGTACTATGCTAAGTTAGCGAAAAGGTATTGTGGTCCCTTCTAGATTCTTAGGCCAATCAATTCAAGTTTCCCAGCCATTGGGTCATACACAATGCTTTTCCAGTGAGCCTAATAAAGCCTTAGAAAGGAGAGCCACGTCAAGAACCAACTATTGAAGACCCACCGGAGATTGAGGACCAAGAAGATTAAGTAATATCTAATTCTCCTAAATGATTTTCTCATGTTAAACTAATCATTTAATATGGGGAAGTGCCAGTGGCAAAAAAGCTAGAATATTGGTTAAGGTGACAAACTGCTCACATTAGGGATCCAAAGGAGGGTCCATCTGCAAAAGAGCAATGTGCAACAACGGGATTAAAAGACCCTAAGGTTCAGCCGAGTAAGACTTAAAAAATTCAAAGGTTGTGTCCAAAGGTCAAACACTAGGAAAATTGGACGCGTTGTGTGTGTACCAAAAAGTCTTCATGGCTCCTACATAGAAGGGGTCGAGCCTTGCAAGTAGGGGATGAGAGACAAACTTGCACACACACAAACTCCCTTTACACAAAGGGAATGAAGGACACATGCCAGATTCCTAGCGGAGATGTCCACAAGGTGTACTCAAATCCTATTAGAAGGGGTCAAGCCTTGCAAGTAGGGGATGAGAGACAAACTCGCACACACACAAACTCCCTTTACACAAAGGGAATGAGGGACACATGCCAGCTTCCTAGCCCAGATGTCCACAAGGTGTACTCAAATCCTATTGGATGGCCTTGGAGGTGGACCAATGAGAATTAGTCTAGAGTAAATCTAGTTTAATTAAATTACAAACACTTAATAAAAGAACCAATAGGAATTCAGATCTCTAGAAGACTATTGGACAGTCTCCCGAGGATCCCAATGAGAATTCAACAGCTCAATGGCTTGCCTAATTCCTATTCGCTAGGAGACGAAGGGGTCCAATGAGAGTTTTGTTACATTAATAAATTACCTAAAGCTCTCACAAAAGGGGAAAGGGGGCCACATGTCAGAAGGCTATCACTTATGCTCTTGAAATTCCATTGGCTAAGCCTAGAGAGGTCCAATAGGTTGTGAGAATGAGCAAATAGCAAGAGGGGTCGACCAAGAGAGAAAGGGGGCTGATTTTCTCAAGGCATTATGGCATACACACTCACACACCTTGTGAGAAGGGAGGCCTACACCAGCAACTCTTGGCTTTGTGATGCAAATCCAACCACGAGCCAAGCTTCAATGCATGATCATCTCCTCCACGATGCTAGTTACTAAGCTATGCTATGCTAATATGAGTGATTATGTGAGGAGATGTACATATTTCTTGTAAGACTACTCCTTCTTCCTCTCAATCTACTCTCATACCCCGCTACCTCTCACCATCTTCGAAGGTGTGTGAGGTCTTGGGTCTGAGACCGTGAGGGAATTGATGTTGTGTTTTATAAGTGTTTTGCTTAGTGCTTGAAGTTTCCATCTTCATTGCACTAGCTAGTATAGAAGGAACACAAAGAATTGTATTGGCTAGAAGCATGTTAACGTGTCGCTGAATATGTTGTCCCAAACATTGCTAGTTACTTGTGCTTGTTAGCATATACTGAAAACGGATGGGCAAGATCTTTGAATTTCAAATGTTCCATAAAAAAATTATTTTCCCTCCTCATGTGCTTCTGTTTTTAGTTACTAAAGACGACGTGGGAACTCTCTCTCTCTCTCTCTCTCTCTCTCTCTCTCTCTCTCTCTATTTTGTTCCTTGTGCCGAGAATCCTTTCTGAGAGAGTAGTTGTCAAAGCTGAGCTCTTTCTCTCGTTCTCACAAAGACCTACAGAAATGGAGAACAAGCAGCCAACATTATTGCCACTAGCTCCAATGTTGAAAATGGATCTGTATTGTAATCTAATGGGGTATGTAAATTTTATGTGTAGCCCACCCACTCCAAATGAAGTCATTGGTTTTGTTGGTCACATCTATAGTTTTGTGAGGGCATTTGTTCATACATAGTATGTGTGTATTTACAACATCAAGTGTTGACAGCTATACAATTAAGTGATTTTAAGTAACATATTATGCACGTCTACAGTTCTGAGCAAAAAGCAAAAGAGATCCACTATAGGAAATGAATTACAACTCCCAAGTTCTAGCTCTTTCTGTAATCATGGAATATGAGAGAGTAAGAAAGAGAAAACAACGGGATCAGAAACAAATGAAATTTGAACAACATCATGCCCTCAACGATGAGGAGAAAAAGAAAATCTCCTCTGAGATTGTGAGAGCTTTCAAGAGTAGGACTGAAGGTTTTAGTACACAAGAAAAGTGGGAAATTTGGAATCTTGTTGCGCAACATCCGCATGTTCAGGTGATCCATGACGAGTCTTTCAAGGAGGAGGCTGCTGTACAGACCGCAATTGTCTCCAATGTCCGCAGCACATTGGCTACCGTCAAGCAGCCAGGTTTTAATGAGGAGTTGTTTTTGAAGAATTCAGCATTGCAGATGATGTTGAATTCAAAGGAAAACATGCCTATTGCAAAAATTTCCAGGGTCCTAAATGTCAATCGTCGCACCTTGCACAAGGCGAGATCACGACAGGCGAAGCCCGATGTTGATGGTCGATTGTTTTCATTGGTTGCATGTCACAAGCAACACCATGAAATTAAGGAATTGGTCTACACATTTTGGAAAGTGGAGACTCGCATTTCACCGAACAAGAAGGATGATTTTTGAAAGAGGATGGGGAGGAAAAGGTACATATAACACCCAGTGCACCTCCTAGAAGAGCCTCAGGTGATCAATCAAATACTTGTACCATAACTTATGCATTCTATGCATTGCATCTCTAGTGCTTAGTAACTTGTAAATGCTAATCAATAGCATACTGACTGGTAGACTTTTGCTAGTTAGCATATGGACTATGTTGGTTAGCATATTGACTATGCTAGTTAGCATATGGAGTATGCTAGTTAGCATGTCTTGGGTTCTAAATAGCATACAAATCTAGTTGGTTAACACAATATGTATGCTAATTAACATAGCTGGAATGCTAGTTAACAAACCTAATATGCTAGCTACATACCTAGTATGCTCAATTGCATGATAAGTACGTTGTTTAATAGAAAGTGATTATGCTAGTTAGCATATGGAGTTTGCTAGGTAGCATACAAAGTATTCTAGTTAGCAGGCCTTCAGTTCTAAATAGCATACACAATTAGTTGGTCAGCACAAAAGGTATGCAAGTTAAAACCACTTGCGCTAGTTAACACCTAGTATGCTCACTATCATGATGGGTATGCTATTTAAGACAAGGTTTATGCTAGTTAGAACTAGCAGTTGGGTTGGGTATGCTAGTAAGCATATGGAGTATGCTGGTTGGCATAAGGAGTATGCTAGTTAGCATGCCTTGTGTTCTACCTAGCATATAAAGCTAGCTAGTCAGCACAAGATGTATGCTAATTAACATCATTTATGCTAGTTAGCACCTAGTATGCTCAATAGCATGATGGGTTTTTTAATGCGTATACTAGTTAGCATAGTGAGTATGATAGTTAACATGTGGAGTATGCTAGTTAGCATATACACTGTGCTAGTTAGCATATGGAGTATGCTAGTTAGCATGCCTTGGTCCTAAATAGCATACAGAGCTAGTTGGTTAACACAATATGTATGCTAATTAACATACCTAGTATGCTAATTTACATACTTGGTATGCTTATTAACATACCTAGTATGCTAGCTACATACCTAGTATGTGCAATTGCATGATAAGTACAATGTCTCTAACAGATAGTGAATATGCTAGTTAGCACCTGGAGTTTGCTAGTTACCAGGCCTTGAGTTCTAAATAGCATACGGAGTTAGTTGTTCAACTCAAAAAGTATGCAAGTTAACACCACTTATGCTAGCTAACAACTAGTATGCTCACTAGCATGATGGGTATGCTATTTAAGACAAGGGTTATGCTAGTTAGAACTAGCAGATGGGCTCGGTATGCTAGTTAGCATGCCTTGTGCTCTACCTAGCATACAGAGTTAGTTGGTCAACACAAAAAGTATGCAAGTTAACACCACTTATGCTAGTTAACAACACTTATGCAAGTTAACACCACTTATGCTAGTTAACAACTAGTATGCGCACTAGCATGATGGATATGCTATTTAAGACAAGGGATATGCTAGTTAGAACTAGCAGTTGGACTGGGTATGCTAGTTAGCATATGGAGTATGTTAGTTAGCATGCCTTGTGTTCTACCTAGCATACAGAGCTAGCTAGTCATCACAATATGTATGCTAATTAACATAATTTTTTCTAGTTAACACCTAGTATGCTCAATAGCATGATGGGTGTCCTAATGAGTATGCTAGTTAGCATATGGTATGTGCTAGTTAGCATGCCTTGTGCTCTACCTAGCATACAAATTTACCTGGTAAACACAAGCTATATGCTATCTAACACTCTTTATGCTAGCTAACATACGTTGTTGCATGCACATTAGCATGTTGATTGTCACTATGATTTGTTTTCATGAAATTGTTGGATGTCCTAGTTAGCAATCTGAATACTGATCATCATTTGGATGTTGGAGGTTGAGTTCTTTCATAGATTTAAGGAAAAACATCCAGATTGCAAGATTGGCATGAGAATGTTTGAGATGTTGAAGCCATTCTTTTGTAGGTGACTGAAGGATAGATACACATGCTGTAGAGAGAATACCATGTGCAAATGTCTTTTTTGAAGGACACACTGAACCACATGCGCTCTTGTGCTTTTGGGTTGCATAGAGCTGGTTGTGACTGTATATGTAGTATCTGTGCCCTAGGTGACAACATTAGCAAGGGTTTCTTAGCTTCACATCACACGTTCAAAGGTGTCACACATATGTGGGAGTCTGTTCTCTATCCAAAGCCCACATATGAAGTTTTCCATAGAAGGGAATTCCTGATGGGAGATTGTTTGACACGTGGAGTGAATACATTGGAATTATGCTGCTTGGAGACAGCAAATCCAGGTAATAGTATTAATGTGAAAGTATTTTCATATGTACAAGCTCAAGACAAGCATGGAAATATTAACAAAAAATAAGATCTTTTGCACAAAGAAATGTAGTGCTAGGAGTTTCTTCAACTCTTGAAGACCAAGTTGGAGCTCTTTATCACTCATAACTATGTGGCTCGATGGCAAGGACAACAATTCAAGGATTGCATTCTTGGGTTTTTGGACGATGTCGTTGTGTCAGTTGTTGATTTTGCAGAGAATTATGCCTTCAAGGAACAAAATGAGATTTGGTCCTCAATGCATTGGCACTCTAGTCAAGTAACCATTTTTGTACACATAACATAGTACTGTAGGGCAGGGGAGGTAGTCAAAACCATCCACTTCTTCATATCAGATGACAAGGTGCATGACACGTTGTTCGTGTAGCACTATTTCATGCTACATCGTGATTGGTTACAACAGGAGGGTGTCACTCCTAAGCAACATTGGGTGTGGTATGATGGTGCGGCCTCACAGTTCAAGGGAGCCAGGACTTTTTAATTCATTGCAAGATATGGTGGACTCACGGAGATGGGGATGATCTGGTTCTTCTTTGGATTGGGGCATGGAAAGGGAGAGCATGATGGTACTGGAGCAGTTGTGAAAAGAACCTTGACCCTTGAACAACTAAAACCTAATGGAGCTATTTTGTGGTGTGCAGCTGATTTGGTTGCTTATCGCCAAGACAACCTGTCAGGGAGCACCTTCACACTATCTTTCAAAAGAAAGGGAATGTGCCCGTGTGTTCTGGGAGGGTAAAGAGGGGGAACTGAACAGAGAGGGGAAGTGGAATTGTGCCACTGTGGAAAAAAATTGCTCTCTGCGTGCTTTTCGTGGCCACAACCCTCGGGATTCAACTGCCCTTGCAACAAGAGCCTCGACATGTTTCTATGATGCATGCATGCACAGAAGATGGATTCGCTGCATCAATAAAGCTCACGTGCAGCCTTGGGATTATTATACTCTATTGCCATTACCTCATGAGGCTGTGTTAGATTCGGAAGATGAAGCAGCCGCCTATAATGACTTCACATACGAAGGTCATCATGATGTGTTGAGTAGCGCTCTATGTGCTGGCGACACATTTGCTGTAAATCCTGATGCTTTGACCAACGTCGAGGATGTGGATTTCTACCTGGTCAAGTGTGTTGCATCGAAGGAGAAGGTGGAGAAGGGGTACGTTGATGAGTGGGTCAATGCAATTGATAGAGGCTCATATGTTGTGCAAGGTCTATATTACGAGCAATTGGATGCATACACCTTCAAGCTAGACCACAAGCAGCCCATCGTCCACGTACTTTCACATATGGTACGATGTATCAAAATACCCATGGAGCACATCCCAAGGAGATGCAATGTGTACAAAATCAACCCAGAAAGCTATGAAGCAATCTTTTATAGCATGCCCTTCAGCTTTTAAGTTGTAATCACTGCATCTTCAATATACTTCTTGCTCAGAGATAATGCAATTTTATCGAAAACATGGGTATCTTCTATCTCTTGTGTCTCTTGTGTGCTTTCTGTATACATGGATTTGGTGTCTATCATAGAGGGGTCTTAGTTTTAAGAGAGATCATTTGTACAATCTGTCTCATTGTGTTCTAATTGTGTTTTTTGGGTATGCTAATTAGCATAAATTGTATGCTAATTAGCATACTGTTAATGCTAGTTAGCATAAAAAATGTTCTTATTAGCATACCTTTTGCTGGTTTTCAAGGAGAAGAGATGGCAACTTCTTGTATACTGTGTATGCTAATGCTAATTAGCATACTGTTTATGCTGATTAGCATAAACTTATATATATGCCAGTTATCATAAATAGTATGCTAATTAGCATTAGCATTGTTGGTTTTCAAGGAGAAAAGATGGTAGCTTTTTATATAGTGTATGCTGATTAGTATACTGTTTATGCGAGTTGGAATACCCTTGCTGGTTTAGGGAAGAAGAGATGGTAGCTTTTTGTATATTGTGTATATTAATTAGCATACCTTTACCTTTGCTGGTTTCAAGGAGAAGAGATGGAAGCTTTCAGTTCTCTGTGTATTCTAATTAGCATACTGTTTATGCCAATTGGCACACCTTTGCTGGTTTTAAGGAGAAGAGATGACAGCTTTCTGTATACTGTGTGGTCTAATTAGCATACTATGCTATGAGTGAAAGTTAGCACAAACAAAAATGCACAGTATGCTAATTGAAGGTATGCTAATTAGCATACTATGTATGCTAATGAGAATACTCTTTTTGCCAATTGGCATAAACAGTATGCTAATAAGCATATCTTTGCTGGTTTTAAGGAGAAGAGATGACAGGTCTCTGCATCCTGTGTATGCTAATTAGTATATTGTTTATGCCAATTTGCATTCTGTGAGTATGCTAATTAGCATAGTTACCTGGCATAAATAGTATGCTAATTAGCATAGGTTCGTTGGTTTCAAGGAGAAGTGTAAGGTCCCCAATCCCGCAGACACCAAAAATGGGATGGTACCATTGACAGGTCTCTAGGCCTACTAAAGTCAGAGTCCTTAAACAAGGAAAATTCCAGGGAATTCACACTTACCATTAACAAATGGTTTAGGTTTATAGCCCTAGAAAGAGACCTAGTCCTGTTTCGCACTGGAAATGGGACCATTAAAAAAAATTTCCGGCCCTGTAACTTCATCGTTCAGATTATGGTTTCCTTAGCCAACGCTTTTCCCCCCCTGACATATGTGAGGTCACAGTCGTTGGTGGATTCCTCTTCCAAGTGAAGAAGTTTCTTAACGTTTTAGTGCGCGGGAATGGATAGTTACCTGACTAATCAAGTCCACCCGTCCATGATTGACAACCTTAGTCAATCCCCACTTAACACCCCGCACTCACACATGATTTCTGTGTTTAATTACTACCACATTCTTTTCACAATTAAAATAATGATTCCTTTTTAACTTTCACAACTGCATTTCATTAAGACAACCTTTGAAAATAGTATTTGAAGACATTCTTTCAACAAAAAAACATCTTTAGACTTAAGACAAAGTACTATCATTCTGAAGTATCTCTGACCAGTATTGGCTTGTCTCAAGACCACCTATACAGGGGTGAAAAAATGGCACCCATTCCTTATTTATAAAAACCAGGGTGGAAAAAGCCATCACCCAAAGTCCGGGTGCTCATACGCCAACCGGCTGCCCATACAACCAGGCGGTTCCTCTAGGATAAACTTGAAAGTACTATCCACAAACACAAACAAGTACGGGGTAAAGACTGCACGCGTGCTGAGGAAACCGACTCATCCATAATGGTATCTCCATCATTACTCATCACATGGGACTGCTCGTCCATGTGCTATGGGGCGGGAGCTCGTAGACTTTCCTCCATTGGCCTATGGCTAGGCCCAGCCTCATGGTCATTAGTGGCCTTGTTTCTTTTGTTGCTAACATCCTCTTCCTCGGTAAGAGGATTTCCCCTAGTTCTCTTTGGAGCCATGTCGGCAGCTTTATAAAAAGACTTAATCGATTAGAAGTTCAATTGAATAATCTTCTTTTTTTCTTTTTTACCCAAAAATAAGGATTCTTGGAGTAAGTAGGTATCCTTGGTAGTTAATATGATGAGATATTCCTCGTGTAACTTCTTTATGCTATAAGTAATTTCCCATAATTACCATTTAATTTGGGAAGCCCTTTAACTAGGTTTTTTACTTAGTCTATATTCCATTTCAGCCTTAGTGAATTATAAATTTCTATCGACTAATGGATTACTAACACTAAATTGTAATTGGATATGTTTTATCTTTATGAATTTTCATAAATCTGATTTGTAACCTTTCCCTCCTATACTTATGGTCTAATTTAGGCAAAATTTTGCTGATAGTAATTTGTTATACCAACCATTTATGTTGAGGTAGTTTTTTCACCCTTCAATAGTGATTTTGGACCTCAGATATTTATTTGGTAATTAGATAAATTCACTTACTAATTTTCTTTCTCTATTTCATACGCAAAATCGGTTACTTTTAATGAAGATAATTATTTAAACTATTTATTTGAGGTTGGGGTATTTATCACACATTTTTCAAGATGTATTCTATCTTTGATATTTATATCAAAGGTTTTTGGATCAATTTACTATTTTTACTCTTTTATTTTCACCTAAAAATAATGTAATTTTACTAAGATAATTAGGTAAACTAATTATCTAAGGTAAAATTAATAATTCCCGATTCCCTAACATGTAATTTACCTCTGATAAATAACTCAATGCATTTTGAATCAATTTGCTAATTTCCCTCTTTTAATTTGTCCTAAAAACAAAGTAATTAGGTAAATTAGTTATTTGAGATTAACATAATTATCATGAGTTTCCTAACATGTAATTAACCTCTCGAAAATGATGCAAAGCATTTTGAATCAATTTACTAATTTCCCCCTTTTCATTTTTCCTAGAAATAGAGTATTTCTACTAAAGTAATTAGGTAAATTAATTATCTGAGCTTGACATAATTATCACAGATTCCCTAGCATGTAATTAACTTCTGATAAATAACTCAAGGAAGTTTGAATCAATTTACTAATTTTTCTCTTTTAAGTTGTCCTAAAAATAGAGTATTTTTGATAAAGTAATTAGGTAAATTAAATATCTGAGCTTGAAATAATTATCATGAGTTCCCTAACATACAAGTAGCCTCTGATAAATAACTCAAATCAATTTGATTATTTTCCCCTTTAATTTTCTCTAAAAAATAGTGTAATTCTGCTTAATTAATTATGAAAATTACTCAAAAAATTATAAGATAATTTTCCTAGCTTAATGACTATCTAATAAAGCTTTGATAATTACCTCAACTTAATATAAACTTAATTAAGATATTTCTCATTAATTTATGGTTAATTTGGATAATTTCAGTCCTAATATGATAGGATAATTAATTAGCTTAATATTCCCAAGCTTTAATTATAACAATCAGCATAGAATATTTAATTAAGAGAGGATTTATGAGTATATATAGGCCTAATCTTTAATTTATGAAGAAAATAGATTAATCTAGCCTTGCTAATTAAGAAGGATTAGGCTAATAACCGTTTAAATTAATCAACTAGAGCTTAATCTCTAGTGATTTCTATATAGTGGCCTCTCTAGATGAGAGAGAATGTGTCAAGGCTCCGAGTCTAAATTTTTATGAAGGGAAGGGGGTCTTTTTATAGTTTTTCTGGGCCCTGGGCAGTTTCTGGCAGGTTTTGACACCCCAAGCAGGCCCCCAGCTTGAAGATGGCACCAACTGCTGCTAAATTAGTCTCAGGTAGGTTCCCCCCAGCTCCACACTTCCCCCATACCTTCCAGAATCGATTTTGGTTGATTTTACTGATTTCTAAGATGAAAATTGGAATATCAATTAATTCTAGAACCTTAGGATAAGAAAGTCTTTGTTAATAATTATTACTGAAACCATCCAATTCTTATTAACTAATTGAATTTCTAGTGTAACCTTCCAAGGCGTGTAACTTTTTCAGTTTTTATCGGATTCTGATTCTGAAAATTACTAACCATAGTAAAGCTCTGCTTATGATTCCAAAAATACCAATATTAGCCATGATTGAATCCTTCAATAGTGGTTTCCAAGTTAATTTTACAAGCTTTGTACAATTTTTAAGGTTTCAAAAACTGGAAACCTTACAAGAAGAGATAACAGCTCTCTGTATACTGTGTATGCCAATAAGCATATCATGTATGCTAATTAGCATACTTTATGCTGGTTTCAAGAAGGGATAACAGCTTTATATATACTGTGTATGCTACTTAGCATACTATGCTGTGAGTGGAAATTAGCAAAAACAAAAATCCACAGTATGCTAATTGAAGGAATGCTAATTAGCATACCATGCATGCTAATTAGCATATCATTTATGCCAATTGGCATGGACAGTATGCTGATTAGCATACCATTGCTAGTTTCAAGGAGAAAACATAGCAGCTTCCTGTATACTGTATATGCTAATTAGCATATTATGGTATGCTGTGGGTGGAAATTAGCACAACAAAAATGCTCAGTATGCTAATCAGAATGTATTCTAATTAGCTATTGTGAGTATGCTAATTAGCATACTGTTTTGACTGTGTTAGCATAAATAGTCCGCTAACTAGCATAAACATTATGCTAATTAGCATACCTTTGCTGATTTCCAATGAGAATGTATACAATTTCAATGTTTACAAGACGCCAACAGTACACATAGTATTGTCTTTAAAAAAAGAATAGTACAGGATCTAATCATACCATTTGAAGTGAATGTCGGAATAGTTACAAACATTGGAAAGGCAATTTACAAATTTCCCTCATAATGTTACAAAACTGTAGAGAGCCTCCTACTCTGGATAAGATCGTGGTTTAGCGCGCTTGTACACTCGCTTTTGCCCAGTGTTCGTTTGCTTCTTTGTTGCTGAGCTTTTGGGTCTTGCTCTCTTTCTTCTTCTTGCTGAGATTTTGGGTCTTGCTCTCTTTCTTCTTCTTGCTGAGATTTTGGTTCTTGCAACTCTCTTTCTTCTTCTTCTTCTTGTTGCTTCTCTAATTTTTCCCTTTGTAGCCTCCCTCTCTTATGTCTTTCAGCTTCTTCATCAGCCTCCCTTTGTCTCCTACACATGGCTTCAGTATGCTGGGCCTCGTTGCACCAGTGCATTTCTGATTCTAGCTTCCTAATCACTTGATGTGAAAAAAAATCTGGGGCAGTATCAAACACATTTTCAGCTGTTTACGCTACACGATCCTCTGATTGCAGCCATAGGAGCAGCGAGCTGCTTAAAGTATCTATCAAGAAGTTTTACCGATGTTCTTTGGTCTAGTCCTCTATCTTAGGAGTAACAAGCCAACTTCCTTCAGGGTTTTGGCAAACTTTGTACATACTATTGTCAATAATTAGACCGTTTCGGGCCCAAAGTTGCAGTTCTTCCAAAAAAATCTCAAATCCTTGAAGAATACAGGCTTATTACATATTTGCCAAGGCTGGCCACTACAATGACTCTGTGTAAAAACGCCTCTCAGCTTATCCCGCTGCTCTTTGAATATTGTTTCTAATATTTCATTCACTTTAGGTGCCATGCTGTGCTCCATATATACACATAGAAAATCGGAGGCACCAATCCAAAAATTTGTGGCTGTCTTTGCGACAAAATACCAACCTCCTATCTTGCACATTGTACTTTATCATTTCCCCTGCATGTTTAGGGGGAATGTCACCGTGCATTGGCTCTACATCTTGAACAAGCAGGCCATTTAAATCAAGAACCAAAGCACGCCCCTCGTCTAGCAATGGCTTTGGGATGCATATTTTGTCTGGCAGTGCATACCACTCACAAAAATAACTTCCCCCGAGGGATGAACATAACTGAAGTACTCAGTTATTTTCGTTAAGCGTTTAAGATAGCTAGCCAGGCACTTCTCAATCTCGTCTTTTTCTTTTTGTAGCTATCTAGCCTTGGCAATATGACACTTTTGTATGGTTTTGCATGCAATGGCATAATTCAAATCATGCAGGGCAACTAACTGCAATTTCTCTTGCCCTGTGACACAGAAATGGTATGGAATAAAGACATCATAAAGGACAAGCAAAAACTATTGAACTGTTGCACAGTAAAATAATATTGAAAAGAGTTTTTCCATTATAAATATCTAGAGAGATACATGCCACAAGGTGTGGAACTTGCTAACACTACATAACTTGGACACAATAGGGAACAGATTCATCATAATTTCTTGCAAGCACGTGAGCGAATGTCTTTCTTTTCACCTCTGCTGTGTTCGTTTATGTCATCCAGGGTGCTCGGAGGGGCAGCACATTTCTCATCCACAGGTTCTTCCAGAATCTATTCTAGGCCACCTTTTCTCTTTAATTTCACTTTGTTTAAAAACCCTGTAGGGGGCTGTCATCACTGGCGTCTTGCGTAGTCAGCCCACTGTCAATCTTGAAACCTTCCTCTTGAGCACTCCTACCTTCCTCTTGCACACTCCTAACTGTTTCCTCATGCTTGTTTGATCATTTGTAGGAGGCTTGGGTTTGGGGTGAGTAATCATGATAAAATCTTCATCATCATCATCTGTTTCTTTACCATCTACAACAGCCTCGTGCGCTATTTCATGTTGTGGCATTACATCTACCCTTTCATGATGTCTATCCGGGTCATCAAATTCATCATCACAGAGCTTCTCTTCTTTACTTTGATTGACAGGTGTCTTGTCGGGTTTGCATCCTGCATCATTGATACCTGTGTACTCCATTCACCCATTAATTTTCATCGATACCATTATGATTGCTTGTATGCATAGTGTGACAAGTAGCATTCCATGTATGGTAGGCATCTATATCCTGTAGACATTCATATTGTCTATGCTAACTATGCTAACTAGTATACAAAGTGTGCTAACCACCATGATCAATATGCTAACAAGGAAGTGTGAATATAGTGTGTATGCTAACTAGCAGAGAATGTATGCTAATTAGCATATATAAAATATTAATAAGAAAAATTGTGTGTATGTTAATGGTATGCTTATTATTGATGGTGTGCTAATTAGCATACACAGCTGTATGCTAATTAGCATACAATGTATGCTAGCATAGATGGTATGCTAACTAGAGGATAAGTTATGCTAATAAACATAGCATCTCTGCTAATTAGAATACCATTTTTACTGGTTAGCATATTGTGCATGCTAACTAAAATACACATTATGATAACTAGCAAAGAGGTATGCTAACTAGCATACAAATTATGTTAGCTAGCTCAAAATGTATGCTAACTAGCATAGAGGTATGCTAACAAGCATACACATTATGCTAGCTAGCAAAGAAGCCATGCTAACTAAACTTTGAATGCTTGTTAGCATGCACCAAATTCTAGCTAGCATACAAGGTGTGCTAGTTAGCATACTGAGTATGCTAATTATCATATCTTTTTTATAGTTATCATACTTGCATGCTAGCCATCATACAAAATGTTCTAATTAGCATACCTTGTTAGCTAGTTAGCACACATGGCTAAACAAATGTTCTTATTAGCATAAAAAGTATGCTAATTAGCATACATTTTATGCTAATTAGAACATTGTGTATGATGGCTAGCATGCAAGTATGATAACTATAAGAAAAGGTATGCTTATGCATGCTAATTAGCATACCTTTTTCCTAATTAGCATACTTGCATGCTAGCCATCATATAGTGTTCTAACTAGCATAAAAATTATGCTAATTAACATATGGAATATGCTAATTAGCATACCCTGTATGTTACTTAGCACACTGTGTTGGCTAACTAACATATAGGGTATGCTAATTAGCATACCTTGTTTTCTAGTTAGCACATTGTGCACTAATTAGCTTATTTAACATGCTGATTAGCATACTTTGTGTCTAACTGGGAAACTCTCTATGCTAGTTAGCATGCATAGTTTGTTAACTAGCATAAAAGGTATGCTTATTAGCATACACAGTATGCTAACTAGCATACAAAAAATGCCAACTAGTATTCACAATATGTTAGCTAGGATAACTATCTGTGCTAACTAGCATACACAGTATGCTTACCACCATGACAATGTATGCTAGCTATATCTCATAGTATGCTAACTAGAATAACTAGGTTTGAAAACTACCATGCACAATATGCTAGACACCATACCCACTAAGCTAACTAGCATTCCTTCTATGCTAACTAGCATACCTTTTATGCTAACTAGCATAACTAGGTTTGACAGCTACCATACACAATATGCTAGACACCATACCCACTAAGCTAACTAGCATACATACAACTAGTGTAGGAATCAAGTCTAGATAACTATTCCTGAACAATATCTTACCAGAACTCTGTGTGATTGGAGGTCCTTGCCCTGTGATGTTGCCACACCATTCAGCTAGTATCCTCTGTTGGCAGATGGAAGCTCTACATTCGGTCCCCAAGGAGCATGCAACAACAAAACAAATTAGGTGATAAGTATGCTCACATGGATGGCATTTTGACCATTGCACTGATTTCGTGTACTTCTAGTGGCAGACGGCAGCCAATACACACGTTTCTTGTTGTCCCATCGCGTATGCCTCCTATACACTCTGTAAAAGTGTCCATAGCTATCTTGCATAGGGCAACGGGGATGAAGGAGCCTTGTATCATCCTACTTATCTGCATGAGCAGCTGCAATTGACTACTCGCAGGCATGCAATTTTGCTTCCTGCACCTCCACATTAATTTACAAACCAATCAAAACAGAGGCATGGTAAGTACATAGTATAGTTGTGCACATATTCAAAACATAAGGTTCAATCACAAAAACCATCGGCACTTACATGAAGACAGGTTATGTCAATATCAACAGCAATGGGGTGTCCTCACTGTGAGGAAACCCAAACCATCCAGTGTCTCCTTCAGTGTCTCGATCTTTACATTGAGCTCTATTTCTCTTCTCTCCTTGCATCCACACTGTCAGTGAGGCCTAAACACCGCAATTCATTCTAAGCATCATGAAGCTTATGTCTCATAGCAAGTACTACAAGGATGATCATATCATGGCTTGCTTTCAGAACCCTCGTAGCTTCAAATCCTGACCCGCATTCTTGAGCTGCTATTTAGCATCCTGCAAAATCAATTTTTGAGATGATCATTTGCATTCCTGATGTGCTAAAAATTAGAGAGCCCAAAATATAACATGCTTGCTGTCACTTTGTGAGAGCTGTTAATAGAGAGGGGTGTTGCCTTGGCAGCAGAAACCAACGTTCAGAGCTACTTGGCCAGTGCAATCGTCCTTTGTTTCCGCGGAGCCCTCCTCTGTTTTTTGACTTGAGGGGTGGGTATTACGCACCCTCCTCTTTTCAACATGGGCATTGTAGTATCCTTTTTCTCGAAGGTCCTGCAAATGCTGGTGGATAGCAAACTCAACCCGATTGAGCTGCATGATTGAGCCACTTGCAATTGCCACTGGACTGAATTGTTTTACAAAACCCTTCGTAAAAGCCAAAATAATTTCCATGTTGGTGGGGGCCTTCTGGTACACCTTGTAGTGCAGCTGAAGTACTTGGTCGTAAATGTTGCTACTGAATGCTACTGCATTTGAAGCGATATTTGTTGCGATCCTTCGCCTCTCTAAATACACCGAACCACTCCAAATTTTTATGTGCTCCCACTTCACAATTTGGGGTCGTCACCGTCCATGGAGAGGCCATGGACAACATTAAACTCTTGTGCTATTACACAAAACTTTTCCTGTAGTGGGATGTTCAGCTTGGGAGCTTTCCATTGGCCTGCACACCACACATGATACAAAATTAAACCTTACAAAACTCCACTAGAATAGGGTTGTCAAGTAATTTCTACACAAGCATTTGCACAGGCTCTCCTTAGATGCAATCATCTAAGCATGCACCTTGAATGCCTAAGGTAATGCACAAGCACTTGATCAATGTGAGAGAATCCACAACTAGATTGTAGCCATGGGCTACTGCAAAAAGAAGCATATAAGCTGAATGCATAGTCCTCTGTGTTGATTGCAGCATATGCTTAGAAACACAATTTTCTCATGGGTGAGAGGATTCACTAATAGATTAGTAGTCGGGGCATGCTGGAGAAATGTGTCATGATTTGCTTGATTTACAACTTCCAAATGTGCCCTCCTCATTGGAGAGAGAGAGAGAGAGAGAGAGAGAGAGAGAGAGAGAGAGAGAGAGTACTTGAGTCCTACTTTCCCTTCCCTGTATGCATGTACTTTGACATTGGGGATCCTTGGGAATTAGAAGCATTCAATCTTTTGCAGGGCGGAGGAGAATAAACAAAACCTTTGCCCCTCGACTTCCTTCTTGGTGGAGTACTATCAGAGGTGGTTGGCTTCAGTGGTGGTGAGCTATCCTCCACTTGGGTTGACTGCTAGCCTTTGACTGCAGACCTACTTGCAGCTCGCAATCGCTTTCCTCCCTCTCTCTGACCTGTGGCCCCTACACTGTGCTTCCCTCCATGCTTCATGAATACACCACTACCTCAACGTAGCGACTGAGCTTACCTGTTAGAGATTTTAAAAATATTATGATTCATTTTTTTGAAGTCCAAGTATTAAAATTTGTATAGTTCATGATGGTGGCCCACACAGTTGAAAAAAACATGACTGTCCTATCCATGTGTTATGCTTACAAGATGTGCTTGTTGGCATATGTTAACTAGCACAAAAAGCATGACACGTTAACATGATTTCACCCTATTGTACAATGTCTCCCTTGATGGGAGAAATCATAATACAAATCCTTTTGAGGGGGGGACCGGCTCCATGTAAATCCGGTCCTCAACTATTGTCAATAGCTTAATTTCTCTCTCTTTTGAAGTATTTTTCATGCTATCTAAGTAGGTGCTATACTTTTTGTTGCTCTCTCCACCCAATCACTCTTGTTATTCTCATTAGGAATCTATTGTAATGAAATTCTCACTATGTTCATGCTATTTTTCACTACACACAAGTTACTAGGCCATTAAATGTTACAATTGTTCCATTTGTTTTCCATGTTTTGGCTTGCTTTAAGTCCTGCTTGGTAAGCTTCCAAGGCAACATTAATAGGCTCAAAAATTTTGTCAACCAAAATTGATCCTCTAGATTCCACAATGGTTTCCTTGAATTTCCTTCTAGTTTCTTTCACTTTTTTGGAATAGCTTCTTCGCTTTCTCCTTGGTTTGAGCCCTTTGTTTTTGTTTCCTCATCTCATACCTTTTGTTTTTGCTTCTTTTGGTCTTTTGAGAGGAAATTTTAGCACTTTCCAAATTATCAGAGGAGTTATGTTTCTTTTTCTTAACCTTGATTGGAACAATTGGTTCACTCTCGGATGAGCTACTAGGTATCACTTGGACTACGTTCACTGCTTTTTACCCTTATTCAAAGGATTTTTTGGACAATCTTCAGGGAAGTGTATTCCCTTTTTGAAACATTGTATGAAATAAGCTTCAGCTGGCTTGAGGTTCTTGTCAGGCTCTGGGCATTTGTTTTTCCAATGATCATCTGCACCACAGTTATGACAATTTCCAGTTCTTGGCTTAATCATGGGTCTTACAATAGGAGGTCTAATACCTTGATTAGCTACATAGTACATTGGTGCAAAAGCTCTGGTGGAGTATAAGTCACAGGTTCTTCCATTGGTGGTGGATGTGGATTATACCAATCTCCTTATACCATTACTGTAGATGGACTAGGCTCAGCATAGTGTGTAGCAGGCACTATTTCTCATTCATCTATGACTCCCTCCGAATGCATGTACTTTACAGGCATTGCATTTTGTCCCCGATACGGAGGCTGTTGACCAAACACAGACTGAGGTCTTTCCATACCCATTGGTGGTCTTTGAGTTGGGGCCATATTAGGCTGATATATGTACGTGGGTTGCCCTTGTGATCTCATAAGCACGTATTGAACATTCCCATCATACTTTGGTCGGTAATAGCACTCTTTGGTCTAATGGTTGGTCCATTTTCCCTCGATTGCACACCATTTTTGCGGCCTAATTTGTTGTCCTTGTTGAGGAGTGCCTTGCCCTAGTCTCCTCATAGGTGCTTCTTTCATGTTATTCATCATGGCGTTTATCCTTTTGAGCATGTATTCTATGGCTGAAAGCGGTGTTGCAATAGCCGTCCCCACTTGTGCTGGTTTGGTGGATGTCGTTTTCTCGCTTTGTTATCCTTAGGGACATCTTCTTCGTTGAAAATATCACAATTGTCTCCTAAGTCTATAGTATCTGAGACACTCTCTTCTATGGTCGTATGCTTCTTGCTATACAATATAGCATGAGGTTCTTTGTTTAGCAGTCCCTCTAGAAACAATGATACTAGTCTTTGCTCTGCAGGTATCTCTAGCTCTAGGCATCTTGCAATGTATTGCTTCATTTGAGTTGCACAATCTGTAAACAAACTCACCTTGTTTCTGTTTGAAGCTATAGATTTGAGCTACAGTATTGTGTTTGATCCCCATTTTGGAACAAGCAGCTACAAATCCTTGAATCAATATATTTAGGTCCATGATTAACCTTGGTGGAATGTTTTGGAACCATGTCAATGCTTTTTCTTCTAATGTCATTCCAAATCCCTTGACTTGAGTATGGAAATCAAATATGCGTTTTTCTCTTAGCACTTGCTTAAAGCTTGCTAAGTGGTCATATGGATTCCCATATCCACTGTATTTTTTGACACATTTTTGGAAATCAGCTGGTCTAACACATCTATTTGGTTCAACTCCCGGTCTCCTGGCAGTTGGTCCTGTTTCAAGTCCTTCAAATGAGTCTGTTGGAAATAGTGACTCATGTAGCCCTGGACTGGCTTTAGTGTCACCCGGTTTTCTTCGTGAGAGGTGGTTTCTGGTTTCTTAACATTACTCGCAAAAGTTCTCTTGCGGTGTACATCTCTTGGAATAGTTTTTGGTCCTTGGCCCAAATCCAATCCCTTATGGAGTACCCTTGGTATTTGGTTTGTGCCACCTCCTCAAGAGTCATCATAAACAAAGTTATTGTTATAAAAATCCCTAAACAAGTAGGTTGGTAGATTTTTCGATCCCTTGTCCTTGATTTTGTAGATATGAATGATCTTCATGGGCAGCTAAATCAGGACAACTAATGCCCATGAAGATCTTGATTTCGCAAAAAGTCAAAGGACTAATCTTCAACCTGGAAATTGAGTGAACATGTATCAATTTGGATCCGATTGAACCCAAAATTGCCCGGTGGCCTTGTATTATGTTGGTCTAACACTATACAAGCTCAAAGTCAAAACTGGTGTCTCTGTGTAGCAGTAGTAAATAATCGCAATTATTTAATTTTCTCATCTTTTAGCACTTTTTGGCTTGATTTGCCAAGTATACAACTTGTTAAGGTCTCTGGACAAGTTTCACTAAGTTTGAACAAAATTTGTTCAAGTTATCATCTGTTTCGTGTCCGCAGACTGAGTTTCCAAGAATCTGGCTTAAGTCAGACTTTTGTGATCCAAATTTCACCAAAACTAATCTGTGTGGTCTACTTGATATGCTTGTCCATGTGGCATACTCAAATGTGCAAGATTATCAATTTTTGTAGCAGATGTAAATAATTACGATTATTTACTCCATCTATTTTTGTGCAAGTTTTTGCAACAATCTTGACACAGATCTGTTAAGCAACTCAACTTAAGCTCCATAGACAAGTTTCATAAAGTTTGGACAATTTTTTGTTTAGATGGTCATCAGTTTTGTATCTGCAGAGACTGACTTTGCAAATTTGGCCACAATTTTCAATCCAATGATCCAAATCTTACCAAATTTGATTTGTGAGCGTATTATAGCATGTTAAAGCTAGTGGTATGCTAACTTGGTCAAAAAAGTTGAAAAATGGGGCAGATGTAAATTTTACTTCTGATAAATTTTTGCATCTTTTTGGTCAACTCCGCATATACACATGTTTATCGCATCAATATAAGCCTATGAATCAAGTTTCATTGATTTTGAACAAAATTTTCTCAGTTTACACTCAAGTTCTGAAAAGTCAATACAAAATTTAGTTTTTTACCCAGTTTTTGGTCCGTTTGGTGAGATAAATTCTATGTGCCTTTACAAAATTTGTTTGTACACATGCATAGAGTCTGTGGTATCAACGTTGGTCAGTTTTGAGCTGAAAATAAATAATTGCGATTATTTACTTTAGACCTTAAATGAACACTTTTTTGAACTTTTTCACTGGAGAGTCTTTTTATGAGCTATTTTAAGCCTCTAAGTCAATTCAAAACTTAATTTTGCGTAAAATGTCAAGGAAAAGTAAATAATCAGAGTTTTTGCAAACTTTTAAAATTTTTACCTCAATGTGTCCTTAAGCTTGCCCACTGGTTCATACAACTTTTTAAGAATACTCTCCAATCAGATTGAGTGTTTGGCAATCTTTTGATGCTATTTCTAGCTGTAGACGTGAAATTTTGCAACTTCACATAAATACTCACAATTGATTCTTTTGGAGAGATCAATATTCTGAAATCCACCTCGGATTCTACTTACCCAACTCCTAGGTTCTACTGCAATGGGGATGTAGAAAGTGTCCACAAACACTCGTTTTCTTGTTTTTTATGGTTTCTTTAGCATTGATCTTAAGACGTGTCTTGTCCATTATTCATTCTCAAATTCCTACTCTAATTCTACAATCCTACAATCCTAAAGACACTCAGCAAGTACCGTTACTTCCAAACTACCTCTACACAACAAAAGACGACAACCCTTAAGCTATGCGGTTTTAAAAAGAAAGTTTTTACTCTAGGAGATCCTAGAGGAAGTTTAAGGATAACTTCACAAGACACTCATGTTTTTCCCTAGTTTAGGTCTCTTCGATCCCCAGCAATGGCGCCAAATGTGGGACGGATGTCTAACCTCACTCCTATCTTATTGCAGACATAGCAGGAACCACAAATAAATTGTCAATCCATGGGATGAAGATGACTCGACTAGTGCATAGAGGCTACAAGAGGTTGTCAATCTCTTGGAATACAACAAACAACTCGCATCTAACTCAAGCAACACTCAAATGACTGAAATCATCAAAAGCCAATCGCTCATCGGCCAAAAAATCACCTATGTTACAACATCAACAAAACGACATCCAAACGTAATGAAACTTCTAAGATATGTTTATAATACCTAAGCAATATCTAGCACACATGCTTATGATGTCAAATCTTACTTTACGTCAAGTGCAAAAATCACGATTATTAACAGCAGCAGTGGATTTTTGACCTAGTGGTTTTCGACCCAGAATGCATCTAAATGCTTAGCAATGATGCCCCAATACCCTGCCTATACTTAGTTTTTTTTTTTGAAGTGTTACTTATGATGAGATTAGGCCGTGGTCGGCGACGCCAAAAGCTACAAAATACTGTAAAATGCTTACGTCAATGCGTAGAGATCTTACTTGCGGTTGCAATGCAACAGACACGACTGCAATGTGACAACCCGGGAGGAGTAGAAGCACGAGAAGGAGAGAAGTGAGCGCGGTTAGCTCACGCTATGTATTTCATTATCCAAAACTTATCAAAATCTTACAAAAATTGGCTTCTATATCTTAGCCAAGGTTTTTGGTGGTCAAAACTAATAATCTGGGAGCTCTAACTAAAGACAGGTTGATACAATCTGGAAGCTTGTAGCACCGGCTTATCACTTACAAAGTTTATCCGAAAAATAGGAGTTACAATATTCCTGATTCATCAAAATAATAAATTTTTTTACAATGAGAGCTCCGAAAAATGGTATCCGAGTTAGCTCGCTACTAATAACACCACATATTAGGATAAATATTCCACTCAGTAGAAAGAGATATTTTCAGCAACTTATGGTGTTTATGTTTGGGGCTCAGAGAATATAAGAAATTCTTACATCTCCACAAACCTGTCATTCTACCTCTCATCAACTACCGTACTTCTTTTGAAGTGTGGGGCTCAAAGAATATAAGAAATATTAGGATAAATATTCCACTCAGTAGAAAGAGATATTTTCAGTAACTTATGGTGTTTATGTTTGGGGCTCAAAGAATATAAGAAATTTTTACATCTCCACAAACCTGTCATTCTACCTCTCATCAACTACCACACTTCTTTTGAAGTACATGTATTCATTTTATTTTAAAATGAAATGAAACCCAACAAAATAGTGTGTATGTTTGTTTTTCCTTTGTCCAAGTTTGTTACAAAAAACAAAAAAACGATCATTTGTTCTAACAAGGAATGTGTGTGTAGTGAAAGATCAATTATTAGAGATCTAGCCCTATTACCGATTGAGTTGTAGGAGCAGCTAGTAAAGTGTCTTCCTCATAACAAGAGGGTGATGAGGTTAAGACGAAAGGTCCTCCTTGTGGATTCTATTTTCCTCTTTGTTGTTGGGCACTAAGGAATACTGCGCTTTCATCCAAATAGTGTGCGCCCTAAGATTGGTAGTAGAGTGAAATTTGGTGTTTGGTGAGTGCATTTCACTATCGAGGAAGACTCTATAGGAAACTTGCATCCAGAGTTCATACTTCATAGACTCACATTTGGTGATTTTTTCCCTCAATAGCATCTTATTAATAGTCTTCCTTTCACTTTCAACAAAGGAGATAGGAAGCTATCTAGAGCTTTTCTTAATAAAAAGAGCATAGAGAAGATTCCAAACTTGTATAAATTCTCATCCTTCTCTACTTTCTATGAAACTTTGTTCATAGAGACATTGTAAATCTCTTTATGCTTATGAATGATTTAACCATAATCCTAAGGAGTTTTTGTCCAGGAATTTTGTAGCACAAGTGGAGTCTTTAGATCTTTCAAACTTGATTGGACTTGATGACAATGTTCTTTATGAAATTGTGAGAATGTTGCCTCACTCTGACTATGTGGAACTTGAAGGAAAAGAGATCCTAGTGAATTGCTATTTTCTCACAGCTTTCAACGAGCATGAAGATCTAGTTTTTATACAAACCGCTTGTGCGTTGGGCATTGTAGAGCAAGTGCAATTCATCACTTGGGACGTGGTTGCTCTTTTGGATTCAGAAAATGAAGTTCTAAAGATTTCCATTTATCGTTTTAGCTTTGAAGAACTTCAACCCTTCCTAGAGCTCTTCAATAGTCTACCTTTTTGTTTTGATCAAACAAATTGAGACCCCATTGAAGCTTGGATATCTGCAGAAGAAAACCTAGAGTGATACTTTCTTACTTCTTCATTTGTAGGTGAGTGTTTTTGATTCTCTTATTGTATCCCTTGTTGTAACTCGTGTTGTAATCTTTCATAGTAATGGAAGGCCAACGCCAAATGTTCAGATATCCTCTTTTCTTTTGAGAGCCTGGTGGAGAGGATGCAGAATTATTTTTAGCAAATTTCAAGATGTCTTGCCCTATCAAGAGGATAGTAACTGATCAAAGACGTGTAGAAATATTTGAGGTGGGGCTTAGGAAATATGCTAGCACTTGGTTTGACTCTTTTCCTGAGGAAGTTAAGGGGAATTACATGGAAGTTTTGAATCATTCCAAGAGATACTTCTTTGATCCCCAAAGCACTCAAAAAATGTGGAAAGACATAAAAAGACTTAGATTACTAGTACTTGTACAAGCAAGAGTTTCTACGTCTTTGGGCTCTATGGATATGAAATGTTTATAACCCTGGTGATGGTACAGAGTTTCTAAATAAGGAGAGATTCATAGCCGGTCTCTTTCCCACACTCAAGATAAAAGGTGAGGCGGGTGCACTTGCTGCCTATGATGCAGCTAAAACTAGAGCTTCCAAGAATTATAGGAAACTCAAGTGTTTAAGAAGAGAGGTTCCAATAGAGGGTCCTAGACCCAAGGAAAAGTTGCAAGCATCAACATCTAGAGAGATTCCTGAGGTACTAGAGCTGAGGTGATTGAAAAGCTAAATGAATCCTTAAGCAGCTTGTCAATTCACCTTGCACAAGAGATGTAGGTCCCAAGGGACAAACAAAGAAAGTTGAGGAGCAAGAGCCATGACCTAGGAGACTTTTGAAATGTTGGAATTGTAGATAGTCTAGAAATGGGATGCATAATTGTCCTTGGCCTTGTGGGGAGCCAGGGAGACCTAACTTGAATTATCTAGTGATGAATGCAGGTGAAGGAACTAGTCAACAACCAATGCTTTTGCAAAGACCAAATGGGGTAAGGCCACCTCTACAAGGAGTGGAAAGAGTTCCACCTTTGCCGAATCCAAATGTTAATGTGGCAGAGGTGACAAATTCAAATGAGATTGACATGGAAGCAAATGGCATTAAGCGTGGCCGTCGAAAAGGTAAGGAAAAATAAGGAGTCATGTCACAAAGTGACCATGGACAAGAAAAGAAGGCGAAGGAGAACAAGGAAGCCAAGAGAACTCAACATTGTATCAACCTCTAAGACTTCCCTCTTGGACATGGTATGGCTCCATACGACCTATTGGAAGACCTAAGAGGTAAGGGTCCTGATATTTCATGGCCTCAATTTATTGCATTATGTCCACAAGTTAGGAGTGATTTAACAAAGGCAGTTAGCACTAGGAGAAAGGTAAAAGAGAGTGTGCTAGTTATAAAAATTGCAGAAGCCAAAATGAATGAGTATATTACACCTATGCTAGATTTTTACATCAAAGGAAGGTTGGTTAGGAAAGGTCTAGTGGATGGGGGTGCACAAATTTGCATCATAACTGAGGGGCTCATGCAGAGACTAGGCATGCACATCTATGAGACACCTAAAATCAAAGTAAAAATGGCAAAAACTAGAAAGGTTAGGTGCGTAGGCATTTCTAAAAATGTATTTGTGGAGGCCTTTGGCATAAAGAAGGCAGTGGATTTCTATGTTATGTCTACCAAAGGAAATGGCTACCCATTTATCACGGAAAGACCATGGCTAATGAAAATGAGAGACTTGCAGTATTGGGAGAGTGGAAAGCTAACTTGCAGGAATAACTTTCATAAGAAGGTTGTATTTGACATGAAGAAGCAACGTCAAGAGGAGCTCCATGAAGAATCATTGCAAAGTGAGATGGAGGAAGACTGGAATAATAGCACCTCAGAGGAAGAAAGTAGAGGCAACATTATTGAAGAGGAGTCTTCCATAGAAGCCATGGGGGTAAGGTTTAAGCCAAGCAACCAAGAGACCTCTTACCCATGATTGGAGGTGGTAGGTCCTTAAGAGAACCAAGGTGTAGAAGACGAAGGGATGCTGGAAGGTATGCTATCAATCACACTTACAAAGGAAGAAAGAGGGGAGTTCAAATGTGTGCTAACAAATTTTCCTAAGATTTTTACTAAATACTACACTGATGTGCATGGAGTAGATGTTCAACACAAGATCAATCTAAAGCCAGAGGCTACACCTAAGGCTCAAAATCTACAAAGGCTAAGCGTCATCAAGGAGCAGGCTTTACTCAAGGAGGTAAGAAAGATTCTAGTAGCATGTTTCATTTATCCAATGGATAATTTAGAGAGTGGGTCCCTCCGGTTGTTTTCACTCCCAGGAAGAGCGGCAAGTGGAGGGTGTGTGTGGATTACCGTCCACTCACTGAGGCAACAAAAATAGATCACTTTCCCCTCCCATTTTAGGATGAGATACTAAATGAGGTAGTTGGTCATGGAAACTACATTGTGTTTGATGGCTACTTAGGTTACTTTCAAATAGGTATTGCATTGGAAGATCAATTGAAAACAACCTTCATCACTCCTTGGGGTTGTTATGCTTTCAGAGTCATGCCATTTGGCCTGATAAATGCTCCTGCAACTTTCCGATGCTTCATGAACATGGTGTTGGAAAGTCCATTAGGGTTTTTATTGATGATTATTGCATTTACAGCTCAAAATCATTGCACCTACAAAAGGTAGAAGAAGGTTTGAAAACACTTTACGACATGGGAGGTTAGCTCAATCTTGACAAATGTCACATAGGTGGGGATGAAGTGATCGTGCTCGGTCACAAGGTTTCCGATAAAGTCATTGAGGTGGATCCTTCAAAGGCAAAGGTTGTTATTGATCTCCCACCAACCAAGAATCTCAAAAAGGTCATCTCATTTATTCGAAGGTGAAGTATATGTCTCTCTTTATTCAATTAGCCTCGGAGTTACTTCACCCTTTGCAAAAGTTGACACAACAAGTTGAGTTTGTTTGGTCTAATGAGCTTGAAGAATACTTTTGTAACATGAAATCCATTCTGTTAGAGTTACCAACACTCATGCCTCCTTGTTGGGAATACACATTCTTTGTTAGCTCTAGTGTTGGGAAAGAAAGAATTGTGTAGTTTTGTTACCCCACAGTACGAGGATGCGACCCATTTACTTTTCTAGTAGGGTCATGAATGCCTTGGAGAGAGGCTACACAGAGGCATAACTCATGATGTTTTCTCTCATGTTTGCAGTGAGAAAGTTTAGATCCTACTTGCTACCAAAACCTTTTGTAATTCTCACTGCAGAAAATTTGTTCCTTGGGTGTCATCTCAAATGAATCTTAGTACTAGGATCTCAAAGTGGATTATGGAGTTGCAAGAGTTTCAATACTCTTTCAAGGTAGAATATAGTGTGCGTGCACAATTGGTAGGGATTTTCACTTATAGGGTACATGAGAAGGAGCTTAAGGTGCCAAGTAAAGACCCTACCATTGCCACCACCAAAAAGTATTCCTAATGATTTTACTTTGTTCTTTGATGGAAATGGAGCTTTTGATGATCCAAAGGAAAAGCAGGGGGAGGGCTAGTGTTGCTCAACCCAAGTGGAGAGGTGGTCCTCAAAGAGAAGGTCAATCTACCAGGTTCAACTAGAAATAATAAAGCTAAATACGACACACTACTTCATGGTTTAAATATGTGCATTGGCCAAGGTATACAATGTCGCATGGTAAAGGGGGATGCACTTCTCATTGTGAAGCACATTTTAGGCATTTGGTATGCAAGAATAAAATCGTAAGGACAAAAGTTCATGCCATTCGTAGGTTGTTTAATCAGTTTGAAGAAGTGCAACTATATCATATTCCTAGGAAACAAAATGAAGATGCAAATTTGCTTGTACAATAAGCAGTTACATGTGGTGACAAAGAAGTGCATGTCATCATGGTGGCAGTAGCTATCAAGCAACCAAATACCAGGGATTGGAGTCATTGGCTTCCATTATTGGCTACATTTTGGAGGGCGCGTTTCCACAAAATTTCACGAAAGCTCAGAAGAGGAGACTCATGAAGAAGGCAAGTGTCTATCTCTTCCTAGAAGGCTTCCTCTATCAAAGAGGGAAGGATAAAGCGTGCAAAAGAGTACCAACTATCAAGGAAATTCCATCTATTCTGAAAGGTTTGCATGAGGAAGCATGTGGTGGTCATTTTGCCCAAGAGTTAACTATGTGAAGATGATTTTGGTTGCTGGGTATGTTTGACCAAGCGTGCATGTGGATGTCTAGCATTCGTGTAAAATCTATTACAACTGTGAGCAGGTAAATTGAAATAGAATATTTTTCCATGGTCCAAGGAAAATAATGCTTGCAAATGGACCCTTTGAAAAGTGGGGCATTCATGCTATGTGTCCTCTGCCTAGAACAAAAAATGGTAAACTCTACATTCTAGTGGCTGTAGATTACATGACTGGGTGGGTAGAGGCTCAAAGTGTGGCAAGGGTGGGGAAAACAATGAGAAGGTTTGTCTACACTAATATTTTGTTGCAAATTTGGCACATATTTGGAGATTTTTTTTTATAATGGTCCAAGGTCCAGAAAGGGTTTACTCACGGAAGTTGTTGAGCGGAGGACCACACCTATACATTTTTGCTCACACTCATGTTTTTGTAAACACTTATTGTAATAAATGTCTTTTTGACATTTCATTTTTTTCATGGAGCCGATTCATTGTAATTAGCGAGACTCAATTGAGTTTCCAACTTGTATTCCCCAAGTAGTTTCACCTGCTTATGTAATTAGATTAGAGATGTTTTCACACCTCTAAGGTTGAGCTATAAGAGACAATTTTTTTAAACCTAAGGACACAATTTTGAATCATTAATCAAGGTGAGTTTTTGAGCGCCATGACTGTGTCTGAGAGTGAGTGAGTGAGAGAGAGAGAGTCTATCCTCTTGCTACGCGAGCTATGGAGCCGCCATTGGAGAAGCGGCACCGCCATTGTGTTAGCAACAGCGGCGAGAGCTACGCACCGATACCAAGCGTGCATGCATTTGGCTTCTACGCGAGGTGAGTTCCCACGAGCTTCTATGTGAGTTTTCTCCCTACCTATGTGTCGGAATTGAGTGTGCCATATATCTATAGAAACGCAACGAGTAGAGCTACATTAGTACCATCGGAGTCAAGATTCGGTCACCTGTATTTTTTGGCATGTCTTCATATGTGTTTACCGCACGGAGTGGTTACAGGTTGAGATTGTATTGTAGATTCATAGGGTATTGTCCTTACCTAGTGTAGAGACCCCCTTTTGAGTTTGAGGCTGATTCGATGACTCTAGATCATGTTTCGGATAGCATTTGTTCGTAGTACGGATTTCAGTCACTTGTGTATTTGAGAACTTAGATTTGATTTCCTTGGTAGTGATTGTCATTAGAAGGTCGAGTAGGTGATTTGACACCCACCTATTTGTTTCCATGCGCCTGCGGGTCAAGCTCCGTCCTCGTCTGACATTCTTGTTTGTCGATTGAGTTCTCGCTATGATAGCCACCGCTGGCGGCGTAACTGCCACAACATTTGGCGCCGCTGCTGGGGACGAGAGCCCTAAGTAGGTGACCTTAGACTAATCCTATGAGGTGATTTGTTTTGTTACTTTGTATATTTTAGCTAGAAAGGTCTAGGAGTGGTGGACTCCGAGGATCTTTGAGAGGTACTAGGAAACTTGTGGTATTCCTGGGTCTTTCGTGTTTGACAGTTTTTTAGTTTAGATTAGATTGATTTTTGTTGGTGTTGAGTGGTTGTTGAGATTGAGGTATTTACTAGTCCGTGTGTGGCAGTGAATCTCTTTATACTCACAATTGCAAAAACCCATTTTATGATTAGAAGTAGCTTAGGTAGGACTTGATTTGATCCTGATCAATTGATCCTGATCTAGAGCTATTAATCAATGATTTATTTCCTTGATGTGTTTGTTAGCATGTTAGATCACTAAACCATTGATTTGGTAGTGAAACTTGCATAAACAAATTTCAGAGAAATTTTCTGTGAGACTGAGTGTTGCTGAGCACTTAGGAGAGCTCTTGGAAGAGTTCTATGTTGAAAAACTGGAATTCTGCAACTTTAGACATCATACGCGTATGATGTCTTAGGGGCTAAACAGAGACCAAAACAAAAACTTTAACATTACCAAAGTGTTCAGAAGGGGGGTTATACCCTAAGATCAACCTAAAACAAGGGCTTTAACAACCCTAGAAACTCAAAATACCAAGTCAGAGTGCAAAAAACGCAAAGAATAGGGAAAATTGATTCAGAGCTCATTTTTGCATCCAGACTTGATAAAAACACTTGAAACTCAAGGATAAGAACTTGGAGAGGTTTAAAATTGAAAATTGGGCAAATCTGTGAAAAAAGACATCATATGCGTATAATGTCTTTTGGCACTTGTTGCTGAAGTGATTTTTCAAATTTGACTTGACAAGGTTGTTACAAATACTGTGCAAAGCTCAAATTCAATTTTGGACTGAAATTGGGCAAAAATACATCATATGCGTATGATGTCTTTTGGTACTTGCTGAAGTGATTTTGCAAATTTGACTTGACAAGGTTGTTACAAATACTGTGCAAAGCTCAAATATCAATTTTGGACTGAAATTGGGCAAAAAGACATCATATGCGTATAATGTCTTTTTCCTAATTATGGGAATATTTTGATATTTTGCTATCACAGATCCTTTGTACTAGTTGTCTAGAGCTTGTATTTCAAGTTTCATGTCATTTGGATCACATTTGACCCCAAGTAAGTCAAAAGTCGGGAAATTGCCAAGAAAAGCCTAATCTAGCCCTAACTTGCACAAACAGAGTTCAAATTGAATTCTGTGAGTAGACAAAGTATAAGGGTGCTACTGGAAGTGAGCAAACCAAAAATATCCAAAATCTGTGAAAAAAGACATCATACGCGTATAATGTCTTTTTGAGAAAAATCTGATACAAAACTTTCACTTGAGGTAACAGAAGTCTTCCAGCACAGCGGACAAAACAAACCATTTGGCCAAATATCATTCAGTTTGGATCACTTTTGATCACAGAGAATTAGGATAAACAAACTGCTGAGACTGAAAAGTTAGATTCCTCTAGGGGGATTGATGAATTTGAGATCCGGTAGATATCTCCAGAATAACCAACCGAGACAAAGAGAACAAGTGAGTGTTATATCAACCGAGTAGAGTGTAAACCAAAGTGTAGTGTGACTCTTAGAGACGATCCTTGAAGGAAGTATTTTTGATACTTCTTCAGAGAGATCTTACAAGATTTTCACTGAACACTTAGGATACTTAAACTTAAACGAAAGAGAAAACATGGCATCCGGACCATCAAACCCTTCAGCCACAATGAAGCTATTGTTCATAAAGTATCAATATGAAAATGAGTAAGGTGCCAAGATCTACAGAGATGGTATGGACCGAAAAATAGCTTCATTGTGCCTGTGAGCTATAGAAGAGATAGGTACCCTAGATGATGAAGGTATCATGTACTTGGTAGTCATGAATCCTAACATTGTGGACAAGTGGGGATTAATGGGCATGAAAGCCAAAGTAGATGAGGAACCTGCGAAGAAAGCACCCACAATGAGCTTCCCTAATGCGAGATTAAGGAGAGAAAATGAAAGTTTCAGAGTCAACACAGACAACGTCTACGTGGGGTTATACAAGTATAATAACGGAGAGGAAGATCTCTATTATAGATGCGAGGAACCCTCCATCGATGAGTTGACAAAGCGGAAAAGACTTTATGTCTTCACCTACACAGAGGGATAAGAAACAAAAATTGTCGCATATGACAAGTATGGAAGATGATACGCAAAAATCGATAAAAAGGAGTTGGAAGGATATACGTACTTTGGTGGACCACTCCACTATTATTATGTCACTCCAAGCCCACTGAGACCAGCACCTACAACTGGCATGCCAGACCCTATAGCAACAAGTGGAGAGAGGACTCATGTAATTGAATCTTTCAGTCGACCTCATTATTCTATGCCAAACCCAATGGGAACATTACATTCTAGAGAGTCAATGGCTACAAATCAAGGTAGTGCATTTCCATTCCCTACACATACTACGGTAGGTCTCATGTTTGCAGCAACACCATCACATTTTCCTCCTAGTAGTAGATTTGTGGCAAGGGAGCCAACTAGAGCAGCCCATGAAGTCCATGACGCAAGAGAAAATTTTAGTCGGGATATAGGAGCAATGAGATTGGTGGCAGACAATAGACGCATGAGACCATCTCAAGTGGCCAAGTGTATGCGGAAGAAGTATAGTGGCTTAGGAGATCCATATGCACATGTATCACTGTTTAAGCAAGTCTTAAGAGAGCTGAGCAGTTAACAAATTTCCACACGCAATACGAAGGATTTGGTCTTACTTTAGAAGGGACGACATTGACATGGTTTCAACCACTGAATGGCGGAGGTTTCCATGACATTGACCATTTGCTGCGAGAGTTTGTCGAGGAATTTTTGAAAAGAGGGATCAAACACAACACGGTATCCCAAATATATGCTTTCAAACAAAAGGACCAAGAAAAGGTGAAGGAAGCTTCGCTTCACTTCAAACAATACATAGAGAGATGTGTAGTACGGGAATGACCGCAAGATGATAGACTATCTGTCCTCTTTATAGAAGGGCTGAGAAATGACACTCTCAAGAAAGACTTGCACCTGAAAGCTTGTACAAGTTTTGAGCAAGTGACCAGAGAAGCATTGTACTTAGTGGATAACTATGCGGTTTATGGAGAGGTGACAATGGGTACGGGTGTCGCATCCAGTAGCTCATCATCCGTAGCTAGCGAGACCACCACTAAGAAGAATGTCCAAACAACAACAGTGCCAAACATGGAACAAATGATAGAGGATGCTATAAGGAGATTAGCATCATACCCTAAACCAATGCCTAAACTAAAAAAATGGTGTGCGATTGAACAAAAATGGACAAATCACTCAACAGAGGAGTGCTATTACAACAAGGGTTATGTGAAGGAGCATCAGTATGCGCCTCCAGCTCAAATAGCACCACCTCAGGTACATCCAGTACCTCAATACCCAACGGGAAATGTACCAGGACCTATGGGGATAGAAAGACCACAGCCGGTATTGGGGCAACAACCACCTTTACCAGGAGCAAGACGAGTGGACATTAGATATGCACCCACCCTAGAGAATCAGGAAGAACAAGCTTTAGTGCCTATTCAGACTTGTTTAGAAGATTCCAGTGCACTCATGGCTCCTACTATGTATTACCCACCTGAAGAACCAAAACAACCAGAACCTTGGAGCATGATGGAAAATGTTGGACCACCAACAGCCGCACACGCCTCAGATGAAGAGAGGTATAGCTTGGACGCAAGAACACTTATGTTCATAGCTCATGGAGGGTTGTCAGGTCAAAGACCAGCTTATCCACAAAGGGCAAATCAAGGGACACAAAGACCTGCATTAGGACCCTGTTATAAGTGTGGAGGTGACCATTTGATGAATGTTTGTCCACACACAGAGATCATTAGAATAAATGCATATTGCACAGAGTGTGGTGTCACTCACTTCATTGAGGATTTTTCAAAGAGTCCCAACAAAGTGCAAAAGACGACATTGAACATGCTAGAGTCGATTCCTACTAGCAGTGGGTCTGAAAATGAAACTCTGATACCAACGCAAGTTGTTACTAGAGCTCAAGCGAAGAAAACCACTAGAAAACCAGAGAATGGAAAGTCAGAGACTGAATTGGCTAGTGAAGGATGACGAAGCCATAGAAACACATGGAAAGCTAGGAAAGCACGCATGAAACTGAAAAAAGAACAGCAAGACGCGATTCTAGCTGAGGAATTAAAACAAACAAAAGAAAAATTAGAGAAACTTGAGAGTCAAAATGGAACACGGGAAATGGACTCTGAAAAGTCTAAACTGAAGAGCGTCCAAAGAGACAACGAGTGTGAGATCAGGGGGATCAGTGTTGGTCGACAAAGTATATGAACCATTGGATGCACTGATGAGAGCTTACGAAGTGAGATTAAAGAGCAACCAAACACAAGAACAACGGTGGTTGACTTATCGAAACACGGAATTGGAAAAGCAAAGACTCGAAATGTGTAAGAGAATGATCGAGACTGTACAAGCCTTGCTAGAACCACCTAGAGAACCAATGAATTGTGGAGCGGAAAACCCAATTCATCAAGAGACTATCCTCTCACGGGTAGTTGAAAAGCCTAACAATGCACAAAAGCCTAAAAAAATGCACGGGGATGAACGTATGGTGATGAACACAACAGATCAAGAAATAGAGAGTTTTCATCCTCTGATACAGAGGTCTTACGGAAGAGATGAGGATTACAATGAGTTTTGGAAACAAGTGAGAGAGGAAAACTTTGCAAACGAACTGAGTTGTCAAGCTAATCAGACTAATGGGAAAAAGGACATCAGGAATCCTCCCATAGAGGAATTTGAGGCAGGATCTCAAGTGGACTTAGATGTGCATTCTTACTGGGGAGATGGAGGCTCTATTAGAAGAGTAGAGAGTAAACCTCATTCGCTGAATACCTTACCTTCATACTTAGGAGAATACGAAGCAAAATCTGAAATTAGAGCGCTTCCCTCACGAGAAATCTCTTCAGAAAAAGTTATGGACTCGCAAGGATTGATAGAGATTTTGTCAACACCAGTGCCATGCACTATCACCCTAGCTGAGCTTTTGAGACTACGACCAAACATGTGGGCAACTGTAGGAAAATGCTTGGAGAAATTTGGGATAAAATACCTAACTGCAAAACTGCAAGAGGGCATATGAGAGCTGAGTAAGCCACAAAAGAACGCTAAGACTGTACCTTTGAACAAGGTCGGAGAGTATTGCGAAGGCGAAGAGGGGAATACAACCTTACCAGTTGAATTCCAGGGAGTTAACATGATGGCAATACTTGAGAGCGGGGCTGGGGTAGCCATTGCTATGAAAGAAATCTGGAAAAAATGGGAAAAACCGGTGATAAGAAAAATGAGGTTGAAACTCCAACTAGCGGATGTACATATGAAGAGACCTTTGGGACTATTAGAGAAAGTCGTAGTGACTTCTTGCGGAATTGAGTACGAGCATACTTTTGCTATTGTTGACTTTGGCAAGGAGAATAACTATGATATTATACTTGGAAGACCGTTCATGAGATAGTTGAAAATGGTCTAGGATTGGGGTTACGAACACATATACTTGAGACATATGGAAACCACTACTCGTGTGAACCTGAAAGACCATAGCTACAAGGATGTGAACCGAACACCAGTTGAAGAGTTTGATTCTGCTACTTTGGCAGGATCAGATTTTCCAGCTTGGTTAGGCAAACCCAAAGAGTTATGGATGTGTGGAGCTTCGAATTGTGGAAGTTTGAAGCGCGAAGAATGTGTTTTAGAAAGGGCAATTGAAGACGAAACTTATATAGGTGAACCCTTTCCAGAGGATGCACTTGAACCATTAGAATGGACACACATTCTAGCAACCCTAGATGTTTGTGCAATTCAAGATGGTCCCACAACGAAGTTCTGTGATAAAGATGGATATGATGTGGTTCCGTACTTCATGATGAGAGCTGTACTCGAAAAGAAGACTGAAAAGATTGATGGAGAGAGAAGAAGAGGGGAGAATTCAACGTTGATTGATACGCCAAGTCCAAGACCTTCTTTGATTAGTGTTGATCTTCCAAGGATAGCAAATGAAGTTGACAATGAGTCCACAAACAACTCAAGCGAGAACGAGGAAACCATAAAGGATGTCAGATTCTACGACCTCCCAAATCAGACTGAAAAATTCTAGAAACGCTACAGAGAAAAGATAAAAACAAAAGGGGTTAGAAACAATCCGATGCCTAGGATAAGAGGAAAAAATCAATTCCTAATGCTAGTAAAGGCGGAAGATTGTGTCAAGGACAATATTTCTTGAAGAATGAGAGGAAAGGTGGAAACAAGCTCACGGAAATACAAACGAAGCTGAAGAAATCGAGTTCAACCCAGTGAAATGAAAACCGAAACAGATAAAGTGGAGAAGAACATGAGAAACAGGGAAAACAAAGAGTCCAAATTAGAACGCCGAAACAAGTACATAGAGCTCAAGAAAACTCTGAAAGAAGTTTGGATGACTGAAATTAAGAGTGGTGAGGACAAAAACGCCAACATCAAGGGAAACATGGATGTTCCCTCTCACTACAGGAAATTTATGATAGAGGATAGGAAGGTGATATTAACCCAGCCTATCAGAGAAAGAAAGGAGAACAAATCCTATGATGGACCGGAGGACGCTAAAAAGGTTGATTTAGCAGCTCCAGGAGAGGAACCGAGACCGGTATACATAGCTATAGATTTGTCTCCGGAAGAAGAAGAGAGACTTTTGAGTCTTCTCAGAGAATACACGGATGTGTTTGCATGGTCGTACAAGGACTTGAAAGGAGTCGATCCATCAATATGCCAACACACAATTCCTTTGAAACAAGACGCTAAGCCTAGCAGAAAGAGACTATACACGTATAATGACACGTTTGCTAAGCGGATCAAAGGAGAAATAGACAAGCTAATGGAAGCTGAATTCATATATGAGATTCAACACACGGACTGGGTATCTCCGGTTGTGGTAGTGCCTAAGAAAAACGGGAAACTCCGAGTGTGTGTCAATTTGAAGAAAGTAAATGCTGCGACAATGAGGGACAATTATCCCTTGCCAATAATTGATCATGTTCTAGAACGTGTATCGAGGAAAAGAGAATATTCCTTTCTAGATGGATTTTCAAGATATAATCAGCTTGCCATTGCGCCAGAGGATCAACACAAAATAGCTTTTGCAACGGAGAGGGGAATTTATGGGTATCGAGTTATACCCTTTGGTTTAACTAATGCTCTCGCAACATTCCAAAGGTTGATGACACATGCATTCAAAGAGTACTTGAGGTTGTTTCTAGAAATATACATGGATTGATTTGTGTGTACACTCTCGTTTGAGAGATGAGCATCTAGAACACCTAAGAAAGGTATTCGAGAACTGTAGGACATATCGCATTTGTCTCAATCCTGAGAAGTGTGTGTTTATGGTCCGACAAGGCAAAATTCTGGGACATATTGTCTCACATAACAGAATATCCACGGATATGGAAAAGATAAAAGTAGTAGTGGATATGCCTAGACCAACCAACGCGAAACAAGTGCAAAGCTTTATGGGACATTGTGGATATTATAGACGATTCATTTACATGCTATAATAGGCCAACCACTTTACAGGCTAATAGTGAATTTTGAATAGACAGAGGAGTGTGAGGAATCCTTCAAGAAACTGAAAGAGGCACTCATTATTGCTCCAGTCTTGAAATCACCAGATTGGGAGAAGATATTCCATGTGCATATAGATGCTTCGGCATATGCAATAGGATGCATCCTGGCTTAGCTAGAAGAAGGAAACATGGATTTTCCAATCTGCTATGCTAGTCGACAACTCAACAATGCTGAAAGGAATTACACAACAACAGAGCGAGAGGGATTAGGAATGATTTATGATGTGAAGAAATTTCGGCATTATCTTCTAGCCAATAAGTTTGTGTTTTTCACAGATCATCAAGCCTTGCTCTACCTAGTGAACAAACCATGCAATACGGGACGGATAGTGAGATGGTTCATTATCTTATTAGAATTTGACTTCACTGTAGTAGTAAAGAAAGGAAAGACACATCTTAGAGCGGATCACCTTTCAAGGTTGACGAATGGAGAAGACCCTATAGGTGTAGATGATGACATGCCAGATGCGTACTTATTCAACATAGAAATGATACCAAAGTGGTCTCAGGATGTTGTTAGTCTATTAACCTATGGAGAAGAGTTTGATAGAAAAGAATACAACCAGTAACAAGTTACTATTCTGCAATCCAAAAATCTTCAGTTGATTGCAGGAAGGTTGTATCACTTAGGAACCGATAACATTTTAAGGTTATGCATCAATCCTGAAGAATATAACATATATCTGCGAGAACCACGTATACAGGAATGTGCATTTCATTGTTCAAGAAGGAACACATACAGAAATCTGTTACAATTGGGAGTCTACTAGCCAGGAATGAAAGAGAGTGTACATGAATATGTCACAGTATGTATTACATGTTCGTCAAAACCGCCATCTGAGTATTCAACATTGTATCAGATAATGATCGCTCCTAAATGGAGTCATTATATTTTTGAATATCTCACAAATAGAACTTTTTCAGAGGGAACCTCAAAAGCACGTCAGAGAGATGTACAGACAGAAGCGCAAGATTACGCTTTAATAGGAAATCAACTCTATAAGAGAGGAAAGAACAACCAGCTTAGGATATGTGCGTCAGATTCAAAGTATGTGATAATCCTAGAGCAAGCTCATGGAGGAGTAGGTGGAGGCCATTTCTCAAGTGATAAGACAACAAAAATTGTCTTAGCTGCAGGAATATGGTGGCCGACATAACACATGGACGCTGAGGAATACGTAAAACGATGTGATCACTGTCAGCGGGACAAAAGTACCACTCAAAAGAGATGATATGCCACTTAGACCAATGATGGGAGCAAGAGCCTTTGCAAAATGGGGGATTGATTATGTTGGACCTATCTCACCTCCTGCATACAGGACTCATGCACAATACATCATTATGGCGACGGACTATTTAACAAAGTGGGTTGAGGCAAAAGCAACTCAAAAAGCAGATGCCAGGACCACGGCACAATTTTTGTATGAATACGTCTTTGTACGATATGGATTACCAATATAAATTGAGTGATCTAGGCACACACTTCATAAATGAAGTGATAGAGATCCTTCTAGCTGAATTCATGGTAATACATAGAAAATCAGCTCCATATCATCCACAAGCCAATGGACAAGCTGAAGCGACAAACAAAACCATATGCACAGTCCTTACAAAGATTGTATCTGAGTCGAGAATTGATTGGGACCAGAAATTGCATTCGACATTATGGGCGTATAAGGTAGCATATAAAACATCCATAGGAACGACCCCATACAACATGGTTTTTGGTTTGAATGCTTTTTTACCAATAGAATGTTTAATTCCAACACTGAGAGTAGCTAAGGAACTAGAGTGGACAGGACATGAGCTTTCAGATAGAATAGACGACCTTGAAAAGCTAGATGAGCTTCGCTTAAAAGCCGTAGCTTCAATCTACGCTCAGAAAAGGCAACAAAAAGAGTTCTTTGATAAGCATGTGAGAACTAAAGAGTTTAAGATTGGGGAATTTGTCTTAGTATACACTCTAAACCAGCATGCAAAAAAACTTAAAAAGCGATGGATGGGACCTCTTGTGATTAAAGATCTATCACTAAGTGGGGCCGTCAAGCTTACTACATTAGACGGAGAAGAATGGCCAAACTGGATTAGTGGATGCAGATTGAAGAAGTATCATTTGCCACTAACCCAAGAGATGCTTCTCAAAATACATCAAGATAAGCTGCGACTTCAGAAAAATAAAAACATTGTTGAGGAAGCGCAAGCGGAAGCAAAAGAAAGAATGGAGAAAAGAAGACTACTGCGTCAGAGACAGCGCAATGAAGGAGCCTTACGAATATACGCAGTCAATGTTTCTGAAATGGGTGAAGACAAAGTAGAGCCCATCATCGAGGTCAAAGTGGGCACAAACCAGGTTAAAGCCAGAGCACTATTGGATTCAGGAGCACAAGCTAACCTGCTTTCACTCAGTTTGTACAAGCAATTGAAATATGACACTAAGCTACAAACTACCAAACAGGAGTTGAAGAGTTATTGAGAACACTCAATTAAAGCAATCGGATTCACAGTACTGCACGTACAGATAAATCAATATGTGTATCCACATATGTTTTATGTGGTTGAAGACAAATCTACGCAACATCCGTTGTTGCTAGGACAACCATGGCAAAAGAAGTACAATGCGATGATTAATTGGAGCTCTAATTCAGTTAACATCAAATATGAGGAGGAAAGTCAATCAATTCCGTTCTCCAAAGCAACCGTACAGGTGCAAGCCGAAGAATCCAATGACAAGGGTAAACAACCTCAAGAGGTAAAGAAGGAGCAATGGTAACCAAAAGCCACTTCTACACAATCGGAATGCTCCTCAATGAAGAACTCTCAGAAATGGTTAAAGAAGAAAGAAAATAAAAGCACAGCTCAACCTAATATAAAGACAGACTCAAAGTTGGTATGGAGGCCAAAGAAGGTTGTGCCAGAGAGAACAAAGGTGGAAAACAAAGTCTTCAACACCAGACAACAGAGTGATTTCAGACAGTCAAATTCAGTGAAACAGATTTGGATTCCAAAGAAGTTGATGAAAGCACAAAGCCATAGCAAGGAAATTTGGATTCCAAAGATTTGTAAGCAGAAACTCCCTTCAGTACAATCAATAGAGAATCCTAAGTACTCAAGGACAGAGACATCACAACCTAAAGTCAAGCAAATTTGGGTATAAAAAAAATGTGGCAAGCACAGGTAAATCGGAAGCAGATTTGGATTATCAAAAAGGATAACAATGTAAAGAAGAATCTAGATACTGATTCTACTACAAAAGTGCTATAAACAACCCAAATATTGCCTAAAAACCTGACAATCAAACAAAGAGCGACATTATTGGAAATAATGCTACTTCATCGCTCTACAATTGAATTGACCAGGCATGACCACAACAACTACAATGCTTCACCCTCAGACACTTCATAGTCATCCGGGAGGACTTAGACTAGGAGGGGGGGAGGTATATAGGTATACACCTATACAGGAACTACAAGCAATAAGGACAAAAAGAAAAAGAAAATGATATTACAAGGGCAGTGTCTTACATGATTTCGAATTTTTATGTTTGATTGCAAATATTGATAATATCTATGCCCTTATATACTTTTTTTTGCAATGATAAGAGATCAAATGATGAATTTGAGTCTCTAAGTTTGTAAGTACAACTAAATATGCGTGTTTTTGGAGCCAAAAAGTGAAAAAAAGTGGTAATCCAAGCCGAGAAACCACAAATAAGTGTATATACATATACACAGGGTTACCAGCTAATTATTTTGTATTTTTGGAAATTTTTGGCTTCAATTTGCTATTTTCCTTTATTTTTTAGGATTTTCTTAATAAACGTAAAAGAAAAAGAAAAAAGCATGTGAAACGAGATCAAAAAAAAGAAAAGAATAGATGGTGATGATCCTAATGACAAGGGCAACCCATGGTAAAAATTGGGTACAATTCGGGAAAAGAGGTGGAAAGCCCGCAATGGCAGAATTTTGGCAAAGTGGACAGATTTCTCAGAAATAGGTCAAACAGAGTCGGAATTGAGAAATTTCAAATCCTAAAGTGCATTACGAGATAGGAGCACATGTAAAATTTGGTAACAAGTGAGCCGGGAAGTCCAAAGTTAAGTATTTTTTACCTCCCTTACACGCTCATTTGCACTATTACCTACTTGGAGAGAGCCAAGAGCACACAGGAGCATCCGACCTTCTACAGCCTTCTATGACTACTATGAGAGCTCAGAGGACTCCATATATGAGAGGTAGACTCATTTACATAAGCTTTTGATGCTTACCACTAACTTTTGTCACGAAAACTAACCAAAACAAAGAAACAAGAGCAAACGGGGAAATGGGTAGAATGCTAGGTAGAGGTACAACCGCCTAACCAAACCATGCAAGAACCAATAGGTGGCTTACACTAGTGTAGGAGATGAGTTCCTAACTCTCAAAGTATGAGAAAGACCAACTGAAAAAACCCTAGTTCAATAGAGCCTACAAGCGGCAAACAGGAAAAAGTTGTCGAAACGACAGAAAACTTCTCAGGAAGCTTATTAACATCAAGGACAATGCAAGCATGGAGTATCTCTAGGTTTGGACCACCAAAAGTGGGTCAAAACAACCGATTCGGCGGTAGACACACAAAGCGTCATTTTGGCATAACAGCCAAAATTGACAACCGATTGCCATGAAACTTCACAAGCAGCTTCAAATAGCCATCAATGATACATGTGTACAAGAAAAACCCAAGAGAAAGCCGTTTCACTTACCAATGGTGAAAAAGACGCTTTCGGGCAACGAAATGGATAAAGGTGGAAAAGAAGGAACCAAAGTCGAGTCCAACCACATAGACGACTTCCCAACACCTCAAATGAGCTCGGGATGCAACTCTCGAGGAGAAAGATCGAGGAAAATCAACTCGAACACCAAAAGAGGACTTCGGAGACTGAAATGCCTACAAAGGGGGCTTTTAACTAAACTGATGATTTTTAAGGTTGAAAACTAGTTAGCAGGGCTTAGGGCACTAGCACAAACCATGCTTTGCACAAAAAACACTTTTGATCAAGAATAGACATCGTACGCGTATGATGTCTCACAACATGATTTCCACATCATCTTGAACACATGAATGCATAGCCTCTTTCTATTTGCTAACAACATCAAATGTACAAAGTATCATGAGATTTGGAGTTGAAAAACCACTTGGAAACCAAAAAGACGCAAAGTAGGGCATAAAACCGACTTATGGCCTTAAATTTGCCAAAATAGCTCCAAACTCAATGAAACTTTGTAGGATTGTTGTTCAACACATGCACAAGCTATCTGGAACCAAAAAGTACCATTTTGGCCAAAAAGACATCATACGCGTATGATGTCACTTCGCACATATAGAGCCAAAATTGATCATTTCTCATCACATATCCATTATATATATCAAATACATGCCACATATGAAGTTTGGTACCATCTGGTCAAGGGGATCACTCCATTAGCCCAATTAGCGAAAAATCCTCACTTTAAAGCCTAATCTTGCCAAAATTCATCATACTCAACTTCAAGTCAAGATTTGAGTACACACAGTCCTTTACTATCATATGAGGAGCCCACAGAATCAATCTCATGCAAAAATGACACAAGAGACATCATACGTGTATGATGTCTCCAGAGACAATTTTGGTCCAAACTATACCCAAATTTCATAAAATCATTGTCTAAGCCTATATAAAGCCAAATCCAAGCTTACAATGCAAAATGGTTCAATTTTACCCAAAAAGACATCATACGCGTATGATGTCTCCCTACTTGATTTTTGCATAATTTTAGAGTTGCAACCACCACACAGAAGTGATCTACATGCCATTTGAGAGCCAACCACCAAGTTTCATCCAATTTGGATCACAAAATCCAATTCCCTCTCAATATCTTGCCAAGATCCTAACCAGGACTAAAATGGCCATAACTTGACTAAATGGGATCCAAATTCAAATCCAGGCATATAGAATGGATGTATGCACTATCAGCTACAAGCACAACCAATATCATGCCATTTTGACACAAAAGACATCATACGTGCATGATATCTCCAGCATGATTTTGCACCCAAATTGCACATTTTTTCCACATGCATTGCATCCTTAGGCCCTAAATAGCTTATTTCAATTTTTAAGTCATTTGGATAGTTAAAAGCTTAATTTCGGCTTTCAGTATTGAAAAAGACGCTAACTTCTGAAATTGGAGTTACAGGATCCATGGATTCGGGAAAGTCGTCAGCAAAGAGAAAGAGATAGACACTCAAGGAAGCAATAACAGAATCCGAGCCATTTTCTATTCCCCCAGAGACTCTCAAGCCCACAAAGACTTGGGTCGAAGAAGTAGTGCTAGAAGAACAGAGGATAAAGATATACGAGGGTACTTTCAGAGAACCACGAGGACAAACAGTTGGTATCCCAATGATTCCCCAAGAACTGGTGGACTACAGCAGAACAGAGGAGATAAGCAGATACCTGGAAAGGGTAGATCTCCACAGTTTTTTCACTTCCAGACCATCAGGAGTAGACACTCAAAGAGTGTATGATTTGGCAACCACCATATAGAAAGACGGAAAGGCTACACTCACAGCCTTGGATGAGGAAAAGGTTGAAGTGATTATCACTCCTCAACTCATTGCAGATGCTCTGAAGCTGTACATCAAAGGATGCTCAGTCAGAGAAAGACGGGAAGCCATAGAAGTATATGGGCCAAAGAAGCAAAATGCCACCTATGAAGACATGGCAGATCCGAGAGCGGCAAAGCTTTGCCGTCTCTACAACCAGTTTTTACACATATGCAGCAAAAGGCCACAGAATTATACCACACCATCACATGCTGTTGCCACAACAATCACTTGGGCAATAAAGAGCAACATCCCGAAGTAAGTCAATTATGCTTAGCACATTCATGAGCAAGTAATTGCTTTGCAGAAAGAGAAGCCAAAGTACATTGGAGGAGCCAAAGTGTTGACTAAGATAGCTTATGAAGCTATCGGAGCAAGGGACCAGTGGGCCAAAGGCTCCCTCGCAAAACCAATGGCTAAAAGAGATAGATGAAGATGAAGACCAGCCAGAGGTCACAAAGAGAGTGTCAACAAGGGCAAGGCGGAAACTAGAAATTGTTTCCGAACCAGAAGAAGAAGAAGACGAGCCCCTCAAGAAGAAGACCAAGAAGAAAACCGCTCCAAAGCAAACTAAGAGCCAAAAAGCCGTTACAATGGAGAGGCTGATTGAACAGTTTAGAGTCGAGCGAGCTGTAAAAGTAGATTTTGAGGAAAAGTGGGTACCAGACCCAACAAAAGTCAGAGCCAGCTCAACAAGACCAAATATTGATCAGTACGATCAATATATCAAGGCTTATGAAGAATCAAAAGCTATCTAGGAGCAGCAACTAGTAGAGCCATACACTGAAGCAAACGTTCAACACCTTAAAGCTGAATTAAAAAGAGGTGACAAGGGCAAGGGCAATGTATAGGAGCCAAGTCCGAAAGGAAAGGAAAAGATAGTGGAGGAGACGAATACTGAAGTTGAGGTGGATGTGCTAGAAAAGCCCGAAATACAGCAAGAGGAGAAGACAACGGATCCAGTTCAAGAGAAGAAAGAGAAATATGATGCTCTAATAGACACGGGATATACTCAAGAAGAGGCCCTCAAGGTTGTGTATGGCATTTCCTTCGCACAAGAAGAACGGAGAGGAGGACCAAGAATAGATTCGACAGAGAGCAGAGGGTAGTACCTGAGAAGGCAAAGGATGAGTTGAAGCTAAAGGAGACTGTAGTAGAAAGAGCACTTGAGCTTGAAGATGAGAATGAAAGAGATATCCAGAAAGTGCATCAACTATTGCAACAGATCAAAGCCCAATCAAAGACAATGAGGGACAGCAAAGAAGAAGCAGAAAATGAAAGATATGGACTAATCCTCCAACTTGTTGATGCTTCAAGAGAGGTGGCTAGTGCACAAGAAGCCAAAGAAAGAATTGAAGATGAATTGGAAGCTAAAAAGGACGAGATCATTGAGCTACGAGAAAGGATGGAGCTGCAGGAGAGAACAATCCTAAGGCTTAGATCCACACCAAGAGCTAGCATAGCAGGAGTAGAGCTAGAGGGAGCAATAGTCCCCGTTCTGGAAGAGCAAATCCAGAGCTTGCAAAGAGAATTGCGGCTAGAGCAAGTGCAAAGATTTCACATTGCGGAGGGCTCATTGACTGTAGAAGATTACTTACATAAGAGAACCAAGCACTGAGAGCGGAGAATGAGGCCCTCCGAAAGAAGCTCCAAGATCTACAAGACATGATAAAAGATACAGAGGTTCAGCAAGAAGAAACCGGCGGGGCAACCATGGAGCTACCAGAGACTGGGGAAGCCACAACTATTGAAGATACAACCCCAACACAAGAAGAGGCCACAACATCAAGACTTACCGAGGAAGAGGAAAACAGATTGCACGAGCAGATAGAGCAGGCAATAGAGGAGAGTGCAAAGGCAGCCATGGAGTGGGAAAGAAGACTCCTCTTCTCCATGAGACTTCAAGGGTTGGATACTAAGGTACTGCAAGAACAGTGGATGCAGCCTACATTACCCCTTCCTCTATTTAAAGTTTGAAGTGCTGAAAACAAAGAAAAAAATAGAAGAAGAGCAGTATGTCACGCTATACAAAGGCGACATCAAAAAAGAGGAGGAATCAAAGAAGATAGTAGACTCCTAGTCGAGATGGAGGAAAGGGTGGTTGACAAAGTACCCAACCTACCTAATCTATTTGGTGGAGGCACCCAAGGAAGTTAGAGAAGATGCAACATTCTCTCCAGTGCCACGAGTCAGGAGTTGGCAAGAGTATGGCAAAATCACAGCAAAGAAGTCAAATTGGCTTAATTACCCCAGGATGCCAAGAGCGAAGGTGGGAGAGAGAATAAGTAAGGCCTACATGGTGAAAACCCTAACGCGCACCATTAAGCTCTTTACTAGCTCTCCTGACCTTTCGTGTCAAATGATCAAAAAGATTTGCAGAACATTATTGGCTTGCATTGAAGTGCTCGCGCCGGATAAAGCTACCAGCTCAACATTGTTATCAACGGCCGACACAGTGACAGATATGATGTATGATCTAGCCTTGCAGCCATCTCCAAAAGTATTACACCTCTTTTATCAGAGAATCATGTTTATGCCGAGCTTCCACATGCAGGTCGTTGAGGAGGCATTCTACACTGGTTTCTTTACTCATGAAAGTAAGATATTTGGCCCTACACTGAAATTTGGGAACCTGAGATACGAGTCACATCTTTAGATGATGAAATTGACGGGACTCCACTAAACATAAAGCAAGGATGTCATGTCAGGGACGACATGAGCGCGGAGTGGGGGAGTATTGAGCGGAGGACCATACCTATACATTTTTGCTCACACTCATGTTTTTGTAAACACTTATTGTAATAAATGTCTTTCTGACATTTCATTTTTTTCATGGAGCCAATTCATTGTAATTAGCTGGACTCAATTGAGTTTCCAGCTTGTATTCCCCAAGTAGTTTCACCTACTTATGTAATTAGATTAGAGATGTTTTCACACCTCCAAGGCTGAGGTATAAGAGCCAATTTTTGTAAACCTAAGGACACAATTTTGAATCATTAATCAAGGTGAGTTTTTGAGCGATGTGACTGTGTCTGAGAGAGAGTGTGAGAGAGAGAGAGAGAGAGAGAGAGAGAGAGAGAGAGAGAGAGAGAGAGAGAGTCTATCCTCTTGCTACGTGAGCTACGGAACTGCCATTGGAGAAGCGACACCGCCATTGTGTTAGCAACGGCGAGAGCTACGCACCAATACCAAGCATGCACGCATTCGGCTTCTACGCGAGGTGAGCTCCCACGAGCTTCTATGTGAGTTTTCTCCCTACCTGTGCGTCGGAATTGAGCATGCCATATATCTATAGAACTGCAGCAAGTAGAGCTACACATTAGTACCATCGGAGTCGAGATTCAGTCACGTGTATTTTTCGGCCTGTCTTCATACACGTTTACCGCACGGAGTGGTTACAGGTTGAGATTGTATTGTAGACTCATAGGGTATTGTCCTTACCTAGTGTAGAGACCCCCCTTTGAGTTTGAGGCTGATTCGATGACTCTAGATCATGTTTCGGATAGCATTTGTTTGTAGTACAGATTTCAGTTACTTGTGTATTTAAGAACTTAGATTTGATTTCCTTGGTAGTGATTGTCATTAGAAGGTCGAGTAGGTGATTTGACACCCACCTATTTGTTTCCATGCGCCTGCGGGTCAAGCTCCATCCTCGTCTGACATTCTTGTTTTTGTTGGCGGTTGAGTTCTCGCTATCATAGCCACCGCTAGCGGCGTAACCGCCACAACAGAAGTTTTTGAAGAGCTTCACATTCTACATCCTACTACCCACAGTCCAATGGTTTGCTGGAGAAGGCTAATGGTTTCATTGTAGGCATCATTAGAAAGATGGTGAAAAACAAGGCAAAGTTGTGGGATGACTTTTTGGATGGTGCCTTGTGGGCATATTGAACCACATATAGGGAAGCCACGGAGTTCACACCATTTCACTTGGTCTATGATCAAGAGGCTTTAGAGCCAATTGAGCTCAACATTCCAACAATGCAACTTCATGGCAAAGCAACACAAGATAATCAAGAAGCATGGATGGATCGACTTTTTACCTTATCTAAGCTTGAGTGGAAAAGAGAAGCAGCCTACAAGTGCTACAAGAGGAAAGCTACACAAACAAAGGAGAAGCTTGACAAGAAACTCAAGGACAAAGATATCAAGGAAGGAGATCTTGTGCTAAGATATCACAATCAAATTGGCAATTGTTTTGATGCCAAGTTTGAAACTAGATGGCAAGGACCGTACATAGTCAAGAAGTCTTTCAATTCAAGTTACTACTAGCTCATGGACCTGAACGGTAAAGAGCACTCCAAGAAGGTAAATAGGTATCAAATAAAGCCTTATTTGAGTTGCCTTCTACCAAAGGATCTACCAAAGGTCTGTCAAAAGGCAACTATATCATGTAATGTTTTGTTGCATGAAGCATGAGTGTAACTTGAACCAAAATGCTAGGGGGACAAACAATGAAAATCTTGTCAACAAGGACTCAGAAGCATTCTCTTTGGAAAAGATGCTTTATGATGGTACATGAATATACCATCATCTGGGGAGGGGGGGGGAGCTAATGATAGCCATTTATTTGCTATCCAAAATTTTCATAATGAGCTACCTATCAAAATCACTCAAACACTGTGGTTATCCTCACCCTTTTACTGTCACACAGGCGTGTGTGAGTTGGGGGGGGGGGGGGGGGGGGGAGGGGCTAATGATAGCCGTTTATTGGCTATCCAAAATTTTCATAATGAGCTACCTATCAAAATCACTCAAACATTGTGGTTATCCTCACCCTTTTACTGTCACACATGCGTGTGTGAGTTAGGGGACTTTCCCCATATCTCCTTAAAAACCCTCAATTAGCTAGTCACTAGGCTAGTTGAGCCAAAAAAATAAATAAAATAAAAAAGAAAACTATATGATGGTCTTTTTGAGTGTAAATATATCATTGAATATAGGGCCTACATGTAGGGTTTTTTATAATTATTTTGGTATTTTATTTAAATATTTATACCTAGGTGTGTGTTCTATTAGGTTATGTATGCCTTTTTTTATCCTCTTGCATGATAAGTATATTTTTGTTGTCAATGTGTACATTCACTAATCTCATAAATATTTGTTTCTTTCATACAAATATCCTCCACAATTTTATCCTCACCCTTGTGAAAACAAAAAACGCGGCTCCTACTCCCTTAGTCACTTTTATTAAATAATTTTCATTTACGTGCATACTTTTCCAGTTTCACCCAATATAATACAAAAGAGAGATCATATCATATGATTCCAATATCTTTTTTCATATCCATAATTCTTTCATATTTTTATATTATGTACTCATAACTCAAACACCATGTGCTCATTAAGCTAAAATCCATGAATACTCCATACACTAGTCCCACCATGTATATATTTTTTTATTCACCAATGATCCTCCCCCATGCATGTGTAAAGATAACTTGGGTGCTTTGTATTATGATATGACTCAAAGAGGGGATCACTCTTGGATACATTGTGCAAATTCAATAAAGGAGGGGGACCACTAAAAGACTTTTGCAAGCATAAAAAATAGGTTTTTTGTTGAGATTTTTAACTTATATCTTCACTTAAAATTTTAAGAAGTGACCAACAAAAAAAATGTATCCAATGAGTTGAATAATCACCTCAAATTTTTTCATAACTTTTGCAGCTTTCATCAGTGAGATATGGATTTTATGGTAGACCCTAGTCTGCACACTTTTTCTTACTAGTTACCCTAGTCTTCTCTCACCTCCCTTCATACTTCTACACACACACACACACACATTACTCTCTATCCCTCACTCAAACCTGCAACTTTCATGGTTTCTTTCACCCTCTTCACTGCTAATCTCCCCTCTCACCTCCATTAGCTCCCAAATGAGCTCTACATATATATACATCCTATCTATGTCTCTCTCTATTACCTCTAACTGATAATTTCGTCTTACCTCTTCTCTATGTACATAAAATTCAGCATGTAGGCCATGCTTAATATCTGCAAAATTGGGAAATGCCGTCACTGAATCATCATTTTCACAATTGGTGATCGACATCGGCAACGAAGGTGTAAGGGAAAGAAGAGATGAAGAAGAAGATTGGCAGTCATTCTTGACAGTCTACACAAGGTAAGTCCAAGCTTCTTCAAGGATTCACCATCTCAAGGATTCACACTTCATTCACCATCTCCTTTTACCATCAAACTCATTCAAACCATTGTAAATTGTACCACTAACTTTTTAGTGATTGCTAACACGAACCATTAACCTTGTTGTAAAAAATACACCCTCTACTATCCACTAAAGTAGGCACTCCCAAGTTATTCACTCAAACCTCTCCTCTTTCAACCTCAATAGTTCTCTCTCCTTGAGTCCACATTCATGTAACTCAAAAGAAAAGAGAGACCCACTCATTTGAAATAAATAAATCCATGTTACTCTTACTAAACTTAATTAGGTTTAATCCTAATTGGGGCTTCCAAAAACCTATAAATAGAGCCCTTCTCTTCTTTGTAATAATCCATGTTACTCTTGATAAAATTGATTAGGTTTAATCTTAATCCTAATCGGGGATTCCAGAAACCTATAAATAGAGCCCTTCTCTTCTTTGTAAGGAGCCATTGCACACATAACATAGCACTTTCCAACCCTAGTTGTGTGAGGAGATTGTAAGATTTGAGAACTCTCTATCACATTATACTCATATGTGCATATAGATGCTTTGAGGCTATAGAGAGGAATTGAGTGATGTCCTACTCTCCATCACATTTGTAGCTTCCACTTGCTCATAAATAAGATTGATATTTTGGGGTGCAATTCTATACAACGGCTATACCTCTTCTCTCCAAAATCAGCTCAACAATTTGGCTCAATGGATTGTATAAGTGAACTTGTCCTCAAGTTCACTTATAAGATTGTATAAGTGAGCTTGTCCTCAAGATTAGTTGTATCATTTCATGCTTTGTGGTTTTAAGGATCTTGTTGAATTATTTGCCTAGGACTAATTGTAAGAGGGTGATATGGTGAGAGGGCTCCCATAACCCTAAGACAATGGTAAAATGGCAATAAGATCAAGCCTTGTATTGTCTCTCTAGTTTTTCTAAGCTTGGAAGCATCTAATCTTTTATGCCATGATCTAGTTGCTCAAGTTGATTTGTACTCTCTACCTTACTCTCTTCAAAATCCCTGCAGTTGTGAAGGACTGTGGTTAGTGTGTTTGTGTGGAAATTTTGCATTCTTCTCTTTGCACGACGCGGAGCTACATACTATTTGCATCCTAGTTCACATCCATAACTAAGTAGTGCCTCTTTCTTTTTTTGGATTTGGCTGTGGGTTTGTTGTTGTCTTGTGTGCTTGTAGTTTCCCCAGTCCCAATTGAGTAGCACGAGAGCCTTTAGGAGTGTTAAGAGGTCGCTTCTCTTGTTGCCTGCACCTTGGACCATCTCACTACCTACTAATCAAATATCTGCCCCATATGGTCAAAGGAAACATAGATCGTGATCCATGTTTGACCACATCTAAACATGAAATTTAGTTAGTTGTGTGCATGATCTTTTGGATTTGGATCTCAAAAAGTTGAAAAGCCCCAAGTTTTGGTCAATTCCCAAGGTTTTAGCATCTTTTGCCCAATTTCTTGATTTGAGTGAGTTTTCAATGTCAATTTCTCACCAAAAGTGTATATTCAATGATGTAGAACCACTCTGGACCCAGTGGTATCAGTTTTTGCTCAAAAAGTCACAGGGAGATATGGATCACAATCCATGTTCTTGCACCGAATTGCATGAATTTTTTCAGATTGACTCTCTGTGGCTTGATTATCCCCTTTTTGCACTTATTTTTTGGGTTAAGATTAGGTTTTGAGTTCTGATCACCAAATTTTCAAAGTTTCAAAGCTTATGGTCTCTCTCACCAAAATATGGTTTTTGCAATTTTCTCCCTAATCTTTCAACCCAAATTTTCTGGTGGTAGTTTTTACTTACCCTACTCCTAAGTACTGAAATGAATCTAGCAGCAAAAATAAACAAAATGGTATAAAATAAAGTTGAATGGTGGTAGTTTTTACTTACCCTACTACTAAGTACTGAAATGAATCTAGCAGCAAAAATAAACAAAATGGTATAAAGTAAAGTTGAAATGGAAACAAGTACAACACTCTAAAAGCATAAAGAAGATGGAAGAATGAAATGATTTTAACTATCTCACTTACAAATCTCTTTAGCTCTTGAGAATAGATTAGCCAGTCCTCCACTTCTAGACTCTACCAATCACTAAACCCCATGTCTAGCTACTTCAATACTAAGGTGTAAATGGAATGGAAAGACAAATATTTGAAAAATAATGCTCTAAATACGCACTAGGACACTCACATAGGATCATTCCTCGATGGCGCTAAAGTTAGCAGGTCACAACGATCAACATATGTAGCATAGCTATTTGGCACTAACATAACATGTCAATACTCACGGAAATGGCTCGTATAGGGCACGGAGACTCTTTGTGGTTGTCAATATCAAGAAGTCACCCTACCAAGAAAACACACCAACCCAACAAGCAAACCAACATTCAATGATGGAAAAATCTACCTATGTCCTTTCTCATCACTCTAGGTCATCACACCATGTTGGCACTCAAATGAAGTTGAAATGCAATGAGACTTTAGGAGGAGGTCTAAGACACCTTAGGACACTATCCTACAAAGTTTGGTCACAATTTGACAAGGTACCAAAGTCACGATCCATCATGATCAAGGTCTTGAAACCTGCAACAGAACTATGTAGAAAGGTCCTTCTATGAACTAGGAACACTCTCCTATGGTCTAAACATTAAAACATAGTGATTTAAGCACTCAAATTTGAAGATTAGTCTCACTAACGAGTAGTCACAAACCTCAACAAAACTAACAATGCTTACACTTAATTGAAAGAGCACTCAAAGAGGAACCCAATGCAAGTTTCAAAAGAAAAAACAGATTACCCAATCATTAGTTGCGATGATTACAAGTTGAAGCAGCTTGGCCTCTTGAGCGTGCCCACAGTAGAGAACCTTCTTCCTCTAAAAGATATGCCTCTTTTCACATTAAGGTTATCCTAGGGCTTTCTAAATGACTAGTGGCCGGATCACATGGACCTTTACACATATCATGACAAAATTACAACTCAGGGAATCGACCTGCTATTCTAAAATCTAGATTTACACACAATGTAGCTACACTATCTCAAAAAAATAATAGAGTACAAATGTGGTGTTAAGATAAGTGTCCAACTAAGTGGATACCCGTTCAGTCAATCCACCAGCAGATGCCCTCAATAAGCTATTGTGGAAGCACACACACTTAGAATATCCATAGTTGAGATGTCTATTTCAAAGAAAAAATACACTGGCTTCATCGTGCAACTCCAAAGAAGGCTATGTTTGAGGTTTGTGGTTTCGCCCAGAGATGAGGATTGTATTGATGTTCCATTGATTCCATTGCATGTATTTTTCCTTGGGTAATGGAAACTCAAAAATGACATTGTTGTTGTAAGTTTTGGAAATCTTTGTAACCTTTTTGAAGAGATCAATGTTGGACTTGATCTTTGCTAAGGTTCTCCTTTGTGACATGCACCTCAAAAGATCCACAAGGCTTTTTTTGCCTCACTCTATCTTATTACATATATTGCAAGAGCCACACACATAATTGTCAATCCGTGGGACATATGTGACATGACTAGTGCATGGAGGCCACTAGTGGTTTTAAATCTATTGAAAAACACACTCAATATGTATCTACTCAAATGCAACACGCAATCGTTTTTTGTTTCACATCGGCGAGAAAATCATGATAGTTCACCAAGCTACCATACTCAAAACTACACCAAACTTATAAGATAAGTAAATAGAGTTTAGACTCACATTCTTGGGTCTCAAATCCATTTTTTGACCACTTGAAAAGAAAAAGTTTCTTATTACAAAGGCAAATTTGACCTAATTGGTTTTGGTCTAGAATGCACCTAAAAGCTTAGCATTGATGCTCCAATATCCCTCCTATAGCTGAAGTATGGTTTTACTGTTTAAATAATGAGTTATGAGTTGAATTAACAAGAGATTACTGACAAAAAATTACAAAACCATCACAAGAGACGACTTATGTTAATGTGTAGAGCTTTCACTTGTTGATGTGTAGACATAGTACATCCCCGATAACTAGTGTAATAACTTTGCCAAAAGGGACCATAGCAAAAAATTGCAAAAAGTTAATTAAAACACCCAAATTTTTCCAGATAGCCAAAATCACAAAGCAGACACAGAACTTTGGTTTTGAATGACAAAAAGTTGTCCAAATCCAAAAATAAGTGGTGGAGTGGACTATTGGCACTACAAGTAATCATCAAGCAAATTTGATGTTCAAATTTGATGAAACATGGATCACGATCCATGACCCCCATCAAGATTTGAGCAGTATGTAGCTGAGACATAGACAAACAACTATCCCAAAAAAACCATTTGCAAAAAAGTTGAAAAAAGTGGTCAAAAAGAAAAAACCAAAACATTGTTGAAATCGCTACAATATACTGTATGATTTACTTTTGGTTAGGCAAAACTGATCCAAATTCAAAAATTTGTGGATGAACAGGCTACAAAGATCATAAGCTATCATCACACCAGAGATCAATTCCAAAAGTGGTAGAACATGGATCGTTATCCATGAACCCCTAAGGATTTTTTGAAAAAAATATTTTTCAGCCTATAGCAAAGACCATTGTGAACAAAAGTCCCAAAGAACCACTATCAAAAAAGTTCAAACAGTGGGTCAAAAGGGCAAAAAAGTGGATGAAACCCTAAAACAGACCTAGGGATTAACTTTTTAACCTAAACAAGTCCAAATTTTACAAAAACCATATAGAAAGGATCAATGGACCAAGAGAAAGTTGTGTGTCAAGTTTCAGTACCTTTGGACACAAGGGTACATGGATCACGATCCATGTTCCCCTTTCCACCGAGGCCAAACTTGTACCATAGCTAGAGGACATCACAAGGAGTCTAGTGGTTTTTTCATAACTGAATTTATCAAAAACAAAGTCACAAAACAGAACAGTCAAAGCAAAGTGCCAAACTGACCTAATTTCAATGCAAAGGTCCATTTTAAAAATAAATCGATACCATAGGACCTACTATTCATGTTGATTTTGATGGTACCAAGAAAAGTCAATCTGGGCTCCAAACATGGATCGCAATCCATGACCCCATAGTGATGGCTTGACTTGAAAATTTCTAGATCAATAGTGCATACATAAGGATACATATCCCCAAGTCCAATTTTGGAAAAAAGAACATCAAATTTGGGTAAAAAAGGAGAAAAATAGCTGACATACTAAAACCGCAGTGTAGACCTAGTGTTGGCAATTTGACCTGTCAAACCAAGTCCAAATCCAAAATGATTTGAGATATAGCTTGTGGATATAGTCAAGAACAAAATCCTAAGAGATCAAGTCCAGAAGTGGTGGAACATGGATCACGATAGATGTCCCCCAGCCTCAGAATTTGGCAAAAATTAATACAGAGCTTGTGCATAACCTTGTCTACATACTGTCAAAATTTGGGCTAAAAATTTAACAGGGGATCATGGATCGTGATCCATGTACCTCTTCATAGTGCGGGTATCTGACTTGATGATCTTGTAGACATACTTGAGGAAATCTTAAATCTCAAGTTTGAGCTAAAAACATATTCTAGAGACCAAGATACAAGCCAAAGTTCATGTATTCTAGTCTTCAAACTGCTTTGAGTGCTGTTTCAAGTGTAATTGACCAAAATTGCTCTAACTTTTGATAGAAAAATTCAAATTGAGTCAAGTAAATCCAGGAAGAAAGCTTGCGATTTTGGTTTTGAAGTTGAATGTTTTCTGGTTTCCTAATTCCAAACTTTTACAGTACCCAATACTAGTTTCCAAAGACCAAAAGAGCCATAAATTTATTACTTTTGAGGAGAGAGACCTTACCAGGGGCAAAACGAGATAAGTTACACTAAGCCAAAGAGGACTATCATTGACAAAGAACCCACATTTTTGTCTCAAAAAGAAATCAACAACATATCGGTGAGAATTGGAAGAAAAGCATGGAAAGCTAAACAAGACAAAATGAGAGCAAAGAGGATGAAGGAGAAAAAAATGTTGCAAATAGAACCACACCAAACCAAAGAACTGCTTAGACAAGAACAAGAGAAAAAGAAAAACGCAAAGGAATGTGAAGTTTCAAAGATTGACACAGGTGGTTCGGTCTTGGTCAAGCAAGTGAATGAGCACTTAGATTCAATTTTGAAGGCCTATGAAGCTAAGCTTAAACCCAATCAAACCCAAGAGCATAGATGGCTAATGTATCCTTATCCACCACCGTATGAAAAAGAGAGGTTGCAAATGTACAAAAAGCTCATCTAGGTGGCCCAAGCTCTTATGTAACCACATGTTTTAGATGCTCCAAAAATGGAGGTGCTAATCTGCAAAAGAATCCAAAAAATGGAGAACCAAGGTAATGTGAACAGAGACCAGGAAGAGCCAGAAGTTGAGGCATATTTAGATACAAGGAAAGTAGCCAATGCCACAAATGGGGTGGGCTCACAAGCAGTGATGTCAATTTCGGAGATAGAAGAACCATGGCCACAATCCTTTTGGGAATCAATTAGAAACCAAAAAGATGGTAGTGCTACTTTACAGTCAGCACCTATCCCTGAGATAAACATGGATCATGAAGTTTTCCTCCTACGGATATATGATCTCTATATGAGGATGTCGGGTATCTTGCATATGAAGAGAGCAAACCACACCCTCTACAGACTTTGCCATCTTTCATAGGAGAGCTGAAAACAAAATTTGAGGTTAGAGTGATACCTTCTTAGTGGAAAGCCACACCAAAAATGATGGATACCAAGAGCTTGCACGAATTGATATTTTCTTCTATACAATGCACACTTTCTCTCTCAAGGTGTTTGCCCATTTGGACCCATTGATGTCTTTGTTTACAACACCTTGGTCCAAATGGGCAAACACCTTGATGCATCTATGGGTCCAAATGGGCAAACACCTAGAAAAGATGGGGTTGAAAATCCCTTCACATGACCAACATGGATGAAACTTCCCCTAAGAAACCACAAGAAAAACTAGTACCAGCAAATACGGTGGGTGATTATTGCAAAAGCGAGGAAGGAAACACCACCTTACTACTCAAGTACAAAGGAGTAAAGAAGGTTACGATATTCTATAGTGGGACAAGAATTACCATTTTAACCAAAGTAATGTGGGAAAAATGGAAAAAGCCTGCTCTTAGGACAACTCAAATGAAACTTCAATTAGCGGATGGATACTTGAAGATACCGATAGGAATGTTAGAACAAATCCTTGTATCCTCATGTGGCATTGTGTATGAGCACACCTTTGCCATAATGAGCTTTGATAGGAGCAACAACTTTGATATCATATTGGGAAGACCATTTATGCGTCAGCTCAAAATGGTATAAGACTGGGGCCATGACTATATCTACTTAAGACACAAAGAGGTCACCAGAAAAATCAGTGTCAAAGAATAGTTATAGAGATGTAGAGCAAACCTCGAGGGAAGAATTAAACTCCACAACTAAACAGGAAAAGGAGGTACCTGCTTGGTTGCAAAGCAAAACTCATATTTGGATTTACAGGGTATCAGAATGTGGGAGTCTTAAAAAGGAAGAATTCATCCTAGAGCATTCAGCAGAAGATAAAAGCTTACATTAAGGAACCATTTCCAGAGGAGTTATTTGAACCCTTTGGATGGGATCAAATACTTGCAACTCTTGATTTCTATGTAAATGAGGTGACCAACACCAAATTTTGCGACAAAGATGGCTATGATATAAGACCCTAGCCTTTCTAATGGTTTTGGTTGTTCGGGAAACCAAAAACCTCTTTGAAGCTACTGAAGCAAAACTGATAAGTGATTGCAAAAGAATTGTGGAAGAAATTTCTATATTGGATCCTCCACATGATGTTGAAGACAAACTTTCAAGTGGCTATGCCATAACTTCCTTATTTATGATAAAGGTGTTGAAGGAAGCTAACAAGGTTTGTGTGTGAAAGCAAAAAAGGTGAGACAAATAGCTATGTCATGGAGTATGGTGCCAAAGTTCAAACGAACAAAGCAGAGAAACCACAAGAATATGTCATCATTGACATACTTGAAGAATCAACAAAAGTTGTTTCATAGAAGTCGACTCAAGAAAAAGTGCAAATGAAAGCAGATGGAGGAGAGAAGTCTCCAGGTTCACTAACAAATATTCAGCAAACACAAGATCAATAGATGAACAAGTGTTGTGGGAGAGAATCACAACACCTATAAATTATATGCAGCACAACCTAGATCAACATAATGTCAATCAAGGACATAGATGACACGATAGGCGCACGAAGGCAATCTCTTTAGCTTGTCAAGCTGAGACCATCCCACGCATACAACACCCTGGAAGGCTAACTAAACCACAATCTAGAATCTCGCTACTCTCAACTACACCACCCAACCCACATATGCACAAACGGAAGGAAACTCATTAAACATACCAGAATTGTACAAAACTGAACGAACGTCATCCCCTCACTAGGATACACATCTCCTAAAGCCTCTACACTCACAATACTAGCTTTAAACCCATCTGCACAAAATGCGTACGAAGGCAAAGTCGGATTTTAGAAGTGCCCAAAACTGAATTCTATGAGTACCTATGTGTAGCTTATGTCACCAAGATTCTAATGACTACTTGCACGCAGAAACAAACATTATTTGATATACTTACAGATGCAAATAGCTTGTAGATGCACGAGTGCTTTTACTCCGTTCCGCAAGGAATGCTTGGCGTTGTCGCATATCTCTTGCCTAGCCTAGCACAATGGTGTTGTTGGATCTCCAATGTGATGAACGAGCGGAGAGTTGCGTCAAGAAGAAACTCACGCTCTCTCTCTTTCTCTCTCTCACACAGTTGACGGCAACTTAAAACTTGATTATGATAAAAGTTCTTCTAATTACAAAATGACCTAGGTACCTTATATACTAAGGCTACCATAGGGTAAACCTAAAATAGAGTTCAAGGGGTAAAATGGCTTTGTATGTACAATCTGGAAGTGTCATTGTACCCCGGCTCTACAACTAGACTAACTAATCATTACAAATGATGTTTTTAACCATAGTCTGTAGATGTACATTTCATAACTCTTAGAAAATAAGGCGTTGGTACAAAAATTGGTTGTTGATCCACGGGTCAACACTCCCCCCTCCGAATTCATGTCGTCCTTGACATGACCTGGTTGTCAATGCTGGTGTGGTATTTGTTGTCGCTTTGTTGATGTAAAGAAAGTATATGATGTAGCCTTTGCATGAGCTATCCTGTTTGTCCAATCCAATGTGCATCATCTTCACATGATTCAAGAGAATCATAATTGATGACAACTATCTACCAATTTTGTGTGTCTTCCTCATTTTCATAAACAACTTCTACAATCTATAGAATTGCATGATTGGCTTTCATATCTTGTGAGCCAATGAAAAATTTGTAAGGATTCTATAGAAATTGTCTGGCTAAACCAAGTTCAACTTCTTTAGGCCAAGTTGCACTCCAATGCAAAGTCTATTTGTGAGGCCAAATCTGGGAGATAATTTTTATGACATGAGGTTCAAAACCCATGTCTAGCATTTGATCTGCCTCATCAAGGACAAGATATGTAACCCTGCAAAGGTTGGTTTTTCTACCATTTGTGTTTGTTCTTCTTTGTTGGTGACTCCTTTGTTCTTGTACCAAGGTAATCGAAGCCTCATTTGCCATTTTTAGCTTTTGTGTGCTGTGTAAATCATTATACTCCTCCTACTTGATACATGACTTAAATTAAATCCTGACAAACCCCAATTAATCCCCCAAGTTAGTAACTTGCATCAAAAGGGACTTATTCTACATCATTCGCGATAGTGATGAGCTATCATTGTCCATTTGTCTCCAAAATTCATATACATGATGTACAAGGTACATAAGTGGCTATCATGGCTACAAATCTGAAAAAAATGCATCCTTGGAAAGGGATTATACTATTTTTTTTAAAATAAACATCCTTAGCTTGTATTCTCTATTTGTAGCCTCCTTAGAAAGTTTGGCTTGATTTTGACTTGTATTTGGCTCTTTGCTAGGTGTCAATCTTGGGAATGACTGACATGTATCTCTGGCACCTTCTGGCTGCCAATTACAGGTATCCCTTGTTTCTCCTACAGACATCTAGCAAAAGAGATGACTGAACTGTCATTTTTGCCCCTTCTGTTCTTGTCAGTATTGTTAGTCCCTTTTGTTTTTTAGGCTTCATTAAGTCACATACAATATAGAAGATTTATAGTATAAAGATCTACTTCCTGTATACTACCTTATAGTTGCATGAAAATTTGATGGAAACTTTACATCTGATGGGTGCTTCCGTCTAGTCCCATCACCAAATTACTTTGTCCTTGTATGCCAACCCAGAGTTGGATGACCATTCTCAGTCATTGTTGGCTTCATGTTTTTGTTGAAGGCTGATCATCATTCTTTTCTTACCTCTGACATAACCCATTGTGCGTATGGATTTTGAGGCATACCTTGTGAAGTGTCATCATTTTCTTGGACCTTCTTTGTTTTGTACGACGTGATATCTCTTTGGTCTTTTCTTCATTTGAATTTGTTACCATATACATGTGGTAGTGATTTGTGTGAACACACTAGGACCGCCGGGGCATTTTTTCCCTCTTTAGGAGGTTTTTTCCCCCGAGCATTATATATATGCCCATCACTCTAGGGCTATCTATCTTTCCATTGCACACTAAGTAACACACTCTGTATTGTGTGCCTTGAGATTCCATCGTCTTCTCCAAGATGTGTGGGTCTCTCGGCAACCCTAATTCCAACAATTGGTATCAGAGCAGGTTACGTCCTCCCGGGCTTAGTCGCCAGCTACTCAAGCACACGTCTGCTCAGATTTTTGATTCGGGCTCATTTCGGCCTTCGTTTCCACTACAGGCTACTGTACTGCACATGCTATTTTGTCATTTTGTGCAGAATTTCTGTCACTGCTGCTTTTTGCATAACAGGTGCCTTATAGTCTTCTACGGTTTGTGCTATATAGCACGTGTTGTTCCCGCTCCATTTCTCCTATTTTCGAGCAGTTTTCACATCAGGTGTAGCATTTACCAGGGCTGACAACAACAACACAGATGTGTTCAAGATGTTTGTTGCTGAGGACAGGTTGGATGGGGACAATTACCCTATGTGGGCTTACATGGTGCAACATGTTTTTGTGTCAAAGGGCGTTTGGAATATTGTGCAGGGCATTGATGTACGTCCTAGTTCTGAGGATGTAGGCGATGTTGAGGATGTTGCAGGTCTTGCTGCAAGGATTGCTGCTGTTAGAGTTGTTTTGCCTACGACAGAACAAGGTCGTTGGGATGTTAAGGATGCACAGGCTCATGCATTGATTGTGTTGTCTGTGAAGCGCACCATTGTTCCTCATATCCATTCAGAAAAATCTGCAACATGCTTGGGATATATTGGCTGGTCTTTATGCAAGTTGCAATGAGGCTAAAATTGCTTTGCTGCGTAAAGAGCTGGAGTCGAAGATTATGCATGAGGAAGATGATATGGACACTTTCCTTGCTAGTGTAAAAGGATATCAATGAGCAACTTATTTTTGCAGGTGAAGTTATTTCAGATGGTTCCCTTGTGCGGACTGTTCTTGATGCCTTACCAGATTCTTACCAGACTTTTGCTAGTACTTGGAGACTTATGACCCAAGGAAATCCAGAAGTTGTCAAGTTTGATGCATTATGCACATTGCTATTGCAAGAGTCACTTTTCAAAAAAAAACAGGACTAGACAGCGTGCAGTTGAACAGGCTTTTATTGCTTCTCAAAGAAAGGGTTGTAACAGCAATGCAACCACTTCTTATGGTTCTGGTGCGAGTGGCAAAACTTCTGTTCCCAATGCTTCTACTGGCAGCACTTCGTCTGGAAATTCTGGTGATAAGGAAAAAAAGAAGATGCGTTGCCATTATTGTAAATCTAATGATCACTTGATCAAGTCGTGTCCTAAGTTGAAGGCCAAAGAGGCTAAGAAGAAAGCGGGTGGTTCCATTGCAAATGTTGGTTCCACTACGAATGCAGCCATTGTTGAGTCTTCTGTGAAAGGAGACAGTGATGCTGATGTTGATGTAGAATGGGCTTTTGGCGCAGAGTGCACTTACAATCCTGCTGTCCATGATGCATGCTTGTCAGTTGCTGTAGATTCACATGTGTGGTATTTTGATAGTGGTGCTACAAAGCACATTACCTCACATCGTGAATTGTTTACCTCTCTCGAGTCTATCCCTCATGGGAACTCAGTCACTTGTGCCAACCATGCCTCTTATCCGGTTTTTGGAGTTGGAAAGATTGTGCTTACTGATGCAAATGGCAGTTCCTTCACACTTGTTGATGCAGTTTATGTACCTGGGATCAAGAAGAATCTCTTGTCTGTATCCGCACTTGCTAGACTTGGACTTGTAGTCAAATTTGTGGATGACAGATGTACAGTTCATGATCTTAGTTTTGGTGATGAAATTGTTGCATCTGGCCTTTGGTGCCGTGGGCTGTATAAGCTCACTTTGTATGACAAGTGTGGAAAAAATTTTGCAAATGCTGTTGCAGATTCAAGGGCTATTTCAGATGCAAAACTTTGATGCACGTTTTGGTCATCTGAATTTTCCAGTTTGCTGCATTTGCAAAAATCTAATATGGTTGCTTCTTTGCCGCCTCTTGAAGCACCTGTCACTACATGTTTGTGAAGGCTGTATTTTGGGTAAGATGCAGCGTTCTAAGTTTCCAAAGGATGGTTCAATTCGGGCCACATGCAGGTTGCAGCTTGTGCATAGTGATGTTTGTGGGCCCATGCAAACTCCGTCCATGGGCAATTACCTATACTTCGTGACTTTCATTGATGATTACTCCAGGCATGCATGGGTATTTCCACTTAAAGAGAAGTCCGAAGTTTTTACGTGCTTTAAACAATTTCTGGCTATGGCTGAAAATGTCTCAAAATGTACTATGGGCACCCTCCGTTCCGATCGAGGGGGGGAGTATATGTATCATGAATTCAATGCATTTCTGGCTACTTGTGGGATAAAACACCAATGTACAATGCCTTATACACCTCAACAAAATGGTGTTGCTGAGAGGAAAAATAGGTCACTTACGGAAATGGCACGATGTATGGTCAAAATTCAAGCTTTGCCGCATTCTTTTTGGCTTGAGGCCATCATGTGTGCCACTTATGTACTTAACAGGTGTCCTACGAAAGCTTTGCAGTCTATTACTCCATATGAATCATGGCATGATAGAAAGCCTTCTATTGAGCACATGCGTGTTTTTGGTTGTTTGGCATATGCTTTGGTGCCACAAGTGCAGCGCAGAAAATTGGATGATAAGGCTGTCAAATGTATTTTTGTTGGTTATAGTGCTGAAAGCAAAGGTTACAGGTTATATCATCCACAAACAAAGCGTATTCTGGTTTCACGAGATGTAGTGTTTGTGGAAGATTCTGTTTAGCCCTTACTGTCATGTACTGGAGACAGTAATGTAAGTGAACGTCGCCTTTCAAGTCTTCTAAATAACGTTCAGTTAAACCAATGGTCCCCTAACTAGTCTAGACGTGCACTAATTTGCCATATATTTGGGGCTTCAAAGCCATTTTAGCAATTTTTTGATTATGCGTTTGTATTTCACTTACTTTGCTATGTTTTGTAGTCCAAATATATATGCCAACCCAGTTTCGTAGTCCAACTCTCTAATATGCACTATTTCTCATGTATGCATCTTTAGATATGCTATTTATGGTTAAAATTTGAGTTCTAATATACATTTTTAATGGATTTTTTAACCAAGATTTATCAACACGCAATCATTTAGACATTTACTTGACCGCTAGAGTTCAAAACTACACTTGAGAACTCACACATTCTAGACTCCTAAAACAAAGCAATCACTTATTGGATTTCAGATTAATGAACATTGCATGTAGAATCACTGAATAGATTTTCAATCAAAAACACCAGAATAATCTCGTAGAATGTAAATTTTCATTGAAATTGCCAAAAATTGTCAATGATCTAATTTCTTTTTCCAAATGCCATCATTCATGCATCAATATGCAACATTTTATTTCCAAATATGCTTTTAATGCAGATACATCTTCAAATGATCAAATTTATTCTCAATTATGGAACTAATGTATGAAAATAATATTATTTTTAAGTTTTTAATGCTTCTATCTAATATGTTTTTAAGATTTCAACTTTTTTTTAATGTTTGTAAGTATTAAAAAAACTAATTTGCTGCAGAGAGGCTCTCTCTCTTATACTATATCCATGCAACAGCCCTCTTTCTCTCTATTCTTCTTTCACTACAAACAAGAATGAATCCTTCTCTCTCTTACTTTCAAATGACGCTACAGCAGAACGTTTCTCTCTTTCTCTCTCCTACTCCCATACACATACACACACAAAACTGAAACAGAAAACTCTCTCTCTATTTCTTGCATACACATTCAGAGAAGGAAGACATTGTCTATCTTACTACACACACATGCGGCCCTCTCTCTCTCTCTCTCTCTCTCTCTCTCTCTCTCTCTCTCTCTGTGTGTGTGTGTGTAATTAGCATTACAGATAATTCATTCTCTCTCACACACACTACACACACAATGCTTTTTCTCTCTCTATTGGCACTCTCTGAATATGGCATGCATGCACTCACTCGGTGCTTCCCATGCTCCCTCACTCGCACTCGGCTCTGGCAGCGCCTCCTTCAGGCGGCTCCCCATGCATTCTCCTGCTCTCTCGTTATGGGAGTACACACACCCCCACACAGAGAGGGTAGTCCCCTTGGCTCTCAAATGAACTCGACCCCCTCTCTCACAACCCCTACAGTCCCTTCTACAGCACCCGGCTTCCTCTCTGGCTCGCCTCTCACAGCCTCACCTTCGTCTCCCCAATGAGTACACACACACATAGGGTCGCCCACTTGGGCTCCCTTCTCCTCCTCACTCGCGTTCCCTTGGCGGCTCTGGCCTGCCCTCTTCTCGCAACTTCTGCTCACACCACTAACGACGGGCTCTCTCTCTCTCATCCTATGCTCTGTACACCCAATGCAACCCTTCTCGGCCCCTCATGGGCTCGCCTCTCACAACGCCCTCTCCAAGCTGAGCTCTCTGCAACGAACCCCCTCGCGGCCCACACTTCCCAACTGCTTTCAATTTCTGATTAGAAAATTAGCCATGCAAACAAAACTTTTTTTCTGATTTATTATCATAACGGACCTCCGTTCACATGGATGCTCCTACTTGGAAATGGTCTCATAACTATGAAAACACCCAAGACTTCAAAGATCTAGACCGGCAAGCCTTGAACTTAAAATTTATTGCTATCCCTTGGTAATCCTCCTCTTTTGACTTCGTAAAGGAAATCCCAAAAGACCTCAAAGATCTATGCGACAACAGCTATTCATTCTTTATCCTTGATACTATAGATAACAAACCTCTCTCTCTTTATGTCCTACTTGGACTCGACATAGGGTAACCCTTTTTCATTTACTTACTCTCCTGTCTACCAAGGCAATCATCAAAAGAAGAATTTTCGTGTCGTAAAGACACTTGAGCTCACAACCCCACTGCGGTCACTAACATCTCTGAATTTTTTTTGAGTTTCTTTCGGACCAAGCTCAAAGTCTAGCTAGTATCTGATCATTTAGTCGGCTAAACTTAGGCTAGGGACTCATTTAGAATTGATAATTTCCTATTCAGCACAAACTGAGATACCTAATGGTCATAGCTTGAATTTAGAGTCGTTAAGATAGCTATCAACAAGTTCCCTAAGACTGACTCCAGTCATCAAATGATTGACTACTTTAGGTAAAAACTTATTAGCAACAAGCAGTCATAAAAACTAACAAAAATTAGCACTAATGCATCCATTATGGAAATCATGAACATGCTAATGCACCTAACATGCCCGTGCAGATCCCAAGGTACCCCAGTTTTGGTACAAATGTAAAAATATTCTGGTGTATATAGTAAGCTCACACGACATTTTTGACACTTTGTTGCCTCTTTTCAGTGGTGGAAATATGAATGTAAGTTCCAATGAGGCAAATGTACAGCCTATGGGGTTTCTGAAAATGTTACAGATCAGCCTATTACTGATGCAGAGGTATGCCAAAATGGCTGGTACACACTTTGCATGACAGTAAATTGGATGCACCTTTGTCTAGTCGTACTCGTTCAGGCTCTCGCCATGCATCTTATGCATCAGATTGTTATGATTTGGCTGTGTCTATCTTACATGATGTTGAAGAGCCTCTGTCTTTTGATAAAGCACATAATTTAGAACATTGGATGGCTGCCATGCAATCAGAATATGATGCACTTATAGAAAATGACACATGGACTTTATGTGATTTGCCTCCTAGCAAAAAGGCCATTGGTACAAAGTGGGTTTACAAGTTGAAACGCAAGCCGGATGGTGAGATCGATCGCCATAAGGCTCAGTTTAATGCAAAGGGTTATGCAGAGCAAAAAGGCATAGATTATGAAGAGACTTTTGCTCCCACTTGTCGTATGACTACTGTGCATTTTCTATGTGCATTGGTAGCTCATTTTGGTTGGAATGTACATCAATCAGACATTGTTACTGATTTCCTGAATGGTGACATATTTGAGGAAGTTTATGTAACGCAGCCTCGCGGTTTTGTCATAAAAGGACAAGAGGACAAAGTGTGCAGATGTAAGAAGGCTTTGTATGGGTTGAAGCAATCTCCTCGTGCTTGGTATGAGAAAGCTGACACTCATTTGGTCAAACGAGGCTTTTGTAACAGTCCAATAGAAAGCACGTTGTATGTAAAGCATGAGGGTGATGTACTTGTGATTGTGGTTCTTTATGTTGATGATTTGCTGATCACATCACTGGACCAAATGAGAGACATATTGCTGAATCTAAGGATGATTTGAATGCTACTTTCAAGATGAAATATTTGGGGTTGTTGCATCATTACTTGGGTATACAGTTTAAGTAGTGTGATGGTGGTATTGCCTTGTGTCAGAAAAGTTACATAGAGACATTGCTATGTAAGTTTGGACTTGAGGATTGCAAACCTATTTCCACTCCCATGGAAACAGGTTTGAAGTTGAGTCTACATGATGCTGGCGATCATGCTAATGTCACTCTTTACCAAACTGTTGTTGGCTGCCTCATTTATGTATGCAACACGACGCCAGATATTCAGTTTGTAGTCTCAGAGGTCAGCAGATTTATGCATAGCCCAGGGTCTAAGCATTGGCAGGCTGTCAAGAGGATTTTCCGTACCTTAGTGTAACTTTACATCTTGGCTTGTTTTATCCCAAGGGGGGATCATTGCCGCAGACTTACATGCTTTTTCGGACTCAGATTGGGCTCGTTGTTTTGACACACGAGTGTCCACAAGTGGTTTTTGTTTCATGCTTGGTAGTTCATGTATATCATGGTTGAGCAAGAAGCAGCCTACTATGGCCACTTTGAGTTGTGAGGCTGAGTATAGGGCAGTCTTCACAGCTACGGTTGAGTGTGTATGGCTTAGACGCGCTGATTTGGGTGTTGGACAGGACACTGCCAACACTATATACACTGACAGTCAGAGCGCATTGGCAGTTGCAAGGAACCCAGTTTTTCATGCTTGCACAAAGCACATTGAGGTGCATTACCACTATGTCAGGGAGAGGCTCTCAGTAGGAGAGATCAGCTTGGCTTATGTGCCAACACCGGACAACCTTGCAGAAATTTTCACAAAGGCATTGTCTCTTGAGAAGCTTGAATCTTTCCACAAAGCTTTGGGCTTACTCCCCTTTGTGGACTGATCATGTCCTCAAGGCATGTCACTTCCCTTTACTCATGTGCCAGCTCTCGTTCACCGCATCACTCCGGGGGGGATTTGTTACCATATACATGTGGTAGTGATGTGTGTGAACACACTAGGACCACCGGGGCATTTTTTCCCTCTTTAGGAGGTTTTTTCCCCCGAGCATTGTATATACGCCCATCACTCTAGGGCTATCTATCTCTCCATTGGACACTAAGTAACACACTCTCTATTGTGTGCCTTGAGCTTCCATCGTCTTGTCCAAGCTGTGTGTGTCTCTCTGCAACCCTAATTCCAACAGAATTATGGATTATTATTTTTCCCTTTTTTCCCCTAAAAAATAGCAAAATAAAACCAAAAATCAACTCAACTCAAAAAGCAAAACCAAGTTAATAGAATTCCATACGCTATGTACATTGTACATGTACACATGTCCCTAGGGGATCATATATGGCTTTTGTCCCCAAACTCCTCTTGTAACGCTACTATGAGGATATATACTTTGAGTTGTGTCAAAAAATCATCACAATCAAACGCAAAAATTCAATACAACTCACAAAACATTTCCCTCTAATATTAATAATACTAGGTTCGCATTTAGAACTCCTCCACCCCTCCTATTTGGAGTCCTCCTTGGTAACAAGGTATCACCAAGGGTAAGTGTTGTGCTTGGGCAATTAGAAATGTGCCTATGCAGGCCTTGTAATGTAGCCCTATTATGCATACACAATCAATGCATGTAAAAAAATTATGTTGTGCAAGATGTGGGTATAAGCAATTTTCCTATTGGCATTTGTTGGTGAGGCTTCCTATTTGAAGCAATATGATAATGTTTGAAGCTTCTATACAGTTTGCTTGATTAAAGGTTGTAGACATTTTTGAAGGCTAACTTATATGTTCGATGCTTCATTAGAATCCATTTTAGCCTTGTGGTTGGTTGTTGTATTTGGCGTTGTTTTGCATTAGTGGATTTTGACTTGAAGTGAGTTCTCTTCTAACTGTATTGTAACCATAGGAAGAATTGAAAAAATTCAAGCGGCTTGCAGTGACGGTAGGCTTATTGATTTCCTTTGGGACCCACTTCTTTGTGATTAGTGGTTGTTTTGTTGATGTTGCTTGTTTGAGAAACCATACTTGTCCCTACTTTGTTTGTGTTTGAAGAGACTTCTTTGGGATCCACCTTGTCTTTGTGTTAGTCAGTAGCAATCTTTGATTTAGCCCTTGTACTCTTAGTTGAGGACATGATTCAGGTGTCGGGAGTTGATACTTTGTGAGTTGACAATTTAACCATTTTGGAATCCAAATAAACTCCTGACCTCTTTGTTCTTGAGTGAACTTCTTTGAAACCCAAATCCGATTTGCAAGAAGCTTATGACTTTGGGATATTCTTAGCCATTCTTGCAAATTTTGACTATTTTTCTTTCAGTGTTGGTTCTTGTGATTTTTCATATGAGATCCTCATCTTCTTGATCCATACCTGCTTTTGGTCGAGCTGGCTCTTTGTATCCAAATTTTTTGACATTTTTGGTTCTAACTTGTTGCTCTTTGCTTTTGGCCTTCTTTGGTTGTTATGGAAGCTGATAGTGATGGTGATGACCTGAGTTGTTGGTAGGGAATGTCATAAGAATCATCACTATCGTTGCTATCCTCAGCAAGGTTTCATTCTAACTGTGAGGTCCCCACCCCGTTGTCACAACAACGGATCTGATGGTAAACCTGGTGGCCACTAATCTATTGCGGAAGCAAACAAAATGGTTCAGGGTTCGACTAGCAGAAGATCTCTCATCACAAAGTGAATCGAGTTCGAGCCTACTAGCAGGGAGATCTAGCTCCACCTCGCACGGGAAGCGTACTTGAACTATCTAGCGATCCTAAGACCCACCTTCCAAGAGGAGAGAAACCTCGAGTGCCTTTTTCCCCATGTTTCAGAGGCACGTACTCTCGAGAATTTCACCGCTCTAGGGGCAATGAGTATTACTAATATCGAAGTAAGCACTATGGGGACAGAGAGTTCCCGACCAATCGGGACCACCCATCTCGTAGGCATTGGCAACCTGAGCCAAGCCCCCACTTTCCACCCCCACACTCACACTTCTTTGTGTGACCTAATTACTACAACAAAAGTTGTTCAACATAAAGATTCCTTGTTTAATTCCGAATCACATTGTTCGTTAATACAGCCCTTCAACCAGTATTGCAAACAACACCAAGACAGAATTCTAGTAAAAATTCTACTCAAACTTATTCATAAAATTCCCAATGTTCTGGAGGTACAACATCCCCCCTCCAGCGAGAGTTCACTCCTCCCGTTGTCGCCTAGCTGCCCATACAACTAGGTATGTCCACCGCATAGAAAGCACGTCATGGACACTCCCATCGCATAGAAAGCAAGACGTAGGTTCCCACCGCATAGAAAGCAAGTCGTGGGTATCCACCGCATAGAAAGCAAGTCGTGGATTCAAGAGCCCTTAACGAGGAACTCTGCCCCCTGTGATCAGTAGGGGGGTCAGGACTGATTCAACATTGGAAATAAAATGAACATGTCGAGCTAAATTTTCCCTAGCAGAAATTCTTTCCTATTGCAAGCAGCATACCCATCAAACATTACCTTCCCACTTTAGAGCTTAATGTACAATGATTTCAATGCCGAGGTTTTCGTCGCATTTCTCCAACATGTTTGGGGATATGAGCATTCCTAACTAGCGTATGCAATGTTAATTTAAACAACTTGAATAAAAATATAATCTACCTCTTCCACTTGCTCATTGATGGCTCGTGAGATGGCCGGTATGTTTTCCTCCATAGGAGCTTTTCCCTTTCCGTTGACATTACTCGTTCCTCCCTCGCGATCGTGGGCACCACCGAAGCGCGTCCTCTTAACCGATGCCATTTCTCACTACTTTAAATGATTATCTTGGAGAAAGAGCTAAGGTTCGCAAGCATCATAACAGTCCAATGGGTAGATTAGTGACATCAATTAATTTCTCCTATATGAGAGATCTAGATTTCTTTCATAAAGCAATCATTAAGGATGGCACATAATCCTATGGGAATCCGGCTCTAAGATAATTATTCGGCTTACATGATTAAGAATAATTAGGATTTCACTATTGGAATTACCAGAGAATTGAATTAAGTATGATTAAACTATTTCCTAGCAAATAGACGATGCAGATTTACCTTAGGCATATGTGTGAGGAAAACCAATTCTTAGAGTCTTAATGACAGATTAATTCCTCCTTAATTACATCTTAATGCATAAGAGAATGAATTTAGTTAAGCTTCATTGTTAATGAGTGATTAAAAGAGTGATTCTCTTCAATCTACACAATTACTAGCTTACCGATTAATTACTATGCTACCTAGAGAGAGAAAATTCTGATAATTATGTTCTAATCATTAATCGAGAGTGATGAATGGCTGATAATTCAGCTATGGAATGATGATTACATAATAGAATATGGATAAGGAGAATTTAGAGAGTAATCATAGAGAATTACGACTAGGAATAAGCATAATAGACGAGAAATTTAGATGGTAATGAAAAAGGATTTGCAGAAAGCATTAATTAAACCGTGGTTACCGTGATTAAGGGCTGATAATCCTCTCGATCTTCTGATCTAATCGAGCTTCTTGAGGCGAGAATTCGACAGCACCTCCCTCCTTGCTTCTCCTTCAAAAGGTGTGTGTTCTGGCAGCACCTTCCCAGAGTGTGTGTAGGTGTATGAGTGTGTGCACTGTGTGTGTGTGAGCGTATGTGTATGTTTGTGTGTGTGTGTGAAGGTCTTTAAATAGACCTCCTCAAGCTGAAAATCGATCTTGGTTGCTAAATGCATCTGGGAGCTTCTCCAGTTAAGCATGGCAAGTCCAATTCCCTGCCCACCAAGTGTCAGGTTGGCTTGGTTAACTGGTTCTGAGACTGAGCTGCTGGCTTGGAAACTCTCCCAGGACTCCCACAAAGCAAGCGGGCGCCCCCCTAGCTGCTAAAGCTGATCTGGAGTGGGCTGGAACCTGTTCCCACACAGTCCCGGGCCCCCGGTACCTCCCCAGGAAATTTTGAGAAAATATATTTTGGAATTTTTTTACAAAAATTATTTTAACTCACATTTGGAAGCTTTAAAACATTCTGAACATCATGGCACTGACAGAATTTGGAAAACTGCTAAAAATAGTAACTTTTTTCATTATGTTCGTTTCATGGTACAATGGTGCTTTTATGATCGGGGTCAGAGACCTTACACTAACACTTTCCCTTTGTGGTTTGACTGGTTATGGAAAGTTACTGTTTGCTTGCTCTTGGGTTGTGGTTTCTGAAATGACTTTGGTATCCACTTGATTAGAGAATTATTAGCTTGTTGACATGGCCGTCTTCTTCTTGGTTGAGTCTTTTCTTTATGAATAGGAGCCACATATGAGGATACTTGTTGCAATTGCATTCCATCAAGGATTTTGGAGTCCACTTTGGATGCACTTTATTTTTGTAGCAATGACATTGTTTCATGGGACTTCAATTTGGAAAATCATAAAACCATGCATTAGTTTTTTTTTACAAAAAGCAAGCGGAGCTATCAACAAAACCAAGCCACTCAATCAGAAAAAATAACAGCCACAACAGACAAAAGAAAAGATCAAAGAAACAAGTAATACGACAAGAAGGGCTTCCAACTTTAGATCTCAACAAAGCTACCCAAGGAGGAATCTCAAATCTCAAGCGAGATTTTTTGAGCAATCCCTAAAACGAGCAAGACTGGCCAAGGCACACTATACAAAACAAAAACCAAGCAATATTTTTTAGGTGACTTCAAGCACGAAAAAATAATAATCTAAAACAAGATTACACCTAATTTTAATGGTAAAACGACCACAAATTTTTGACCAAAAAAAACCCTTGAACAAGGGTTTGGTAGAATGTTTCCCTTAATGGTCTAGAACAATTGGAAATCATACAATGGCATGTTGATATTCCTCTTCTTGGAACTAGTTGCCCTCACATATTAGAAGCTCATTTCTACCACCATTGATCCTTGTTGGGAATAGTGAAACCACGATTCCAATGGATATAAATCTCCTATTCCTACCTCCCTACATGTAGGACCACGAGACTTACACTTGAACAAATCTCATGAATAAGGATAGCATGAGAGCTTGAGCTTCTCTTCACTTTTTCTTCTTTTGTTCTCCTCTCTCTTACTCTACCTCAAGTTATTGTGGGTTGATGTACGATAATATACTATGCATTTTAAGTTACTCTAGAGAAAATGATGGAAACTTGAAAATAATTCTATTATTGCAATGAGGCTATTCTTTTGAGAAAATCCACATCATGGTATATATTAAAGTTTGGATCACACCATCATAGGTAGCCTTCTATTGGGGGGGGGGAGTGGGAGTTAGTGGTGTTGCCAAAGGTGGTGGTGACAAACGTATCAAGGGAGGTGGTAATGGTGGGGGATTATAAAGAGTGCTTTTATAGAAGAATATGCAAGGTCGATAAAGCTATGAACAATTTTAACTTTGTCCACATGCTAGTTATATTTCACCTACCCATATCAATAGTTAGAAACCTAGGTTCAGGGTAATTCCACCTACAAATATTGAGATTTATCTTCAAAATCCAAAGTAGAAGGTGAATAAACCTACAAACTTTAGAGAAATTTAGTGTTAAAACCTTGTCTTAAATTTTCCTTGTATATATGAGCACAGTTCAAAGTTCCTAGATTGCTCGGCTTCCTAGTCTGTTGAGTTGTCCGTCATGCCTCAACCCGGATTACTCAACCAACGTGTGATGCCCCTATTCTTAATACACTTCTTAGAGCCATGGTGTATGATTCTCATTGCACTCCTTTGAAATGCTTTTCCTAATGCGGCTTAGCCCTCCATTTTTCTTTGTACTCTATCTATTGTTTGGGAGTTGTACGCCCATCAATGCCTCATAGCAATTCAAATGGATGGTAGTCTAGCATTGCATCTATCGTCTTGCATAATGATGTGGCTCAGGCCTCGGTCCTTGGCACCCCATAAGGTAACCCCCTCCAAGGGGTAATTGGGAGGTTGGTTGTGCTACAACAAACAACATTGTGCCACATTGAGACAACTGTGTTGGCTAGAAAAGGTAAATCGCAGGGTCCCTAATCATTGACAAATTTGGTTTTGAAGGAGTTGGGCAAGGAAACTCACAATAAATGAGGCAAGAAGGTCCTCAAGAAGGAGTTGGGCAAGGAAACTCACAATAAATGAGGCTAGAAAAAAACTTTGTTTTGAAAACTTGGCAAACCTACGTAAGAGAATTTTAGTGGTAAATTGACTAATTTGAAGGTTTTTACACCAAACGATGCTAAATTTCTCTAAATTTTGTAGGTTTTCTCACTTTCAAATTTAAAATCTAGAGGTAAATCTCAAAATTTGCAAGTGTGATTACATTAAACCTAGGTTTTTTTTTCAACCTTTCCCCCTTTATTTGTCTCTCCTCGCTCTCTCGATCTCTTTAAATAAAAAGTCTCTGAAAAAGCCCGCGCCGGCGTGGACTTTTTTTAAGAGAGATTGAGAGAGATGGAGGAGAGAGAGGGAGAGGAGGAGGGCATTGTATATGGGTGAGGGAACATTGGAAGGGAAGAGGCTGAGGAGGTAGATATTTTGCATGTTGTAGGATCAACATGCACAATCTGATGTGAGTCACACGACCTTGTACTCTATCACAAGTAGAGCTTCTGCATGTTGACGCAGCCCAACCTAATCTCTTTACACCAATGTTTTTGGTGTTGCGTCTTGAGTAGGTTTTTTCCAGCCCAATTAAGCATCTAGTGAGAATAATCGTGGTGGTTGTTGGACTAAGCAAGGTAGGGGAGGGAGAGCACGTGCTCCTACGAGGCAAGATTTTAAAACTTCTATTGGGGATGGGTAGAGGCAGCAAAAGGAGACCTCCAAAGAGGTGCAATTGCTAATTGCACTTTTCTCTCTCTCCTCGTCAGCTAGATCTTTAAGGTCTCTTGGGATAGTTTTTTACGACGTAAAATTCTCTTCTTGTTCTTCTTTTTCCCTTTGGAAACAAAAAAGACATAGTAATAGTTTTGGCAACAATAACCAATAGTCAAAGAAAGAGATGGGGGAAAATTGCAAAATGCAAACACTTTTAGGCTTGCAATAGTCATGCTTTCAGGAGTAAAGCAAAAATTATATGTCTTTATAGAAGCTCAAAGTTCCAAGGTTTCTATTTAAGTACTATCGAGTCATAGCTCTTAGCTAAATCTTGCTATGCCGCTCACTTCTTGGACTTCCTGGTGGCCTCAGGGTTGCTGCAGGGATGGCTGGTGCTGCTTCAATACTCAATCCCTGTGCCGCTCTTTCCTCCTCGCACTTTTTTGCTCCGTGATAGCTTTTCCCTTAGCTCTACGGGCTTCAAAATGATCAGACAATGTCTTCTCTCACAAGCCTTCTGAGCTTTAGACTTTTGAATATTCTTCATGAGCACGCACTTATTTTTGAACATGTTACCATATCCTGACTGAAGGCCTATCCTTTTAGCCTCCAAAGCACGCTTTGCTCTTGCCTGTGAGTGTATCTTGGTCAATTTCTTAATCACAAAGTCATACTTGACCAGATTTCTAATATTTTGCCTTGAATTGGCCATAGAGATTTCATTGACCTCATTGGGATCAAGCTAGACCTTGTGCTTCCCACACTTCAGCATGCTAGCCACCCGCGAGGTGCTTCTGTAGCTTGAGGGACACCAAGGTCGCCCACTCTTACAAAATCCTAATGAGACAAAGGGTCTTCTTCTTCTTCTTCTTCTCCCTCCCTCCCTCCCTCTCTCTCTCTCTCTCTCTCTCTCTCTCTCTCTCTCTCTCAAAAAGAAACTCTCTGAAAGAGACTCTCCAGTGTGTGCTCTTTGTAACATTTAATGGCCTAAAAACTTGTGTGTAGCGGAAATTAGCATGAACATAGTGGGCATTTCATTAGAATAGATTCCTAATGAGAATTACAAGAGTGCTTGGGTGGAGAGAGGGCAACAAAAAGCAAAACACCTAGTTAGATAGCATGAACAATACTTTCAAAAGAGAGAGAAATTAAGCTATTGACAACAGTTGAGGACCGGATTTGCATGGAGCCGGTCCCCCCTCCAAAAGGCTTTGTATTATGGTTTCTCCCCCTCTCTCTCTTGGGCGAGCCCTCTTGCTATTTGCTCTTGCTCTACCCTCATTGGTCCTCCCCAGGTCAAGCCAATGACTATTAAGCAGCATAAGTGATAGCCTTCTGACATGTGTCCCCCTTTCCCCTTTTGTGAGAGCTTTAGGTAATTGAATAATTCAACTAAACTCTCATTGGACCCCTTTGCCTCCTAGCCAATAGGAATCTGAATGCTCATTGGACCCCTTGGGAGACTGTCCAATAGTCTTCTAGAGGACTTAATTCTCATTGTTTCTTTTATTAAGTGTTTTTTAATTAATTAAAATAGATTTACTCTAGCCTAATTCTCATTGGTCCACCTCCAAGGCCATCCAATAGGAATTGGGTACACCTTGTGGGCATCTGGCCTACGGAGCTGACATGTGTCCCTCATTCCCTTTGTGTAAAGGGAGCTTGTGTGTGTGTGTGTGGCTTTCTCTCTCATCCCCTACATGCAAGGCTCCCCCCCCTCCCAAGTAGGGATTGCAAATACTTTTTTGTACACACACAAAGCATCCAATTCCCTTAAGGTTGACCTTTGGACACAACCTTTGAATTTTGGAACCTTAGCATTTTGGAAGTCTTAATGGGCTGAACCTTAGGGTCTTTTTAGCCCATTGTTGCACATGTCTCTTTTGCAGATGCCCCCCCCCTTTGGATCCCTATTGTGGCCGGTTTGCTAGCTTAACCAATATTCTAGCTTTTTTCTCCCCTAGCACTTCCCCATATTAAATTATCAGTATGAGAAAATCATTTAGGAGACACTCTTTCAGAGAGTTTCTTTTTGACTAAGAGGGAGAGAGATAGGGAGAGAAATTAGAAGTGAGGGTTTTTGTGTTCGTTGTTGTAGCCATCCCATCTCATCAGCACTCTACTCTCTTGCCGAAAAGTTCTGTAAAGCTGACTTGCCATCACCTCTACCTCTCTCTTTTGGTCCATGCAAGTGCTTTTTGGTACAGGCCATCCAATGTTGTACTATATCATGCAGCCTTGTTGCTACAATATGGGGTATTGTACGTGCAAATGCCAGCCTCAATCACTCAACCCCAACCAATACCAATCCATCTTCTTGCCATCGATTGCCATCCTTTGTCTTTCCATTTATCGGGATCCTGGTGTGACTGCTCTGCGTTTTGCATGAGTTGATGAATAGATGAGCAAGATAGTGCCCATGGCCTTACTCAAAAACACTTCCAAGCTCGAGCCCAAAGGTGGCGTCTATAGGGTCTCCTCCGGTCTGCTGGCTCCCATCTTGCAAACCTCAGAGACCACAAGGCCTGATGCCCTCAAGTGAGTATGGGACTACACCAAGGCTCACATCTTGCAAACCTCAAAGACCACAAGGCATGATGCCCTCAAGCGAGTATGGGACTACATCAAGGCTCACAAGCTCCAGAGTAGTACTAAGGAATTTTAGATCTTATGTGATTCTCCCCTTAAAAACCTCAGAGACCACAAGGCCTGATGCCCTCAAGCGAGTATGGGACTACATCAAGGCTCACAAGCTCCAGAGTAGTACTAAGGAATTTTAGATCTTATGTGATCCTCCCCTTAAGAAGGTATTTGGATGAGACAATGTTAAGGTGTCAGAAGTTCCTAAGTACTTGAGTCCCCACTTGTCAACACATTTTTCTGTTGATGCTATCAGACTGCCGGCGGCAATGCAGATGGTAGAGGGCAAAGAAATAGAACGAGTAAACATCAAAGTGGACATGAGGGTAGAAAAGTTTATGATGGTTATAATCCTCAAGCAATTAAGCTAGTGGCTTCAGTGCAGCTAGCTGCTTGCACTTTTAGTAGAGTGTGTGAGGGGATTAGTGGAACACGGCTCAATGTCGACGAGAAGGCATGGGGGAATATTTCCACTGGTGCAAGTCATGGTCTGATGAGCCTTTGGCTTCAGTCACACTCCTCATCTATCTCTATTGATAACCTATTTGAAAACTTTATGAGGCAAGCATTTTGGAATGATCTGCAAACAAACAGAAACATCTGTCATGACCGATTCAATGCAGAATATGGTGTTCACAAGAGTTGGTTAATGTGACGTAGCTCCAAGGAGATGTAGTAGCATTGCATCGGAAGTCAAGTTGTATATCATGCAGGTGCAATTAGGAAGTGAGAGATAATTGGCCATCCAATATTGGGAAGAAGCAAGAGGCATGAGCAGTAGCTTGCACTACTATGATATGATTCCTGCAGTCGCCAATATTTCAATTGACCAAAAGTAGTAGTACTAGCACCAACGTACAACATTTGAAGAGCATAAGAATTCATTGCTTATAAGATACGATGCCAATCGCTGCACTGCAAAATTACAAAAAAGTCTCTTCTAAAATATCTTCTCACAAACAATCGACCACAGAGCATATGATAAGGCCTATGATAGTATTGAATGGGAGTTCATACTTCAAAGTCTATATGATATGGGTTTGGAAAGATTCCTTTTCACATTCTTTTTGGGAGTGCATCAGCTAGAATTTCAGTTATTGGTACTCTTACAGATGTTATTCCATTGCATAAATCCATAAGACAAGGATGCCCACTTTCTCCTTTGCTCTATGCTATCTCATTTGATGCCTTGGATTGGCTTGTTAAAGATGTTATGCAGTAGGGAAAAATCACTGCCATAGACGTACCTGGCTCTATGAAGCAAATGTGCCTCCAAACGTTTTTCTGATCATACCAATGCAATTGTGAGGAATGATGTACATGCAATGGAGAATTTTAGGACTTGTCTCACTGTTTGCAAGTGGCTCGATTATTAACCATGCTAAAAGTTTGGTTTGATGGGGTTGTCTGCTTTGTCTAAGCCAATTTTCACAAAAAGACTTAAACTGCTGCACTGGGAGAAAAAAGATGCCCATGCTACCTGTTGATTGGTATTTTAGGTCGTGCAATTATCTGATAGTTTATAGTTTAGCTTCTTTTTTATGCACCATATCTGTACAACAGGCTAGTCATCAGCATCGATCGAATCATGCTATATATATCTACTTTCTAGCAAGACAGTTTGAATGATTGGAAGATCCAGACCAGTTAAAATTGTGAGTGGAGGTTTGAATACTGAAATAGTTAATAGGATTTTTGGTTATGACTTGAAAAGTAATGGTGTTCCAAGTTTCTTCTATCCTCTTGACTAAAAGAGAGATCTAAGCATCTTCTCTCACTTAGCGTTGTTCTTTCTGATGGTGGATACCATCTTATCTCTCAAGCAGACACAAGCTCAAAACAGACTGAATTTGCTGCAAAAAAATTAGTATGCAAAGTCATTGCAGTGACCTTCCCTCTTGTTGAAACTATCATTCCAGATTTGAACAAGGCTCTAGTACCACCATGTAGGGCATGGCATGGATTTTATCTTCATAGATTGGAGCCAAATTTGCCTCTTATAATTGGTGGTGGCATGAATATTCCACATGACCAAAGATGTAAAGCATATTTCGATGATGATGTGCCCATTGTGTGGAGGATGCTATGGCCTTCTTGACATACCATATTGTTTCAACTAATGATTAAAAATGCAAGGAGCAGCATCTTCAATCTTTGTGAAAGAAGTTGTTCAATTGAATCTTTGAAGTTGTCACATTGTATGGTAAAAAGATCCTCAATATTTTATTTGTTTCCAAATAAATTTTTTCAATCATGATGATGTATTTCTATAAAATTTTAGGCATAGAACTCTATTATTTTTCATTGTTGTTTTTGTAAATTAATTGAAACGGGCATATATTGGTAAATTAAAGAAAACATGATTTTATTGTAACAAAAGAAGTATTTCATAATTAATGGTGTTTGTGAGATATGTGTCGTGTAAAAAGGGTGCCCTTGTATGAAGATCACAACCTTGTAGTATGGGCAGGGCAAGACGACATGTAAGGGACGATTGGTGCAATAAATTGCTATCAAATTGATGTGGATAAGAGGAGGAAGGATGCACATGCTCTCAAATATAAATGATAATCAAGAACCCAAGTATTAGACAAGGGAGCACTTACCTTACAAAAAGAAACATAGGATGACTTTAGCATTAACTAAAGGTCTAGAGCTCTTATTAGTCTAACAATCTTACTTCATTCTCAAACATGTGAAGCCCAAGCGAGAAAAATCCAATCCAAAGAAGAGTAGAAGCAGAGGAGATTACAGTTAGATAAATAGAGATTGAGCCAGAAGATAATATTTTCAAATATTGTGTTACTTTTCTCTTAAGTAAACTTTGATCTTTTGGAATTTAGGAGGTATTCTATCCATTAAAAACTCTTTATATTGTAGTCCATCAATATATAACAAACAAAATATTCTATTGATGATAAAATTTACTATATTTCATACAAACACTTTCTCAGGTTTGTCTTTGCTTGGAAAAACTTACGTGGTGCGTGGTAAGACTCCTACCCAAGCTACACAGTGCAAACATGTGCAGTAATGGATTATTCCAGTGAAGCTACTCAAAGCACAAGGATTTTATGAAAATAACACTCAAATATGGTTACCAAAAGTTGTAGCTCAATCTGGAACAACCAAGACAAATCATGCACCACAAGCTTCTACCTAAAGGTAAACAATGATAACCAATAGAGCTACTACAATCTCTAGATGGATACCTCATCATCTACTCCTAAATCAAGGCTTCTACAACAAAAATCATCAGGTCTAGCTACCGAATCCTAGTGTCCATCAAGTCATCAAGCAAAAGGAGAAAAATGCAAAAGACGGTCACACAAGGACCAAAGACAAGGTGGGTTCCAAAATTGCTCGTGGAAAATCAATCACAAAGAACCCGCACATATCAACAATAGCGTCTCATGGGAAATAACACAAAGGCTACACCAGTCTCTACAAGAGCTGAAGGATTTCTTCCACAAAGCAATCTCAACATACAAAACGCAAGTCAAGAGGAGCCAAAGTATGCCAACCTATTGGACAAAATGGTGGCATCCATAGACCAACGCAATGAAATATGCCTAAATTTCTAGAACATATGGAGTTGGGTTCCTGGCCTTGAACAGGTAAATCCAAGTCACCATTAAACATACATGGCATAAAAGTCAAAGTTGGGTAGCTAAGACACTAAATGAGCGAGGCGTTAGTCTCAAAGCTTCAAGTAATAGTCTATAAGGTCTAAGCATCGTAGCTAGTCTAGGTATTGCTCAAGCTGGAAGAGTTGAGCATATTTACTTTGTGTCGCTCATGCTTATACAGGTGAGCATAAGAGCCAAAGTCTATGTATATTAAGCTTGGTGAAGTGAAAGAGAAAGTCCAAAAGATACTCATGCACTGAGCATAGTGATATGTTAGTGGAAAATCTTCTACACCAAAACCTTCTTGGAAATGTGGAAGCTATTGCGATGTCCTTTGATGTCACATGTGTTACATTTGTTCCTTGATGCACCCATCAAATCTCTCCTCCGTACTGCATGCTTTTGTTTGATAAATTTCTCATATGCATATAGAGTGTCCCATAATTGTCACTTGTATTAGGCACTCTTCCTTTGTTTCTCCCAAGCACTCACCTTGCATGATAGGTACTTCAAGTCCAAATTCTCAACTCCAATAAGATCTTATACCAAAGGCACTTTTTTCCATCGGGTTTTTTCCCTTTGTTCATCCAGGTTTTAGATCCTAATCTAGAAACCCTCATCATTATCTTCTTATATATATTCCTTCTACATCAGCAACAATAAGGAAATGGCTACCCAGATTAATCATCAACGACTTGGAACAAGAGTTGCAAATCCCAACATACTTATCAAGAGCATATCTTATCTAAACGGATGACAAAAAAGCTTGATAAAACATGGGACAACAACAAAACTTCATCAAACAAGGGCAAGATGAAGAATGGAATACAAATCCAAATGACAAGCAATGTCAACTTCAAGAAATGAGATATCCACAACAACCATATGTAGCTCACACAGTGCTTCAAAATTAGTGCAACATTGCAGAGGACTCGCATTGCTATGGAACCAAAAGCAAAGTTCATCCTCAAGTCAACAACCCAAAGGGAAATCCTTTTTTGATTGGGTATTGCCTTTCCAAGAATTGAGTGAACAATAATTTGCAATAACAAAATGGCAGAAACAAAAGAATAATGCACAAAAAATGCAAAGTTGCCTTGAAAATTGAAGTCCAATTATGCATCAACAAGACATAAAAGATATGAAGCACTCAAGGAAGGGGGAGTGTCATCCACGACAAAACCCTTCCCAAGCTAAAGACCATCCTTGAAGACAAAGATTAAGAAAACCCTTATAACAAGACTGCACATGGTTGTGTCAAGGCACGAAATGATCTAGGAAGGGGGAAATGCTAGTGGATTGACCATACGGTCATCCACCTAGTTGAACACCTAGCCGGACACCACATTTGTACTCTATTACTTTTTCAAGCTAGTGTGGTGATACTCTGTGTAAATCCTGATTCCAGAGTAGCACGTCAATTCCTTGAGATGTAATTCTGTAATGATAAGTGTAAAAGCCCATGTGAGCCAACCACTGGCCATTTAGAAATCCCCATGTATAAAGGTCAATAACTTTAATGTGAATGATTAACTTTTCTAATTATTGGGTAATGCGTTTTTGATTCCAAAACTTGCATGCTCTTTCATTCAAGTGTAAGCATTGTCAGTTGTGTTGAGGTTCACAACTACATGTTAGTGAGCCTACTCATCAGATTTGAGTGCTTAAATCACTATTTTTTTACGTTTTGACCATAGGAGAGTGTTCTTAGACCATAAGGCGACATTTTTTGTATGTTTTGTTGCAATTTTTAGGACCTTTTTCATGATGGATCGTGATTTTGGTACCTTGTCAGATTGCGACCAGACTTGGTAGGATAGTGCCCCTAGATGTGTTAGACCTCCTCCTAAAGTTTTATTGCATTTCGAGTCCTTCGAGTGCCGACATGGCATGATGACCTAGAGTGGTGTTAAAGGACATAGGCAGAATCCCTCAATCATTGAGTGGTGGTTTTCTTGTTGAGTTGGTGTGTTTGCTTGTTAGGTTCACTTCTTGAGATTGACAACTTCAAAGAGTCTACATTCCCCATCCGAGTAACTTCTCTGAGTATTGAAATTATGTTAGTTCCAGATAACTATGCTACAGACGTCCGTCATGGCGACCCGCTAACAATTTCTATGCCTGCAAACAGATGTGTATGTTAACCAACACTCAAGTTTATGCTAACTAACATATAAATGTATACTTACTATCATACACCTGTGTGCTAGTTAACATACATTAATATGTTAACTGGCACACAGGTAAGTGTCTCGCTATACTATAGACTTATTTTCCATACACGTAAGAGGTAATGAGTATTATATAAGTATTGATTCTAAGCTTTAGTGAGCATGTGCACACTTGTACACTAGTTAGCATATAGATGTATGATAACTAACATAGACTCGTGTGCCTACTAGCATATATGTGTATGTTAACTAGCATCCAAGTTTAGGCTAACTAACATAAAATCGTATACTAATTAGCATACACTTGTGTGCTAGTTAACATTAATAGTGGATTGATTGAAAGGGCATCCACCTAGCCAAACACGTAGCCGGACACCACAATTGTACTTTGTTATTTTTTCGAGCTAGTGTAGCTACTTTGTGTGTAGATCCTCATTCTAGAGTAGCATATCAATTCTTTAGTTTTAATTCTTTTGAGATATCTATAAAGTCCATGTGAGCTGCCCTGACCATTTAGAAAGCCCTAGGTATAAAGGTCAATAATTTTAATGTGAAAGTAGGCCTATTTTTGGGAAGAGAAATGAACTCTGTTGTATGTACACTCAAGCGACTACAAAGCTCCAACTTGTAATCAACATAACTAACAATTGAGTAATCCCTTTTTAGTTTTGAAACTTGCATTGTGTTCCTCTCTCTTTGCTCTTTCATTCAAGTGTAAGAATTGTCACTTTTGTTGAGGTTCGCAACTATGTGTTAGTGAGTCTAATCTTCATATATGAGTGCTTATATCAATATGTTTTGACGTTTTGACCATATGAGAGTGTTCCTACATCATAGGGTGGCCTTTTTGGATAGTTTTGTGACAATTTTTAGGACCTTTTTTATGATGGATCATGATTTTGGTAACTTGTTGGATTGCGATCAGACTTGGTAGGACAGTGCCCCTAGGTGTTTGAGACCTCCTCCTAAAGTTTCACTGCATTTCAACTTTGTTTGAGTGCCAAAATGGCATGATGACCTAGAGTAGTGAGAAAGGACATAGGTAGATTTTTTGATCATCAAGTGGTCGTTTTCTTGTTGAATTGTTGCATTAGCGTGATAGGTTTACTTCTTGAGATTGAAAACCTCAAAGAGTCTCCGTGCCCCATTTCAGTCATTTTCTTGAGTATTGATATTATGTTAGTTCCAGATAGCTATGTTACAGACGTCCGTCACAAACTAGTGCGTATTTAGAGCGTTCTTTTTCAACTATTTGTCTTTCCATTCCTCTATCCCCATTACACTTAAGTAGTGATGCAGTTAGACATGAGGTTTAGTGCTTGGTAGAGTTAGGACTTGCCAGATCTATTCTCGAGAGTTAAAAAGGGTTATGAGTGAGATAGCCAAAAGCATTTCATTCTTTGATTTTCTCTATGCTTTCAGAGTGGTGTACCGGTTTTTGTTTTGACTTTATTTGTAACTTTTTGTTTGTTTTTCTTCCGAGTTTCATTTAGTACTTACGAGTAGGGTAAGTAGAAACTACCACCATCAAATTTGGACTGAAAGATCATGGTAAAAACTGTTGAAAATCATATTTTGACAAGAATGACTATAACTCTGAAATGTTAAAATTTTGATGGTAAAGTTTTGGAAACTGATCTAAACCCAAATATAAGTGCAAAGCGGGGATAACCAAACCCAAAAGAGTCAATCTAGAAAGTTTCATGCAGTTTGGTGCAAGAACATGGATCACAATTCATGTCCCCATGTGACTTTTTGAGCAGGAATTGATACCATTGGGTCCAATGTGGTTCCATATCACTGAATATACACTTTTGGTGAGAAATTGACAGTGAAAACTCCCTCAAATCAAGAAATTGGGCAAAAGACACAAAACCTTGAAAATTGACCAAAATTTGGGGCTTTTCAACTTTTTGAGATCCAAATTCAAAAATAAGAAAAAATGACATCCACAAAGTGCATGCATATAGATGACCAACATCTGGAGCTGAGATTTGACTAGTAGATAGTTGATACCATTTGGAACATCTTTCCCAAAAGGCACCATAGCAAAAAACTAAAAAATATTCGTCAAAATAGCCAAACACAGAAACTAGTCAAAAACCACAAAGCAGATAGAAAAACTTGCTTTTGACTGATAAAAGGTTGTCCAAATCCAAAAACAAGTGGTGGAGTAGACTATTGATACTTCAAGTAATTAGTAAGTCAAATTTGGTGTCCAAATGTGATGGAACATGGATAGCAATACATGTCCCCTATCAAGATTTTTGGCTGAGATTTGAGCAGTAGATAGCTGAGACATAGACAAACACTTTTCCCAAAAGAAGCATTCGCAAAAAAGTTGTAAAAAGTGGTCAAAAGAGCAAAAAACAAAGCATTGTCAAAATTGCCATAGCAGACTCAAGAATTCACCTTTGGTTGGTCAAAACTTATCAAAATTTAAATTTTACCTGGGGATCAAGCTACAAACATCATAAGCTATCAACTCACCAGATATTAAGTCCAAAAGTGGTGAAACACGGATCGCAATCCATGTCCCCCATATGAATTTCTTGACAAAAACTATACCAGCTTGTAGCAAAGACCATTGTGATCAGAACTTCCCAAAGGAGGATTTTCAAAAAAGTCCAAAAATTGGGTCAGAAAGGCCAAAAAGAGTTCAAAGTAAAAAATCGCCAAAACAAACCTTGGAATTGACTTTTGATTGACCTAATCAAGTCCAAATCACAAAAAAATCATATAGCAGAGATTAATGGACCAAGGACAAGCTGTGTGCCAAGTTTTAGTGCATTCTGACACAAGGGTACATGGATCGTGATCCATGTCCCCCTATCACAGACTCAGACCACATTTACACCATAGCTACAACAAGTCAGAAGGAGCCTAGTAGTCTTTTCAAAATTGAATTTGGATATGAAAAACCAAGCCAAAGCCCAAAACTGTCAAGCATTCACACAAAGTACAAGAACTGGCCTAATTTCCAATACAGAGATCCAAATCCAAAAAAAATTGATACCATAACATCCACTAATCATGCTGATCATGATGGTACCAAGAAAAGTCAATTTGGCCTCCAAACATGGATCGTGACCCATTTTTCCATAGTGACAACTTGACTTGAAATTCTACAAATTAGTAGTGCACACATAAGGAAACATATCCCCAAGTCCAACTTTGGAAAAAATTGAGCAGATTTGGGCCAAAAGACATCAAACCAAGTCCAAATTAAAAAAGATTTGAGATTTAGCTTGTGGACATAGTAAATAACAAGCTGCCAAGAGATCAAACATGGATCATGATCCATGTCCCCCAACCTCAAAATTTGATGAAAATTGGCACAGAGTTTGCATATAACCTTGTCTATCTACCATTAAAATTTGGAGTGAAAATCATGGATCACGATCTGTGTACCTCTTTGTAGTGGTGGTTATCTGACTTGATGAGCTTGTAGATATACTTGAGCACATCTAAAATCTCAGCTTTAAGCTAAAAATACCTTATGGAGACCAAGATACAAGTCAAAGTTCCTATGTCCTGGTCCTTAGACTGTTTTGAGTGTTGTTTCAACTGCAATTCACTAAAATTTCTCTAGCTTTTGATAGACAACTCCAAATTGAGTCAAGTAAGCCAAAAAGAAAGCTTACTAAACTTTTAGGGGACCCAAAGACCAGTTTCCAGAGACCAAAGGGTGACAAAGACCTAAATTTTGAAAGACCTGACTAGGGGAAAAAAGGGATAAATTGCACTAAGCCAAAGTGGGCTTGTCAAGGACTACCTTGAGATTTTGGAGTGAGCCTTAACCATACAAATCATCCACCCCTAGGGTTCTCTATTCAACTCAAAAACCACAACAAACGCTCTAATAACTTCAAGAGTGAGAATTGACGAGCGAAGACCTGGATGAGAGGCATCCTCTGATCAACAAACTGAACGTGAGATTCATCAAGCCATGAGAGTTATAATAGATTATTCTCATGATGGCTTGCATAGGTTCACAAACGGTGATCCACATACCTTTTACAAGTTTGTAGAACCCAATGCAAGAGATTTGACCGACCACAAGAACCTCTATGCATTCACATATACAAATGCCCAAGGAGTGCAAGTTTTGATGGTGGTGGTAGATAAGTATGGATGAGAGTACAAACTTGTTGATCCACTTGACCTAGAACGGTACACATACAAGGGTACTCCAATATCTACTTACTTTCAACCAAAAGCAATGCAGAGCACACACTAGAAAGGTTTCATCGGGATTTTCTCTAAGACGAGAAGAGAGAAAGAGAGACGTCCTTGCTGGAGACCATGAATTGGTTAGATTGGCTACTAGACCACAACGACTAAGATCATATCAAGTAGCCCAATGTGTCAAAACAAAGTACAATGGGTCAAGGGATCCATATGCTCACGTCTCACTCTTCAAACAAGTTTTGAGAGCTGAACAAATTGTGGATTTCCACACACAGTAGATGAGAAGAGAGAAAGAGAGAAGTCCTTGCTAGAGACCATGAATTGGTTAGATTGGCTACTAGACCACAATGACTAAGATCATATCAAGTAGCCCAATGTGTCAAAACAAAGTACAATGGGTCAGGGGATCCATATGATCATGTCTTACTCTTCAAACAAGTTTTGAGATCTGAACAAATTGTGGATTTCCACACACATTATGATGGATTTGGGTTGACATTAGAAATAAAGGCTTTGACATTAGAAGAAATAGCTTTGACGTGATTCCAACAACTAAACATAGATGATTTTCCAAACATAGCACAACTCTTGCAAGAATTTATAAAGGAATTCTTGAAAAGGGAAATCAAGCACAACACAATGTAACAAATCTACTTTTTCAAACAAAAAGCCAACAAGAAAGTGAAGGAAGCTTTGCTTCACTTCAAACAATTCTTTGAGAGATGACCCCCACAAGAGTTGCCACAAGATGAAATATTGTCAGTTCTCTTCATAAAGGGATGGAGGAATGAGATTCTAAAAAATGACCTACATATAAAAGGATGCATGACATCTGAGCAAGTCACTAGAGAAGCTCTATATCTAGTTGAAAATTGCAAGGCTTGCTAAGAGGTAATTGAAGATGTAGATAACGCTACTAGTAGTGCCTCATCTCCATAGAGTGATTCTGAAACCACAAAGCAAGATGTTCAAATTTCTCGAGAACCAAGAATTGATCAAGTGGTTGAGGGGATGATTAGAAGAATAAGCCAAGGCTATAGATAGGACCTAAATGAACGATGACAACCCACCAAAAGATGTGACATATGTGGAGGGGATCATCCCACCCCATGGTGTAATCCTCAACCTAAACCACAACAAATGCTCGGGCAACAACCGCCTCTTCTGAATCATGGTAGAGTGGTAGTCAACTACACTTAGTCAACATATGTGCCACAATACACAAGAAATTAATACTCCATGGATGAGAATTTACTCATGTTCATAGCCAATTAAGAGTATGTTTGAAATACCATCCTCACAAGATAAGAATAGCTAGTGATGACTGGATCATCAACTATGCAGTAAGAAGGTCTAGACAATTAAGAGTATGTTTCAAATACCATCCTCACCAGACAAGAATAGCTAGTGACTGGATCACCAGCTATGCAATAAGAAGGTCTAGACTATGAATGTGACCGTTAAGCACGAGATTGTCTAAACAAGGGTCAATGAGTAGAATTCTTTGGATTCTATGACGGTTGTGGAAGATACCCCATCTACTCCAGCGCTATGCTAAGAATCCAGACAAGGGGAAAGAAACAATGAACATTGTAGTAGTGATTCCTTCTTCAAGAGGATCTCGAATAGATTCAACGTTTCTTGTACATGTGATGACTTGAGCGCAAGCTCAAAAAGCTACCAAAAATGCATGTGTTGATGATGAACCCATATTGCCTATTCAAACAAAAATTGACAACATATCAACAGAAATTGGAAGAGAATTATGGAAATCCAAATGTGAAAAAATAAAAGTAAAAAGGCTAAAAGAGAAAACCTCCCTAGAAATTGAGCTGCAACAAGCCAAAGAGAAATTGAAACAAGAAAAGAAAAATAGATAATGAACAGAGCAATCATCCACAATGTCATCAGGAGGTTCATTCGTGGTTGAGGAAGTGAATAAGCACTTAGATGCCACGTTGCAAGCCTACAAGCCTAGACTAAAACCCAATTAGACACTAGAACAAATATTGCTAAAATATCTGCGTCAAGAATTTAAAACAAAATGGACGGCTATGTGCAAACAGCTCATAGAGAAATCTCATGCTCTAATGCATCCAAAAACATTGAAAACCCCTGAGCAAGTAGTTTGTGTACCCAAAAAGGAGGAAAAAAGTGTAGTAAAATAAGACAAAATGGGCAAACCAACTAAACTAGGGAATGAAGGGCCATTGGATATGAGGGTAGCAGCAAACACTATAGACGAGGTGAAGTCTCATGAGATGCATCCAATTCTTGAAGTGGACGATCCATGGCCACAATCCTTATGGGAGACAATTAGAAACCAAAAAGATGGTAGTGCTACTTTATAGTCAGCACCTATCCTTGATATCAACATGGATCACAATTTCTATCCTACTCAACTCATAGACATGCCATCGCAACAAAAATTGTAATACCTTTGAGAGTGAGAATTGATGAAGACCTAGAGGAGAGGCATCGTCTGATCAACAAACCAATTGTGAGATTCATCAAAACAAGAAAATCCATGAGAGTTCTAATGGATTACACTCATGAGGGATTGTATAGGTTCACAAATGGAGAGCCAAATACCTTCTACAAGTGTGTTAAACCCAATGTGAGAGCGTTGACATTCCATAAGAACCTCTATGCATTCACATATACAGGCCCACAGAGTGCAAGTTTTGATGGTAAATAAGTATGGATGAGAGTACAAACTTTTTGATCCAATTGACCTAGAAAGATACTTATATAAGGGTACTCCAATCCCTCTTGGTTTCAATGAAAAACAATGTCAAAGCACATATCAGAGAGGATTCCACTAGGATTTTCTCCAAGATGAGAGGAGACAACGAGAGACGTATTTATTAGAGACCATGAATTGGTTAGATTTGTGACTACATCATAATGAATAAGTCCATATCAAGTGGCCCAATGTGTCAAGACAAAGTATAGTGGGTCAAGGGACCCATATGCTCATGTCTCACTCTTCAAGCAAGTTTTGAGAGTTGAACAAATTGCAGAGTTTGATACAAAGTACGAGGGATTTGGGTTGACATTATAAGGGACGATTTTGATGTTGTTCCAACCACTGAACAATGATGATTTTCCAAACATAGCACAACTCTTGCAAGAATTCACAAAGGAGCTCTAAAAAAGGGGAATCAAGAATAACATGGTGTCACAAAGTCACGCTTCCAAACAAAAAGCGAACGATAAGGGAAAAGAAGCCTTGCTTCATTTCAAGCACAATACCTAAAGAGTTTTCATGTGAGAGAGTTACCATAATATGAGAGATTATCAAATTCTACTCATTGAGGGCTTGAAGAATGAAACTCTAAAAAAGGACCTACATTTGAAAGGATGCATGACATTTGAGCAAGTCGCTAGAGAAGATCTTTATCTAATTGACAAGTGTAAGGCCTACGTAGAGGTGACCAAATATACAGAAAATGTTTGGAGCAGTGAATCTTCTCTAAATAGCAGATCCACAACAAGGCAAGATGTTCAAAATCATACAGAGACGAGCATTGATCGAGGGGTCGAGGAGGTGATTAGAAGAATAAACCAAGTCTACAAATAGTGCCCAAATAAACGATAAAAAACCATGAGAACGTGTGAATCTTGTGGAGAAAATCATCCCACCCCATGGTGTAACAATCAACTAAAACCACAATGTATGCTAGGGCAACAACCACCTCTTCTGAATGATGGTAGAGTAGTAGTCAACTACACTCAACCAGCATATGCGCCATAATGCATGAAAAATCATTACGCCATGGATGGGAATATGCTCATGTGCATAGACAATCAAGAGTATGGTTCAAAGATCATTCTTACTAGGCAAGTACAAGCATTGTCTACACCCCCAACTATGCAACAAGTACGACCATGTTACGAGTGTGGATGTAATCATTGGCCTATAGATCATCTTCGTTGGGTAAAGAACGTGGAGATATTTTGATATTGTTTAGGATGCGATGTTACATACCTGATTCTTGATTGTTCAAAAAACCCAAACAACAAGGGGAAAGCAATAATGAATGTTGTAGGAGTGATACCTTCTTCAAGCCAATCCAAGGTAGACACCACAGTTCCTATCAAGGTGATGACTCAAGATCAAGCACAAGAAGCTACAAAAAATGTACCTATTGAGGGGAACAGAAACTCCCAGTTCAAACAAAAATTGAGAACGTATCAGTGAGGACTGGAAGAAAATCATAAAAAGTGAAAAGAGATAAAATAAAACCAAAAAGGTTGAAAGAGAAAATGGGTCTAGAAATTGATTTGCAATAAACCAAAGAGCAGCTAAAATAAGAAAAGGAAAACAAGAAACGAACAAGAAAAGAAAAATCATCCAAAATTTGAAAGGGAGGTTCAATCTTGGTTGAGAAAGTGAACAAGCACTTAGATGCCATGCTACAAGCCTTCACATAAAAACTAAACAACAACCAAACTTTGTAACAAAGATTGCTGACCTAACCACACTTTGAGTTTGAGACCAAAAGAACAAAGATGTGCAAAAGCTCATAAAAACCGCCCAAGCTCCAATACAGCTAGAACCTTGAAAACTCTAGAGAAAGTAAAGCCTATGCCCAAAAAGGTAAAAACAAGCACACACAAGGAAAACAACACACACAAAAAAATCAAAATCTATGGGCTCTATGACGATTGTGGATGGGATCACATACTCAAACACTACGCTAAGAATCGAGACAACATGATTAAACCAACAATAGTGGAAAATTAAGTACCATTGGATACGAGGGTTCTTGCAAACACAATGGATAAGGTCAAACTTATGAGATGCCACCAATTCATGGAGTCGATGAGGCGTGGCCACAATACTTGTGGAAGACAATCAAAAACCACAAAGATGGTAGTGCTACTTTACAGTCAACACCTATCCCTGAGGTCAATATGGATCACAAATTTTTCCCAAGACATATACAATCTCTATACAGAGATGTAATGTCTATAGCATGCGAAGAGAGCAAACCACACTCTCCACAAGCTTTGCCATATTTTATAGGGGAACAAGAGACAAAATCCTAGGTGAGGGTTGTGCCATCTTAATGGAAGAGCCTACATGAATTGATATCATCCCCTATAAAATGCACCATTACTCTCTTACAAAGCTTCTAAAGATCAAACCACATCTATGGGGACAAATGAGCAAAAACCTAGAAAAAATGGTTCTGAAAATCCATCAACATGATGCATGATAATTTTGTAGATGAGATCATGGAGATAAACCAGCAAGAGAAACCCAAAGGAGAGCCTGTACTAGTGAATAAGGTGGGTGATTACTGTGAAGGCAAAGAAAGGAGCACCATCGTACCACTAGAGTACAAAGGAGTAAAAACAATAGCCATACTTGATAGTGGGACTAGAATAGCAATTGCTACGAAGGGGATCTGTGAGAAATGGGAAAGACCAGCTCTCAGGACCACGTGCAAATAGCAGACAGATATGTGGAGAGACCCTTGGGGATGCTAAAACAAATACTTATATCCTCTTGGGGAATAGAGTACAAGAACACTTTTTCTCTAGGGGGGTGCACTATGTAATCATGTTAATGTATAACGCGAGTTCGAAAGGAGGGGTTTTAAAATGCAAAAAGTTTAGGAAATTTAACAGACATAAATTAAAATAAGGGGTTTTTATATTTAACCCGTGAACGCACGTTATATAGGGGGTATTAAAATGTGAAGCCCCCGAGCTTTTTCCGTAGTTGACTTTGGAAAAGGCAACAACTTTGAGGTTTTTTGGGACGACCATTCATGCGTCGACTCAAAATGGTTTAAGATTGGGTCTATGACCATCTCTACTTATATGACATAAAGGTATCACAACAAGGGCTAGCATGAAGGACCATAGTTACATGGATGTAAACCAAGCCCCGATGGAAGAATTTTCCATGCCTACGGATTCAAGAACGCAATTGCCTGCTTGGTTAGTGAAAAAGATGCGCATGTTTGGATGTGCAATGTAGAAGATTGAGAAAGGAAAGTTGTATCCTAGAGAGATTAGTAGAAGATGAGGCTTAAATAAAAGAACCATCCCTAGACGATTTGTTTAAACCCTTTGGATGGGAGAAATTATTGGTGACTCTAGATGTGTGCATAAACAAAATACTATGACGTTTTGTGATGAGCATGGCTATGACATAACTCCTTGTTTTACGATAAAGGTATTGAAGGAAGCTAACAGAATTTGTGAGTGTGAAAGTAGAACATGCAAGACAGAAAACTTTGTCACAAAGCAGGGTGCAAAGCAACCACAAGACTATGTCATCATCAACATACCTGAAGAATCACCAAAAGATATTTCAATGAAGCCAACTCCAAAAAAAGTGTAATTAAAATTAGACAAAGAAGCAGTCTTTCCAAGCTGAACATCAAATATTCAACACACTCAAGATAAGAGAAGGACAAGGATATGGCAAAAGATCAAGTGTCCCCAACAATGATCAAATTTAGTATATGCAGATAAACAAGACTTAAAATCACATGTTCAGCTGTGATAGATCCGGATGCGACAAAGAATCTAATCCCTTATCAAATGGGGATAATGATGGGAGAACCACCAATCAATGAGCTAGAATAAACAGTGTATACATGTTCAAAAATTCCAATTCCTAGCTTTGGAGTTTCTGAAGCCATACTCAAGATGAATACTGGGAAGATTAATGATACTTTTTGCAAATCAGTTCCCATCATATTAAAGATAGTCTAGTTTTGACATAAAGCTAGAGGAACATCTTCTTTCAACCACAAGGAAAATCTTCAACAACAACACAAAAAGACACAAAAGAACCTCAAGTACATGCAATTAAGAAACAACCAACCATCGCGGAGAAAGGTAAAGCTAAAGAAACCATCGAAGTTGATCAACATTGCGAGTCAACTTTACCTTCAATGAGCCTCCATTCAACTTCCAACGTAGCCTCAACATCAAAATTAAAACCATCAACAATGCAATGGAAATAGAAGCAACAAGTTTATCAACCAAAGTTTCCATCACAAAAAATCCTTTGAAAGAAGCCAAAGAATGTTACCAAGTGTTGGTATCAAAAGAGCACATCAAAGTCAGATTCAGTTTTAATACATCAAGCACGGGCTCAACTTCAACAACCAAAGGTCATCAGGTGGGTCACATCAAATGAGTCGATCATTTCTCAGGGCTATTTTCAAGGAAACAAAAATGTTTGGGCCAAAAAGCCTAAGGTAACAGCCTAAGCTCACCTCAATCAAAGATTTCTACAAAGAGCAAGCCGAGATATCAATGGAAGACAAACACCTCAAATTACTCAAAGCTCAAGGATTTTATGAAGGTAACAACAAATATGGTTACCAAAAGTAGTAGCTCTACTTGGAACAACGAAGATCACTCAAGAAACACAGCGCTCCACCCAAAGGCAAGCAATGACAATCAAGAGCCAACAGAAGCCAATCACAAGTGAGGATGATATGACCTCTAGATGGATACCTCATCTTCAACTACAAAACCAAGGCTTTTACAACAGAATATATCATATGGATACGGAAGCTTAGTGTCCATCAAGTCGTCAAGAAAATGGAGGAAATGCAAAGAACGATTACACAAGGACCAAAGACATGGTGGGTTCCAAAATCAATAGTGGGAACTCAAACACAAAGAACTCACACACATCAACAACCACTTCTCATGGGAGATAAAGAAAGGGCTCCAAAAATCACTAAAATAGCCAAAGAACTTGTTTCAAAAAGCAGTGTCAACATACGACAAAAGCAAGTCAAGAGGAGCCAAAATATGCCAACCTATTGGACAAAATGGTGGCATCCATAAACCAACACAATGAAAGAGGCCTAAATCTCCAAGAACTTATGAAATTGGGTTTCTATCCTTGAACAAGTATGTCCAAGTTGCCAATAAAAATACATGGCATAAAAGTCAGAGTCAAACAACTAGCCCACTAAATGAGCGAGGCATTAGTCTGAAAGCTTCAAGTAATATCCTCTACTATATAAACATATTATCTATTCTAGATACTGCTCAAGCTGGAAAAGTTGACCATATTCATTTTGTGTCCCTCATGTTGGTAAAGGTGAGAATAAGAGTCAAACTCTATATATTTTAAGTGTGAGAAGTGAAGGACAAAGTCCAAAAGATACTCACACACTAAGCATAGTGATGTATGAGTGGAGAAGCTTCTACATCAAAAACCCTTCATGGAAATGTGGCAGCTAATGACACGCCCTTTGATGTCACATGTGCTACATTTATTCCTTAAATCACCCATCAACTCCATATTTCTCATTACATGCTTTTATTTGACAAATTTCTTATATGCATATAGAGTGTTCCATATTTGGCACTTACATTAGGCACTCTTCCTTTGTTTCTCCCAAGCACTCACATTGCATGACACGTACTTCAAGCCCAAATGCTCAAATTCAATGAGAGTGTATACCAAAGGTACTTTTTTTCCACCAATTTTTTTTCCTTTGGTCATCCAGGTTTTATACCATAATCTAGCATTAGGAAAGAAATGGACTCATTTTTGGGCCTTTTAGCTCTAGTGAGAGAACGCCCCTTAACCAATAGGAAGAGGGCTAAAGTTACGTAGAAAATCCTTTTTTCTCATTTTGAAAATGTCCATGAAAATCATTTTGGTGAAATTGTCATTGTCACCAAGAAAGTAAAGCGCTTGATAGTGACATCTTGCATAAGCGCCGAGCGCCGTTTTATGACCCAATGTTGCTATCTTGCACAAGCATCAATCACCTTTTTGTGAGGTACTCACAATTCAAATTTGAATGCGTTGTGCTTGATAGAGATTAATAGGTCCTATTTGATGTTGGGGTATAGGCATATGTGCCTTGCTCTGCTGCTCTGGCTATGGGCGCCCGCCCATTGATACCTTATTCTTGTGTACACATACAAAGAATAAGGGGTAGCTCATAGTAGAGTCTTGCTCCACCCACACACTATGTACTTTCTCTTTCTCTCCTTCCCACATGCACACCGCACAGCGCACACACGCATCCGTACACGTCCGGTGTTCGCGGCTGCCCACCCACTATGTATATACACTTCCTTCTTTCTATACATAAGAATAAGGAGCACCTCACTCATTTGAGATAATTGCTAGAGGTTGCTCCACACACATGGTCTCGTGCTCTTCCCCTTACCCGCATGCACGCATCCGCGTGCATCCACGTACATGTGCACTCTTAACTGGTATCAGGGCGCATGGTGATCACGGAGTGTATAACGGCTTTGAGAGCTTTGAGGTGATAGCTCGCTTGCTCGCTCTTGGAGGTAGAGAGATCAAGAAAGCTCAAAAGTTTTATGAGAATACCATGGGAGCTTATGAGCTCAACTGAGACTGATGAATGCTCTTGTGGAAATTCAGAAGACAGTGTGAAAGATTGTGTGTAAGTGAAGGTGCTACAGAAACACTATGTTTAGATTCGTTTTTATCCTTGTAGAAGACAGATTTGAATATTTTTTCCGTCTAGGCCCATCCATTTCAATGTGGTCTACAACTTTGTAGAAGAAACTTTTTGCAAATTCCTCACCGTTTTAAGGATATTCAGCTCAGAGTATTTGTATATAGAAATTGCAGGTTTTTGTTTTCACATAGTGTGCTTGGTAGTGATTTTGTGTTTGAATTCATGGTCTTTGAGAATGGGTTTGCATATGGTTATGGTGCATGGTTGATGTCTATTATACATGCATTTTGGCGAGCACTTTTGAGTGCCGGTGATCTCTCTTGAGAGCATTGTTTTTTCATTGATCAGGTTTTTGGATTGCAACTCTTATGGGGCTTGTTTATGCACATTCACTATGTGGATGTACGTTGAGTGTGGATTGCCATTGTATGTAAGATTATGGAGCCATTTTGGCATTTCTACTCATTGGCATTGAGTAGCGTTATGGTTTATGGTTTAGAGCCCTCTTTTAGAGACTTTGGTGGAGTTGGACTCCCACTTTGACATGTTTTGTCAGCTTGGACACAATTTGGTATACTTATACCCACTCTCACAAGAGTGAGGATTGTGTATGGTAGTGTCGCTACAAACTTTGCCAGTCACAAGTTTCACAGGTTTTTTGCAGACTTTTGCAGACAATTTTCTCTTGTGGGATGTGTTTTGAGCTAGTTTTCTCTCTACTTACTGACAAGCGCAAGTGCAAAACAGACCCGAGCAGCCTCTACACTAGGCCCGTGCATGCAAAAATCATAACGGGGATTGAATAGGAGGCACCACCTAGCTTTGAGCGACTAGCATTTGGACAACAACAATTCAAATAACACTAACACATCACACCGCAGGGGGAGAGAGAGAGAGAGAGAGAGAGAGAGAGATGGAGATGTAGGCGGAGGAGATGAAAATCCTTCGAAATGTGAGGGAAAACTTGATTCAAGATGGTATTTACAAAACCCTTTGTTTCGGTGAGATGAAGACCGCACAGAGAGAGAGAGAGAGAGAGAGAGAGAGAGAGAGAGAGAGAGAGAGAGAGAGAGAGAGAGTATAGTGCGTTCTCTAGGAAAATTTCATGCGTATGGAGATCCTACTCCTGCATACTCACCCTTGGAGTTAGTGTATGTGCATGACTTCTCTTTCAAGTGTTGACTCTATTGATAGTGACCCTCAGTGCTCTTTCATTAGGAAAAATGTGAACCCTCTAGGGGCCCTTTGGGATTAAGGTTAATTAGAGGCCATCCAATAGGAAGAGGGTGGTGGACACACTCTATACCCTCAAAAAAGTAGGGGGACAAGGTAGCCTTACACCTCTTAATGGCCTCTTACCTAGTGAGAAGGTAAGGGAGGTGGCTAGGGGAAGGGAGGGGGGGGGGGGGGGGGACCACTTTGACCTCTTTTCCCCCACTTTTTGGTCCGGATTTAAAAATACACTAAAAAAATCCAAATTTTTCAAAAATTTCAAGTTTTTCCTCTTTAAAAGGTCCCCAAACCTATTTCATGGTCAAAAAAGTATTTTTGACCTCCAAAAGTCAACAACGTGCACTAATAAATCCAAAAAATTGATTTTTTTCAAAAAAATTCAAAACATAATTTTTCACCCTCCAAAGTCTTTCCAAACCTATTCTATAGCTAAAAAGTGATTTTCTCTCTCCACAAACTCTTTTCCAAGCTCTCCATGGCTGCGACAACCACATGCACCCCCTATAGTCCAGGATTATCTCTCTGCTAGCTTTCTCCCACCTCCATTGTAGCACCAAGCAAGCTCCTCCCCCATCTCTTCTCCTTGACCACCACATAGTTTCACAGCAAGCTAGCTCCTCTCCCTTTTGTCACCTCCATTACAGCATGAAACAAGATTACATTCATTCATTCACACTACATGGAAACCTCTACGAAGGTGGAAAAAGTATGAGCTCACATGACTTGCATACCACAACAATAGGAGGTGTGAATAGTGTGTGGGCATTGCAAGGGTTCATCTCCAACATAAAGATAGAATGGTAAGAAAACTACCCTTGTAGCTTACATTCAGAGCTTAACATCATCTCCATCTTTAATTTTATCATGCTGGAGAGAACAAAACTCTTTATGGCTTTCAATGTTTAGGCTTCACACCTCTTAACACTGGGTGGTGCTATTTTGTTGATGGCTTTGGTGCGCCATCTATAGTTGTGTAGCATGTGATTGAGTCCCACAATGCAAGTAAGTTGTCCTATCTATGGAGAGTCATGAAAGATTTTTCTTATAATTTATTCTTTGTATAGTTGTCATTAGATTATTAGAATGATATCATTTTGTACTTTATAACTTTGTGCTCACATAATCTATTGTTTACTTATAGAGTCAACTTTTTTTCAGAGGACATGAGCAAGCAACCATGTGCAGAGATGGAAATCACTCTATTTTTGTTACGTGAGGAACCTTTCACTACCATGTTAAAGGATTTTGATAAGAATAGTAGAATTTTTTTAGAATCTTGAACCAATAGGTACTCTCTAGGAGCTTTTAGAAAAGCCATCCATATAGTACTTCCCTAGTGTCATAGACACACAAACACTCAAGTGTATATGAATCTCTACATGAGGAAGACAAATACTTGTAGGAGACGCCTAACAACAACAACATTGTCCCCGTTTGTAATTATTTTCATGAGGCTGGATTCCTCTATAAATGAAATATAAATATGTTTTTTTGTTAAATGGTGTCACATTGAGTGAGAGTATTTAGTTTAGCTTATTGGAGTTTCATACAGACTTGATAAATATTGTTAACCTTTATGGATATTTTGATTTTCCTGTAAGACGTTTCAAGTTGCAAGTCTTAGTCAAGCAACATTTTGATTTCAGTTTAATCATCAATGGTTATTCTTATTAAAGTGGATCATAACCTTTGTCAAGATATCCTCATTTGGGGATGTTTAATATATATCGTTAGCAACGTTTCACAAGTTGAGAAAGCTAAATTCTTGCTTTCCAACATGTTATTGTTTCCATACTATGCATATGCCAAGCTTGACTTAGAGAAATGACAACTTGAGATGGAGGTGTCGATGTATAGGAGTGACTTATTATTGATTCGTGTTTCATCATACATATATTGTAAAGCCTTTGAGTTTCCACCTTTTTGAGTAGTGTTGACAAGTTTTTGGTATCAAAATCTTCTTAAATATCCATGTTCATGAGCTATTGGTAGTTATCTCGTTGGTATTGCTAAATACCAATAGCTATTACCTTGTGAACTTAATTGTTAAATTGCGGATTTGATTTCTACTATGTAGCTCATTTGGATAGATAAAGAGAAAGTGTAAACATAAATTATAGATACATGCACTTTTAACATAGAAGATATGTACCACTCGACCCTATGTAAACCGCTAATCAAGAAACCTTTGGTTGGATACTATAACAATAGGGGTCACATGTGGTTTCAAATTCCAAAGAAATGGCTTAACCAAAACATTCCCAAGAACACGAGGTGGACACAAGGAAGTAAAAATTGGCTCCTTGTTTGGTCGATTTCTAGTGCTGAATGTTTAGTGCACAGGATTTGTGAGGCCTTTGACCTGGGGAGTTCACTAAAGTATATGTAACATAGCATATGTGTTCAATAGAAGGGACCTCTATCTCATTACATGCATTAAAAATAGCCCCTATTTGTCATTATACGGCCCCAAGGACCCTAAAAAAGAGGGGCCACAAGGGCGCGCAGAATGGTCATCCAGGTTCCCTGGATGGCCATTCTGCGTGCCCTTGTGGCCCCTCTATTTTAGGGTCTCTGGGATCGTATAATCACAAACACACACCAAGAACATGGGTAGTGGACACAAGGAAGCAAAAAAAGGTTGATGAGCATGATACACGGTTTAGGTATTTGCCATTGGGGGGGGGGAGTTTGCTATGAACACATCAAACTGCATGTCATAAAATCTAATATCTAATATTTAGCCAACCCAAATGATTCTCTCATATTAAACTGATAACTTAATGTGGGAGAATAAACGGGAACAAGGGTTAAGATATAGACATGTGCTTATAGATCTATGTCAACACGGGGCCAATGGTAAAGGGGCCCAAATGAGAGATGGTCTATCAAAGAGCAAGAATAACCAATGGAGCATAAGACCTTAGGGTTAGCTTCATTGAAGACCTCCAATTATGTGTGTAAAAGTCCTTTGACCTTAGGTAAGCTAGGGCTGACCTTGAGATGCGGGAACCCGACCCAACTCGAGGTGCTTGTCCTTCTTGTCATGCTTGATGACTAAGGTGCTTGAGATGCTTGAGGTGCTTGACATGCTTGAGATGCTAGGGTTGCACTTGAGGTGAGAACCTAGCCCAAGCTTAAAGTGCTTAAGGGCCAAGCTTGTGGTGGGAATTGGGCCTATGCATGAGGGGCTTGAGGTGTCAAAAAGTCAATTATTCAATCCCTACAAGGAGGGGGCGAGCCCTACATGAGGGGGGATGAGAGAGAACACCCACACACTCACAAAAGGCATGCATGGTACAAAGAAAGCAAAAGGGACACTTGTCAAGTTCCTCCTCATGTTGCCCTCATGCTGTGCCTGAAGCCTATTGGTTAGCCACCCAAGGGGTCCAATGATAATTTAGGAGATTTAATTAATTGATTTTGCATTTATCTAGCCTCTTTCTCAAAGGGGAAAGGGGGACACTTGTCTCAAGGCTACCCTTGCTGCTTGTAATGCCTCCTGCTTATGATTAGCTAGGCCTGGTGGGGTCCAATGAGATTCAAGCATGAGCTACAAGGGGGGGTCAACCCAAGAAAGCTAGGGGGTATACTCACCCACACACACTCACAAACACTCTCATTATGTGCTATGCAAAGTGCAAGAGCTCCCTCTCCTTCTCCAAGCAAGTAGAGGTTGAGAGCCTACACCAACACTTAAGCTTTCCATCTCCTTCTTCTTCATTATTATGCTATTATGTATGCTAGCAAGAAGAGTTATGATAAGTGAGGAACTAATTCTTTCTCCTATGAAATGTTTCTTCTTCCTCTTCCCTACCCTCATTCCCTGCTAGCTCTCTCCACCTTCGAAGGTGTTTGAGGTCTTGGGACTGAGGCTTGGGATAGTTAAAGCTTTCTTCAAGTTTATGTTATGCTTGTGATTCATGAAGTTTTCCATCTTCATTGCATCACCTAGGTTACAAGGAACACAAAGATTGTATTGTAACAAGTCTCTCTTAATGGGAGAAATCATAATACAAATGCCTATTGGAGGGGGGACCGGCTCCACTTAAATCCGGTCCTCAACTGTTGGCATGTTCTCTAAATTCTCTCTCTTGCAAAAGTATTGTTCATTACAAGTTAACTAATTGCTATGGTTATGTTGCTATCTTCAATTATGTTCACCCGCTATGCTTGCAAAGTTATTTCTCAAAAAGGACTCTCGTTAATTTCCGCTACTCTCAAATTAAATAGGCCAATTCCATTACATTGGTATCAGAGCATTGGGTTTCTCTTTTCTTGCTTAAGAATAGAGGTCATTAAGTAGCCTATAAATGGTTGATGTTGTTAATTATATTAGGGTAAGTGGAACTCCGATCTATTAACGATTTTGTTGAGCCCACTATGTGGGGGATGGTGCACACCTCGGGAGATTTGGACTTAATAATGGAGTCTTTTTAGACTTGCCTACGACTTTACCATTATTGAGCCATAGGAAGTCCTAAAGGAGCTAGCCCTCGGCGACTCTGCTATGTTAGACCTACTCCTCTACTCTCTATAATTAACCACTTCGAGCCATGGGTGTAGATACTTAAGAGCCGATTTTCAAAGGCTAAGAGTAGTGGCAACTAAGGTTTTGAATTGCCAAAGCATACACTAAGTACATACATAAATTTTGTTAACATGGCTGCTGACAATAATCAAGAGAGTAGAATGAGCATTGATAGCTTTGATTTTGCACAAGGTGCTAATGATGATGCTCCTATGTTTGTGAATTATCTTGTCACTAGGTTGCAGCAAGCTATGGGCAACCATGCTTTGCAAGCCGAAGTTACTCAACAACTTTGTGCTTATGGAATTTCCCTTCCTCTCCAAGAGGAGAGAGAGCTTAGGAGGCCTCTTGAAGAGGACCCCAAAAGAAGACTATCTCCCATTCGAGAGGAGGAATCCAAAGAGCAAGAAAGAAATGAAAGTTTAAGTTCCTTTGAAGATGTGGCTCTATGAAGACGACAGTCTCGACGATCGCCCACTCCTCCCAAGAGGAAAAGATCAACACATAGTCCTTCTCCTCATCACTGTGAAAGGCAAGAGAGGAAACAAAGGAAGAAAAGGGATAGGAAGAGGTCACCCTCTTCTCCTTCTTCTTCACCTTCCTCCTGTTCTGAACGAAATCTATGGCTATTCTCCTAGATAATACAAGAGGGGAGGACATCGCAAATCATTTTCTGCATGGCGAAGGTCACAAAAGCTAAATAAGTTCAAGGAGCAAGGAAAGAGTATCTCTTTTCTCACCTATGATGGCACCTTTGCTACTACCGACAAAGTGTTGGCCTTCATACAGCAATTTGATGTGGCCTTTGGAGACGAGGGCTTCACAGAGTCCTCCAAGCTATGCCATGTAGCTATGCACTTCCAAAAATCAGCTCGGCAATGGTAGGCTAGCCTTCGTGGCAATGGTGAAGCCCCAAAGACATGGAAAACTCTACGAGTTTCCATCATGAAGCAATTCCTTGCAAGCGATGCAAAAGACAAAGTGCTTACCAAATGAGTCTATCCACAAGTACGTAGACATGTTTTGAGATTTACATCTCAAGGCTACTGTCTTTCAAAACATTGACTTTGTTGAGCAAAGGCAGCAATTTTGTGCAGGATTACCTAAAGAGATGGCCGAATACATCAACTCTCAACGGCGTGGTACTATTAGCGAAGTAATCCATCACACCATGGTTGTTTCACGCATCAATTTCCATCAAGGGGCTAGACGTAATGTCAAGCCCATGGAAAACAAAGACAAAAATGATGCAAAGGGGAAAACTAAAGTTCAAAATACTTTCCAAGTCACTTCCAACAACAACAAGAATCGGTCCAAGGAGAAGGGAGTTTACAAAGGTAAAAAAAAACTCTCTCCTAAAGAGCTTGAAGCTTTTTGCAAGGACCATAAGTGTTTCAAGTGTGGGGAGCAAGGACATGGCTATCGTTCTTGCCCCAAGAAGAATACTCGCAATGAGACTCCTAGGGCTTACACCATCGAAGCTCCAAAAGAGGATTCTCATTGCAAAGGATCATCACTTTCCTATGCTTGGGGAAAGGTAAGAGAGCATGATGTATTCATCTTGTTTGACCCTGGCTCTACTCTAAACTTCATATCAATGGAGTTGGCCACCAAGTTGGGCATTCAAGCTTTTGAGATGGGAGATATGGTAATGGCTGATGTAGCTTTCAAGGGACAACAAGCCTATGTTACTCCCTTGATTGGGAAGTTGAGGCTTCATGTCCAAAGATATGTCGACAAAGAAGACTTCTTCATCTCTCCTCTCCAACATGACGATGCTATCCTAGGGGCGCCATGGTTTGATCGCATGGCTTCCAACATGAAGTTCCCTGAAAGGAGAATCTACTTCACCTATAGGGGAAAGAAGTGTATATAGATGCTAGTGAGCGTGGTCGCACTATTCCACTTGTAAATCCTCTTGCTTTTGATAAGTCGATGAAGAGCTTAGTTTTTGCGTACATGATTTTTGTCAAAGAGTCTCTAAAAGATACTAGTGTTTCATCAAATGTAAATGGTAGGAATCAAGAAGAGTTAGACTTGTCTAATTTTCTAAAAGGATTCCAAGATGTGTTCATCGATGATATCCCTATGGACTTACCTCCAACACGAGGGGATGATGACCATCGCATTGACCTCCTTCCAGGAAGCGCACTGCCTAACAAACCTCCTTATCGAGTCTCACAAGCTCAACAAGAGGAGATCATGAGGCAAGTACAGGAATTGGTAGACAAAGGGATGGTGAGGCCTAGTTCCTCTCCCTTTTTTTCTCCAGTCCTTTTAGTGAAAAAGAAAGATGGTACATACCGTATGTGTGTGGACTATCGAGCACTAAACCATATCACTATCAAAAACAGATTTCCCGTGCCTCGGGTAGAAGATCTATTTAATAAGCTACAAGGATCTACCTACTTCAGTAGGATTGACCTTAAGAGTCGCTATCATCAAATAAGGATAGTGGATGAAGATATCTTAAAGACCGCGTTTTGCACAACGTTTGGTCTTTATAAATATCTAGTCATGCCTTTTGGCTTGACTAATGCACCAGCTACGTTCAATTGTCTGATGGAGAAAAATTTTAGACCATACCGAAAATTCATTGGAGTGTTCTTTGATGATATCATCATCTACTCCAAGTCTTTGGAGGAACATAAGCAACATCTCCAAGTGATTTTTCAAGCATTGAGGGAGAACAAGCTTTTTCTCAACCAAAAGAAAAGCGAATTCTTCCTTCAAGAGATTCAATACCTAGGTCATATTATCTCTCACGATGGTATCCTTATGGATCCATCAAAGTTAGAGGTAATAAAATCATGGCCTACTAACCCAAGAAATCTACATGTGCTAAGAAGCTTTATTGGTATGTGCGCATGCTATAGACGCTTCATAGCGAAATTCTCTCAAGTAGCAGGACCACTACATGACTTAACTAAGAAGAACATTAAGTATGTATGGACTGCTAAGCAGCAAAATGCTTTTGATAAGCTCAAAGAGAAGCTTACTTCCCAACCAGTCCTCGTGCTTCCGGATCTCTCAAAGCCATTTGAGGTCCAATGTGATGCTTGTGGTGATTGCCTTGGAGCAGTTTTGCTTCAAGAAGGACATGCCATAGCATATGAGAGCCGAAGGCTCAATACTGATGAACGAGTCTTGGGCATTTATGAGAAAGAGATTTTAGATGTTCTACATGCCCTAGACACATGGAAGCGCTACCTATTGGGGACTCCTTTTGTCCTATGAACCGACCACCAAAGTCTCAAGTATTTCATGACGCAAACCAAGCTTTCCGACAAACAAATGAGGTGGGAAAATTTTCTTTCGCAATTTAATTTCCATATTGCTCACATAGCTGGTAAGCACAATCAAGTGGCCGATTTACTTTCACGACAACCAAAAGTTAATGCGGTGTCTATAGCTACTCACAATGATCTATCCTCTATTATAGATGAGTATGCTACTGACCCTGACTTTAGAGACATAATGTTAGTCCTTGCTTTAGGGAAGAAAGAGGAACCATTCACCTTTCAAGATGGTTATCTTCTCCACGGCAATAGGCTATGTGTTACCCTTCGTGAGAAAGCTATGTATGAATCCCATGCTCCTCCATATGCGGGGCATAGAGGTATTCAACCTACTCTCCGAGGAGTAGAGACGTACTTCTATTGGCCTACCATGAAAGTGGACATACAAGAGTATGTTTCAAAATGTGCAGTATGCCAAAAGACCAAGTATGATAGAGGGAAGCAACCTGGATTACTCCAGCCATTGCCTATCCCAAATTCACCATGGGAGAGTATATCCATGGATTTCATCTTTGGATTACCCAAGTCTATCCATGGGAATACAAGAATATGGACAATAGTCGACAGGTTTAGCAAGCAAGCACATTTTATTCCTGTCAAAAATACTATTAAGGCACATCAAATGGCAACTCTCTTCATATCTTATATCTTCAAGCACCATGGATTACCCACATCCATCGTGTCAGATAGAGATCCTAGAATGACCAATAATTTCTGGAAAGGTCTCTTTGAAAATCTAGGAACAAGATTGAATTTCTCTTTGGCCTATCACCCACAAACGGATGGCCAAAGTGAGATAGCCAATCTTACGATACTTGATCTACTCAAGACTTATGTTACCGAAGTAGATCAACGCTCACAATGGGAAAAGTACTTACCTCTTGTAGAGTATGCCTACAATAATACTCTACATACTTCTATGGGAAAAGCACCTTTTGAGATCATTGAGGGAAGACCTAAAAGTCCCTTTCTACTCAAAGTACATGGGAAGATCTTTGCCGCCGATGAGTATAGCCGTGACCTACAAGAATCATTTCAAAAGATTAAGGAGGCTATATCCATCTCTCAACAAAGGCAAAAAGCTGTTGTTGATAATCAAAGAAGAGCCTTAATGTTCAAAGAAAATGATCGGTTCTTACTCAAGTTTCCTAAGGCTCGATTAAGGCAAACGATTAAGGCTCAAAAATCCTACGGGCCATCAAAAGTATTATGCTAAACTAGCAAAAAGATACCATGGTCCTTTCCAAATCTTGAATACCATCAATGAGACGGCTTATCAACTCAAGTTGCCCAACCATTGGCTCATACACAATGCCTTTCATGTAAGCCTACTTAAGCCCTACAAAGGAGAGCCACCAACTGAAGCAATTATTGAAGACCCTCCCCAAATTGAAGACCAAGAAGAGGTGCTACAACCCGAAGCTATCCTTTGGCATGAAGACAAGGCACTAGGACATGGTAAGATTATCCGCAACGGTATCTTATTAAGTTCAAAAATTATCCATTTGAAGATGCTAGATGGATGCAAGGAATACAGCTTTAGGATAGTATAAACCTTGTCAATGCTTACAATGCTACATTAGAGTAAGAAAATGTACAAAGTTCTTTTAAATGACTCCTGTTTTTGTCTTATAATACTAGTCCTCTTTTTAATTGTGCAGAAATTTAACTAGTATGCATGCTTAGAATCATGTTTGTAATGACGACGTCTCTCAAACACCAAGTACAATTTTTCACTCTACTTTGGGAGAATGAAATGGACCAAAGAGTAGACATGCTTGCGGCAGCTATGTCTCCAAAGCACCAAATGGATTAGTCATTTATCTTGGAAAGATGCCATAGGGTAAAAAAGGATCCTCTACCTGCTAAGTAAAATTGACTAATGACTAGGCTTTATCTCTTCTACCCCATAGTCGAGGATGACTATGATTTCAAGAGAGAGGTAATGTCATAAAATCTAATATCTATTATCTAACCAACCCAAATGATTATCTCATATTAAACTGATCACTTAATGTGGGAGAATAAACGGAAACAAGGGTTAAGATATAGACAGGTGCTTATAGATCTATCTCAACACGGGGCCAATGGTAAAGGGGCCCAAATGAGAGATGGTCTATCAAAGAGCAAGGCTAACCAATGGAGCATAATCCCTTAGGGTTACCTTCATTGAAAACCTGCAATTATGTGTGTAAAAGTCCTTTGACCTTAAGCTAGGGCTGACCTTGAGGCATGGGAGCCCGACCCAGCTCAAGGTGCTTGTCCTACTTGTCATGCTTGATGACTAAGGTGCTTGATGATTGAGGTGCTTAAGGATTGAGATGCTTGACATGCTTGAGATGCTAGGGTTGCACTTGAGGTGAGAACCTAGCCCAAGCTTAAAGTGCTTAAGGGCCAAGCTTGTGGTGGGACTGGGCCTATGCATGAGGGTCTTGAGGTGTCAAAAAGTCAATTATTCAATCCCTACAAGGAGGAGGCGAGCCCTACATGAGGGGGGATGAGAGAGAACACCCACACACTCACACAAGGCATGCATGCTACAAAGAAAGCAAAAGGGACACTTGTCAAGATCCTCCTCATGTTGCCCTCATGGTGTGCCTGAAGCCTATTGGTTGGCCACCCAAGGGGTCCAATGATAATTTAGGAGATTTAATTAATTGATTTTGCATTTATCTAGCCTCTCTCTCAAAGGGGAAAGGGGGACACTTGTCTCAAGGCTACCCTTGCTGCTTGTAATGCCTCCTGCTTATGATTGGCTAGGCCTGGAGGGGTCCAATGAGCTTCAAGCATGAGCTAAAAGGGGGGGTCGACCCAAGCAAGCTAGGGGGTTTCTTAGGGGGTATACTCACCCACACACACTCACAAACACTCTCATTGTGTGCTATGCAAAGTGCAAGAGCTCCCTCTCCTTCTCCAAGCAAGTAGAGGTTGAGAGCCTACACCAACACTCTTGGATATGAAGTGCAAATCCAACCAAGATCCATGCTTCAATGCTTAAGCTTGCCATCTTCTTCTTCTTCATTACTATGCTATTATGTATGCTAGCAAGAAGAGTTATGATAAGTGAGGAACTAATTCTTTCTCCTATGAAATGTTTCTTCTTCCTCTTCCCTACCCTCATTTCCTGCTAGCTCTCTCCACCTTCGAAGGTGTTTGAGGTCTTGGGACTGAGGCTTGGGATAGTTAAAGCTTTCTTCAAGTTTATGTTATGCTTGTGATGCATGAATTTCTCCATCTTCATTGCATCACCTAGGTTACAAGGAACACAAAGATTGTATTGTAACAAGTCTCTCTTAATGGGAGAAATCATAATACAAATGCCTATTAGAGGGGGGACCGGCTCCACATAAATCCGGTCCTCAACTGTTGTCATGTTCTCTAAATTCTCTCTCTTGCAAAAGTATTGTTCATGCCAAGTTAACTAATTGCTATGATTATGTTGCTATCTTCAATTATGTTCACCCGCTATGCTCACAAAGTTATTTCTCAAAAGTACTCTCGTTAATTTCCACTACTCTCAAATTAAATATGCCAATTCTATTACACTGCGCACTTCTATCTCATAGCCATGGAGAAAAAAAGATCGTATTTTCCATTTTAAGGCCCAAGGGACCCTCAACAAGAGGGACTACAAGGGCATGAGAATGGCCATCCAGGCCATAGCAAAATGAGGGGAGGGGGGGGGGGGGGGGGGGGGGGGGGGGAGCTCTTGCTCTCTGTACATCCAACATAACATCTTTATATCATCCTCATATACAATACTTTTGCAATTTCTTTCCATGTAAAAGCCCCAGTGGCCCTCAACAAGGCAGGCCACAAGGACGCGCAAAATGCTCATCCGGGACTTTTGGATGGGCTTTTTGCGTGCCCTTGTGGCTAGTCTTTCTGAGGGCTCTCGGGGTCTTTAAAGTGAAAAAAGGTACAAAATTATTGTGTATGAGGATGAACTTTTAGGCTTTATTCAACAGCTTCTAGCTTCTAATCAGCTCCAAATCTATTTGGGCTTGTCTCACATGAATTTGTTCATCTCATCACGCTCTTCGACCATCGTGTGATGCAAAAAAATCATATCTTGCTCGGATTCTCCAAAAATTAACGTGCAAGTTGGCAATTTCTAAAAAAATGATGTAAAACAGAAATTTCTTACTTTTTCCTTAATCTACGGGCTCCAACGAGCATTAAAACCATGGAATCTAAGAATACTCAAAGAGCCAATGTTTTTTATTGCGTTAAGGGCTATATTTCCTTCATACAAAACTTTCCCAAAATCTCGCCCTAACACCTTCAAAAATGGCTTCCAAGGAGTGCCTTCAGTCAAAATTTGAAACTGAAGGAAAACAACCAGAATGAACTCCTAAACTGTGTACAAACTTTAAAATAACCAAAATTTTCTTTTAAAAAAAGTTACCGCTAAAAATCTGAAAATAGGCTTCCCATGGACTTCCCACTATGATAGAAATCAAAGGGTTCAAGGAGAGGTATGGTGTCAAAGTGCATGGTAGGAATCTCACCAAGGTTTTTTCCGTCAAGATCTCTTATACGTTATCATGTCTTCTCATGTACAATCTTACCAAACAAAAATAAATTTACACTTTAAATGGCTACAAATATTATTTAACTTCTCAAACAATCTAAAGTGTGGTAGACCTTGAGTGCTTGAACACATCAACAAACAAAAAATTCCTAATTTCTTCTCATTAACTTTGATAAACATACATTTGTGAACAACTTCCAATGGGTAGTGAGGTCATAGTTCTTACATCCATTCCATGACATGGTATGCTCATGGGGTGACACATAAAAAAATCTTTGGTGCGGATACCCTCATGTTAGGAAAGGGTGTGTTGTTGATGAAAAGCTGTTTTATTGTCCTACTAGGGATCTCTCCATGTTAGCATAATGATTTTTGGTATAGTGGGAGCCACATTGCTTGATGAGATCTTTGTGCCATCGTAAAAGCTTCATGTTATGACAGTTCCTTGAGCCATTTTTGCAAACAACGCCACTCAACTAGCATAGTAAGAGGTCACCTTGTACCATGACGCGTTAGAGACATGTTCTTCAAACAAAGACATGTATGAATTCAACATTTGCAAGCTGTATAATAAAGACACTTGTTAAGTATATGTTGTGCAAATTTGCAAGTATTTCCATTCAATAATCCTAAAATGTACATTAGGATGAGATTACCCACCTGTAATAAGCATGGATTTGAAGCACCTATGTGCAAGATGTAAGAAAGAAGGCTGTTTTAGAGAAAAAGTGGTGACACTTGACCTCTCTAACCTACAACATTTCACTATTTGTGTACAAAAGCAACCTTTGTGCTAAGCACTACAAAACAAGTAGAGGCAACACCTTAGACTTCAAAGTCTGTGATAAGAAGAACACAACCAAAAGTAAGAAGTATATTGTTACCTTGCACCAGGGGGTGTTTCTTTTAAATATGTGATGGTATTGGCAAGCTTCATATGTACACATCCTTTTCTTGCAATTGTTGTTGGAGAGTTTCAACCTCCCTCTTCAAAGAGGCAATACTGTATTGTAATTCCACTCTTTTGAGCTGAAGAGCTTGACATTTGTGCATCCAACAAATGCAAAGATGTACCTGCAGCCATACACAACCAATTGCAATAGTTTAACAAGCCTACTTCTCCCCTTCCAAGATATTGAAGAACCATCAACATTCGTCTCACCGATGGTACGACGTTCCTAGGATGACCTCTGCTCACCCTCACGTGTGCGGATTCAAGTGCAAACACCGTCGACAAGCAAATATGTACGCTTTTGTTGTGTGGAGTACATGGTGGTAGAGGCATATGATTTGTGATGTCTGTGAGCACCATGGAAGTTGTTGCGTGAGGAAGAAAAGGATGAAAAGAGAGAGGGGGAAGGGAGAGGGAGGAACATGAGAGGAGAGAAGGCAGCAGAGGGGGAGAGGGAGACAGAGGGGAGGAGGAGGAGAGAAGGGAGCAGGGAGGGGCGAGGAGGGAGGAGGAGAGAAGAGGGAGAGAGGAGGGAGGAGAGCGAAAGAGGAGAGAGGAGGAGGAGAGAAGGGAGCACGGAGGGGCGAGGAGGGAGGAGGAGAGAAGAGGGAGAGAGGAGGGAGGAGAGGGAGAGAGGAGAGAACAATGGTTTTTTTTTGGGGGGATTTTTTTTTGAAAAAGTGGACTTTTAGTGTTTGTAGGTTTTAAAAAAAGTCAAAAAATGATTTTTTCATATGTATATATGTTGGGGGAAATTTTTAAGTAAAAAATAAGTTTAAATTTTTTTTTGAAAAAAAAGTCAAATTTTGGCTCTTAGTGACCCACGTTTTTGCTGATGTGGCCACACTCCTTTACTCCCTTCACTTTCAAAAACCTAGAGAGAGAAAGTGACCTTTTAGGTCCACATCCTACATGTGTCTAAAAAAAAGGCTAGAAAAGCCTACTTAAAACTAGCTTCTTGAGTGCCTTTGTCCCCTTAACCCTATACAACATTAGCCTTAATCCCTAAAAATTATGATTCCTTACAAGGCCCATGCAAGGTCCATATTTCTCCTAATGTTATAGGTGCGGGTTGCTTAGTTTAGTATAAAATAATTAGGTTTAGGGCCCAAAGCTAGAGAGACAAAGCAGGCAGCGGGTCCCGAACGGTTGACTAGTGCTTTGTTTTGGGAGAAATAAGAAAATGATATTCTCCTTGGTGGGCCTTTGTGACCATCACCTAGAGAGAGGTGGAATATACAAAATGGTTTTTTATAAAGTTTGGCTTGGAAAATGGAAAATGAAAAATGAGTTACCCTACGGATGTTACTGAGGAGATGCATCAGGGATGAGATGCCGGTGAGTCTTGGGCTTTACTGGTGCTTTGGTGTAGCACGCTTGTCAATTTTGATGCCAGGCTGGGGCATGCCTTCACTGTCATTCTTTGATTTGCTATCGACATTGCATGTTTTTGGTCCTTCTTCATTTGTTGATGCGTCGATGTCCATTTTCTTTTGCTTCTTCCTTCTTGTGCATGTCGTGTGTGTGCGTTGTTGGTGTGTATGTGATTGTGTGCATGTTCTTATGCGTGTAGTGTATGTATGGAAAGAGAGAGAGAGAGAGAGAGAGAGAGAGAGAGAGAGAGAGAGAGAGAGTTGTGAGGGTGTGTGCGTGTATGTGAGTGTGTATACATGTATGTGTTTGTGAATGTGTGTGTGTGTATGGAAAGAGAGAGAGAGAGAGAGAGAGAGAGAGAGAGGGTTGAAGAAGAGAGAGCGAGAGATGGAGAGAGAGGTGTGAGTGTGAGTTTGTGTGTGTGTGTATGGAAAGGGATATATATATATATATATATATATATATATATATATATATATATATATATATATACATATTTTGTGTTGATTGCTAACATAGAACAAGAGAGAGAGAGAGAGAGAGAGAGGGCTGAATGAGAGAGAGAGAGAGAGAGAGAGAGAGATGGAGAGAGGTGTGAGGGTGTGTGTGTGTGTGTAAGTGTTTGTGTAGTGTGTGTATGGAAAGATATATATATATATATATATATATATATTGCGTTGATTGCTGACAGAGAGTGTGTGTGTGTGTGTGAGAGAGAGAGATGGAGAGAGGCTGACTTTTTTGATAATGGAGGAGAGACAGAGAAAGAGAGTGGTGGTCCCTTTGTGAGCGCAAGGACAAGAAGGGGGGGTGGCGGCAATTTGCAACAGAAAATGCTTTTTTTAAATTTATTTTTTGACTTACAATGCTCTTCTTTTTGGGGTTAGTACCCACGGTTAAGGCCTTCAAAAACCACCCATCATTAGCCCTCCTCTTCTTGCTAGAGGCATTCATACTTCTAGCTCTGCTTTTGATTCTCTAGCAGCAGAGTTGGAGGGTTCTCCCTCCTCTAGAATATTTACCATGACCTTTGGATCAAACCTTAAGAAGTACCTTTTGAGCCTCCATCCATTGACTTTGGTCTTGTGAATTTAACCATTTGCCTCCATCAATTTGTAGCCATGTGTGGTTGTGGAGATGGGCAATTGGGCGCTATAATTGGCTAGCCATGACTCGCAAGCTGGCTATCTGCACCTTGATGGGTAAAATGGTCTCTTTTCCATATGCCAGATGGAAAGGGGTGAAACCTGTGATGTTTGGAATGTTGTTCAGTAGGCCCAAAGAGCGGCCATGAGATGCTTATCCCAATCACTGGTGTGGTTATTCACCTACTTTGTGACGATTTTATAGATCATGATGTTTACCTTTTCCACTAGATCATTGCACTGTGGATAGTACGGAGTTGAGTGTCGGCATGTGATGCCTAGATTTTTCATTAGTTCTCCCACCAAGTTGCCTATGAAACATGGCCCTCTATCAGATATTATCTCTAGAGGTGTGTCAAAGTGGAAACAGATGTACTCAAATATGAACTTTTCCACTTCTTGGGTTGTAATGCGTGTGGTGGATACTTCTTCCACCCATCAGGTCTTGTAGTCTACCACCAACTAGAATGTACAATTTACCCGACTGGTCCCTTGGTAAAGGGAAACTAGAATGTACAATTTACCCGATTGGTCCCTTGGTAAAGGACCAATTGCATCTATCCCCCATTTCTCAAACGGGCCATATGAGATGATAGGAGTCCGTAGCTCATAGGTTAGTGTTCGACCACCACTAGATACTTGAAAAGATCTGCATGTTTTACACCAATGATGCACATCCCTGTTTAGACTAGGTCAAGAGAATCCTGCCTCTAGAATCTTCCTACTAGTAATATCTAGAGCAAAGTGGTCACCACAAACACCATCATGGAAACTTGAGATCACCTCCGTGATTTCGGAGATTGGCACTTGCCTGAGAATCTAGTCTTTGCCCTTGCAGTACAAGGTGCTGTTTATAAGGCGGTATCTTGTTGCCTTTTGAACTAAGTTGCATTGTACATTATACAATGTACGTATAATACGTCTTAAACGGACGTATACGACACCTATCTTTATTCGGCCGTATTATACGGTGCTAGATCATCAAAAACACCGTATCGTATAATTTCTCAGCAATTCGATCAAAATATTATTTTGATCGAAATAGTACTTTGATCGAAATATTGATTAAATTGAAATAAATTTGTTTATATACGCTGAAACGGACTGTTTTTCTCATTCCATCGATCTCTCTTCTCTCATCTCACCTATAGGTGAGCCTTACAACACGAAGAAAAATATAAAAATGCTAGTTTAAATTTAGCCATATTTTTTCTAGTGAAAATTTAGAGCTTGGATATATTTATCTTTTTAGTCTATGGAGCTTTGAGTTACCTGCTCTGTGTGAAGTATATCTTATACTGAGTGGTAAATTAAGTAAGATAGTTAATGATTACTTGCCTTGTGTAGAGGAAACTCACACTTGGAGGTGATTCAAGGTAGTTAAAGTTAGCAGTTATTTGCTTTGTGTTGAACTATGTTCAAGTAACTTTAGTTAAATAATTAAAGTTAAGAGTTACTTGTTGTGTGTTGAACTATGTTCACACCTGGAAGTAACTTACGTTAGATTTATCTAATGATTGACTGTCATGTGTAAATTAATACTCACACTATAGATAATTTAGGTAGATTAAATAATAATCTCTCTCTTTGTGTAGAGGTATTCTCACACCTAGGAGAGATTTACAAAGTAGTGAATTTTGATTGCTTGCCATGTATAGAGTTACACTCACACTTGGAGGCAATTTAGATAGGTCTTTCAAAGATATCTTGCTCTGTGTAGAGTTTACTCACACTTGGAAGTTATTGAGATAGATTAAGCGATTTATTTATCATGATTCAGGTGTAAAGTGAAAGCTCACACTTGAGAAAAAATTATTTTTGGTATTTATAATTTAAAGAAGTTGAAAATGTTAATGAATAGATTAATGTAAATGGTATTAGACTTCGGTTTTAGATGTGTCTTTAGTAAATAGTTCTGTTTGAGTTTGCAGGTCTGAAGAAGATGGTGAAAGGATACGAGTGGAACTACGTAGATGAATTGGTCAGTGGAAAGAATACATCAAAGCTGAGGTGTAAGACCTGTGGCCATAATTTTAGTGGAAATGATCACAGGATAAAAGAACATGTTTTCAAAATTCGTGGAAACACGACAGCTTGCAAATACCCCCCAAGAGGTATTGTTGAAAAAGTTCATGAGTGGGCGCTGAAGGCAAAGAGAATTCTTGAGGGAAAAAAAAGGGAGGTCCCAAAATGATGGCTCCATCTATGGCTAGGGACATAGAGATGACACTCGAGAATGATCAAAACCCTCACTCCACCCCTACTACAGTTCAAGGAACAGGTCAAGGAGGGTGCCATTCATCCTTTGCTGGGAATTGTAGCTCTAATCCTACCGGAAGCTCTACTGCTAACATAAGCCGAAGTGAAGCATGGACTGGAGGAGAATTTTCACCAAGTGATCCTACTTTGCAATAGGCATTTGGGAAACAATGGATGCTTGAACTCCATCTTAAGTGGACTCAAGCATTTGTTGCATATTGAATTCCTTTTAATGTCATTCAAAATCCTATCTTCAAAGATGCTTTAATGAGCACGAAGAAGAAGAGTTTTGTGGTTCCTGATTATAATAAGATGTGTACATAATATTTAGATAAAGTAAAAACAACATCAGAGAATATTTTACAGCACACAACTCTTAATTTTGTGTCGGCGTATGGATGCACAATTGCTCTAGATTGTTGGACAAATTGCCAGAAGAAACCATTGATCAATGTGATGTTGATTTTTTCCAAGAGGTGCCATCTTTCTTGAAGCGATCGGTATATCCCTGAAAGGAAAAACTAGTGGATATCTTGCGGGTGTTTATGAGTGTTTGATTAGAAGAGCACGGGGACCTAAATATGTGGCATCCATTGTCACAAATAATGCATCTAACTACAAAGCAGCTGGAAAAGCAATTGAAGCAAGACTACATGGGTTCCATGTGCTGCTCACACTTTGAATTTTCTCTTAAAGGACTTTGGAAAAGTTCCTTCTATTAAGAAAACTCTTTAAGATGCAAACCACTTGGTGAAGTTTATAAGAGAGCATTCATTTTCTTACGCTTTGTTTAGAACAAAGTCCCCAACAAAAAAATTATAGATTTTTTGTGTGATCCGCTTTGCGACAGCATATTACGTTCTCTCCACACTGCAGTAGGTAAAAGTAGCCCTTGTTGAAACAATGGAAGATAGAAAATGGAACATTTGGCTTGATAAATATCCCAAGTATGAACCTGCTGCTTCCAAATTCTATCAGCTTGTAAACTCTCCTATTGTTTGGAGAAATGTAGACAAAATAGTTACTGTCACAGAACCTTTCACTCATCTGATACGATTAGTGGACAAAGAAGCCTCTATCTTTGGACAGGTTTACTGGTACATGCATGAATCCACTCGCAAGTTAAAAGATAGTACATCTTATGCAAGAAAAGAGAAAGCCATGATGATGACATTTGTCAAAAGATGATGGGAGCAGTTGCATACTCCTTTACATGGAGCAGGTTTTGTCTTGGATCGCAAGTTCCAGATGCATCAGCAATCTTCAAACAATGAAGTGATCAGTGATTTCAAAAAAGTGTGTGCTCAACTATTAGGCAATGTGGATGGACAGGTGGCATACACACAGAAGATGGCATATACTAGTAGAGAGGGAACGTTTGGGGATCCTTGGTATATAGATGCTATCAAGACGATGAGCACACCAATTGGTGGAAAGAGTACGGTGGAGAAAAAGTGGAACTTCAACATGTGGCTGTGAGAGTATTGTATGTTGCCGCCTCAAGTGGTAGCTGTGAAAGAAACTAGTCTTCATTTGCTTAAGTGCATACTAAAAAATGAAATTGATTGAGCTGCGAACTTGGTGTATGTCTTTTGTAACATGCGACTTATGCTTTGGGCACTTCCAAACACATGAAGCAGTTGCAAATGAGCTCAACTCTGATGATGAAATGGAATGGAATTCGGAAGATATTGATCCGGAATGTTCAGATGTCGAAGAAATTGATGACATGGTGCCTGTGGTTGAGGGGACGGATGAGCTGTAAAGTTTGTACTATATTCTCAATTAATTTTTCAATGCAAAAATTATGTGGATTTTAGCTTTACAATCCATACCTTGTCTCTGTCTCTCTCTCTCTCTCTCTCTCTCTCTCTCTCTCTCTCTCATTGTTAAAAAGAGGGTAGTAGAGAGAACATAATTTACACAATTGCAACAACATCTGTCATGTCCATTTGTTCCAACAAATAGAGATTTACATACCAAAAGGAGGTTTTAATTACTAATCTTGAGATTTAAGATACAAAAAGAGCTATGTATTGTTTGGGAGATTTAATTTAAATCATGGGCTTGTTCTCCAAAGAGATCAGATACACGAAATTTTGAATTGCCGACTGAATCACTTGGGCCGGCATTGCCCATCTCTTCTTCCTTATAACAGGCCCATACCTTGCCTCGTACCATGCCAACTTTCTTTCTAGCTCTGCTATACGAGCGTGCAACATGGCTAGGGTATCTCCTTGACTTGCCAAATCCATGCCTTGGGTTGAAAAAGCTACTCAATAACTTCGGTTTCTTCGGACAAATATGTGTAACCTCTCTTGCGAGGAGGATCTTCTTGATTAGCTTCCCATGCATGAATCTTCTCAGCTGGGCGTCCTTTCCCAACACCTCCTCCTATAGTGGGATTGTCGTTCCAATCAACTTTGAGCCGTAATACATAGTAGCAATAACATTGTTGCACAAAGTAAATTTCCACTTGATTATTATTTGGTGGCAATTTGTACACTTGGATAAATCTTGCAAGGATATTTTGTGCGAGGACAGTGTGTTGCAGATCTGAAACCTTCAAGGGAGCAGAAACCTTAGCATTTTCACTGACTCAAAATAATGTGTTGCGTACGAAGTAATTCGGACATAACTGTCTGCATTTCCTTTAATTCAGTGGCTCCCCTTGAAGTTCTGATTTGTCTTGTTGGGTTGTAGCCAAAGCACTGAGATCTACTTGAGCCACCCGAATCTCTTCCTCTTTGTAAATTTGTTGAGCCAATGCATGATTAAGCAAAGGATCATTAGGCTGCTGTGCATTCTGGTCGGGAGCAATATCTTCCATAACTGAAATGCAAAATAATACACTTTAGCGAGACAAGTCTTAGCACTTGCAAAAGAGAGATGGTTTAGAGAATTGAGTGATCTAACTTGAAATACTTTAAAATTTCAACTTGAAGAACTTTAAAAACATTGCACACATGACACCATTAATGCCAAAAAAGTTGATTACTGGTTTAATCATCAATAGGTCTCAAGCCAGATTCAATTACAATATGATAGCCAGCATTATGGCTTCCATTCAAACAAAGGCTTAAATCCCATATCTTAGGTCTATCTAAGGGTTTGGGAGATTTTCCACTAGCAAGATGTTTGTTTACATTGCGCAAAAATTTGCACTTGAGAACCTCGGTGGGCTGTGGAATACATGCAAGCAAGCACTTAAGAATATACAAGAGACTATATATATCAGATGCCTTGGTGAATGGAGGAGGATTGGTGCTCTACATTGAGGGGTGAGATTTGGCAGCTTGGGAAATGTTGCCAAAGTGTTTGATGGTGTACTTTGTCCCCAGTCCGCAATGCCAGCATACACTCCTTGCTCGCCAAAATGGAGTAGAATATTTCTAGTGTGTAGATCATTGTGAATAAATTCATGACTATGCAAGAATTTAATCGTCTACAGAAGAGCATTGCATATTGGCCAAATGTTGTCTGTGAACTGTTGTACAGTTCCAGATGTGTGTTGGAACTCTCTGATTGCATGCTTGCTTCCATCATGATGACATGCCTGAATCCACTACTCAAGATGACCTCCATTCCAAAGCTTGAAGATCAACATAGGTCTTTTGCTATACCGAACAAGAGCACGGGGCAATATCATGCCACAATGCTGAACAGTTGTGTAATAGTTGCCTCCTCTAGCATGATCTGCAAATGTCGACTTGCTTCCTATTTGGTCTTTGTATATCTTTGCCACATAGACGGGATCTTTGAAGAGAGGATGAGCCACTAATACTTGTTTCACATTTGCAAAACGTCCTTTACCTAATTGGGGTGCTTGCAAGTGAAAGATGGAATGCTCCCCAAGTAAGTGTAGTACAGAAGGACACATCGTATCATCCAGGTTTACAATGGACGACTGAGCACCTGATGAAGGAGGTACATTCTCTTCTGTCCTAGTAGATTTTGAAGAGCCTTTGATCTTATCTTTGCTCTTCAATTATGAATGTAGTTGTGCTACAAGCTGCATTCTCTCTTTGATTCCACGTTTGGTTTTGATTTCTGGATGAACCATACTTTCAAAACTTCTAGTGACCTGGCCTAATAATTGCTTTATTATGTTATGCATCACTCCATTAGTGCGTAGAGCTGGGTCAAACGAAATGGGGAATGCACTGCACAGCTTCACCCAACAATGTTCCACAAGTTCAATCACAAAATCATCGAACTTTGCCTGCAGTGGATCAAATGATCGTCTGAAGTTCCATAGACAAAATAAGAGCATCACTAATAATTTTGCAATGCTGACGCATTAACTTTGTCTCTACCATGACTGAAGCCTGAAAATACATGAAGGAAATATAAGTAAGGCAAATCCATAATAGATAAAAATTTGACATATATGATTGTTAATAAATCTAAACAAAAACATTTCATGGTCAATAATAACCTCCAGTAATGAAAGATCTAAACATTTCATGCATCATAATAACAACAGTAATAAAAGACGTGATGGTTAAAGCATTCAGGATTGAAGAATATAAAATATATATCTTCTCCCTGCAGTGCGACACGGGGTAAGCAGCAACCAGAGACAAAGAATTCATTAAATCCAATCTCCTTGTAGTGCGATGCGATGGCCAGCAACAACCAATAATGATGGATTTAAAAAACTCGAAACCTCTGCCTGTAGTGCAACACGGTGGTCAGAAACAACTAGAGACGAGGAAGCTACTAAATTCAATCTCCTTGTAGTGCGACGCGATGGTCAGCAACAACCAAAAGCGATGGATTTAAAAATCCTAAACCTCTCCCTGCACTGCAATGCAGCAACCAAAGATGAGGAATCTATTGAATCCAATCTCCTTGTAGTGTGACATGATGGTCAGTAACAACCAAGGACGATGAATTTGGCAACCCTAAACCCCTCTCTGCAGTGCGATACGATGATCAACAACAACCAGAGACGAGGAATCTATTAAACCCAATCTCCTTACAATGCGACGCAATGGTCAACAACAATGAAGGATGATGGTTTTAAAATCCTAAACCCCTCGTAGTGAAACACGGTGGTCAGCAGCAATCAAAGATGAAGGATCTATTAAATCCAATCTCCTTGCAATGCGACATGATAGTCAACAATAACCAAGGACGATGGATTTGAAAACCCTAAACCCCTCCCTGCAGTGCGACACGATGGTCAACAACAACCAAAGACGAGGAATCTATTTTTTTAAATCCAATCTTCTAATAGTGCGACGCAATGGTCAGCAATAACTAGGAAGAAAAGATGCATGATAGCTAACTCCTCCCTGTAGTGCGACTTGGTGGTTAGTAGCAACCAGGGATGGAAAGTCTAATTGTACAACTTAAGCTACTCCCTGAAGTGCGACACGGAGGTCAACAACAATCAAGGACGAAGTGTCTAAAGTCTAACCCCCCTTGCAGTGTGTCACAAGGATCAACACAGCCAAGGATGGGTGTCTAAACCTGCAGACTAACACTGAGGTGTGAGAAAAGCTCCACAGCAACAGCGCTAGTAAAAAACAAAATACAAACTAACACTGAGGTGCGAGCAAAACTGCAGAAAAAACAAAAAAACACTATAAGAAAATTACCTACTTTGTGGCTCGCTCCGGATGTCCTATGCTCGCTCTCTACTGCTCTCTCTAAAGCTCCAACAACTCTGTCTCTATCTCTCTAGCAATCCCAATCGTAGCAGTTCATTCGAACTGCCGCGATGCCCCTTTTTTTATAAGTATAAATATATATTTTGATCAAAATATAATTCGATCGAAATGTTTTTTATTCGGATATGCGCGTATAATACGGATATACAGCATATAAATCCGCAATATACGTACAATTTATAATACACGGGCATATAAATGCAACTTAGCTTTTGAACAAGCCATTGTTTCTGGCCCTTGGTATGCCCTTCATGACATTCTCCTCTACCTAAGGAGCTGATGATATCAGGCATAGCATAGCTACCTTGGAAGAGGGTCAGCTTCAATTTGATTGCTCCTATGGGAACATCTTGTATTCTTTCCTTGACTAGAGAATCTGCTTCTTGATTTTTTGCCCTAGGGAAATGAAATAACTACACTACTTCAAACTTTCTTAGAATATGCTTAACTTGGCGTATTTGGCCAAGAAAAACCTGATTTTTACAAACCCAAGTGCCATTTATCTGCTTTATCAAGAGCATGGCATCACCAAATGCATTTAGGCACTGGACCCCTTGCAAAACACATTGTTCTAATCCAAGAATGAGGGCCGCATACTCTGCTTTGTTGTTTGAGTAGAAGTGTAGTAACTGCCCAATAGAGAAGACCTTTTCCTTTTGCTCATTGAAAATAATGATGCTAGCTGCACGCTGGTCCGCTGTCCTTTTGTAAGCTCCATCAAAGAAAAGCGAGTGAGATCCTTCTAGCTTAGTAACTTCCACCATTGGTGTCACTTCTTTTCCTTCTGTGTTGACCTTTAGCTTCTTCTCAAAGTGAAAATGAGTAAGGATACCTGCTAGACTAGCTCTAGTGGAGTTCTTTACTTGTATAGAGTAATTGAACTCTTGTAATCTAACAAGCCACTTAGAGATTCTAGATGAGCCATCCATGTGTTGCATGACATATGGAAAAACTTTTTCCATTGTTAGAATAACAAAGGGTCTAGGCAATAGATAAGAGTGGAACTTTGTAGTGGCAAACATCAATGCAAGCACCATGTGCTCTACCGTGGTGAATCTTTTTTTGATGGGGTCATGACACGACTAGAGAAGTAGATAGGACGCATGAAAGAGGTTTGAGGGTCCTTCTGCATTAGTACAGCCCCAAGTGTATCACTTCCTACACTAGGGTTAACGTAAAATGGCTTGTCCTATCTAGGGGGTGCAATGGTGGACAGTGAAGCCACGATCTGTTTCACTTCGCTGAATTGTTGCTCATTTTCTTCACTCCATAGGAAGACATCTCTATGGGTGTCTTGTTGTAAAGGGAGAACCACTTGAGAGAGAAAGTGAATGAACCTGCTCAAATACCTTACCTTCTGAAGGAAAGACACAAATTGATTAGCTATTGTGGGTGATGACAATGATACTAAAGATTGAACCTTACTTGGGTTAGCCTCAATTCCTTTGGCTGAAACTACATGGCTGAGAAGAGTGACCTTGCTTTCACGAATGTGACACTTATCTATGTTAAGCTGGCCACCCAAGGCCTGCAGCCTAGCCAGGCCATCATAGACCTTTCTCAAATAGAGGGAGTGAGAGCTGTATATTAAATCATCTATGAAAACCCGTATTGACTTACCAAAGTATGGTTAAAAGACAAAAGTTACATAGCATTGGAATGTGGCCGGAGTGTTGGTGAGGCCAAAAGGCATCACTCTGTAAGAAAAACATCCCCATGGTGTTATGAAGGTTGTTTTTTTTTGTCTTCTTCTACAATGCTAATCTCAAAGTAGCCTGAGTAGTCATCACATATTGTGTAGCACCCATGACCTGCTACCTCGTTGAGAATCTCGTCTTGGAATGGGAGGGGAAAATGATCCCTCTTTGTTGCTGCATTGAGAGGTTTTTAGTATACACAAAATCTCCACTTACTGTTCTTCTTTAGCGTGACCACCACCACTGGAGAGACCCACTCTGAGTCTTTGATGGGGTAAATGAAAACCTATCTGTAGCAAATTCCTTACCTCTTTGAGCAATGCTTCTTGCTGAATCACCCCAAGCCTTCTGAGATTTTTCACTACAAGCTTACTTTCTTCCTTGAGTCTTATGCGGTATTGCACCACTGTGATGCTTGTGATCTTGTTATAACCATCAATGAAAAGTGTGGTGAAGTTACCTAGCATAGAGATGTACTCCTCTCTTTTCACCAGCTAACTCACTAGAGAGCATCCGATGATGTAACTTACTTGTATCCACCAAGTGTTGCATACCTGATGGTCCCTCTTGGTTCTGCGATGGTGCTTTAGACTATGTCAATCTCTTTGGATCTCTGAGCATGACTTCTATCAATTCGATGCTATTGTCACTCTCTTCAGTTGTTGTTGTGTCTTCTCCTAAGGTGGTTGAAGAGTCACTGGTAAATTCATATTTCGATGCCTCCAAGATCATGTTGCTTTGATTCCTAGTCTTCATGTCATAGAATATGGTATTTCCCTTAGCATCCTTCATCTAGATCATCCTGGTACTCCAGTCTTGCTTAGCCTCCATAGCCATGAGCCATGATCTTCCGAGAATGATAGGGTAGCCCTCCCCTTTGTGTGGCATGAAATGTCTACCTCCACTTCCGTATTGAATGTATTCACCTTGAATGCATTCACAATGCCTACACATTTCACTTTGACGTTATTTGTTATTTTAGCTCGGTAGGGTGCCGACCTACTTACCTTTAGGCCTAGATGGTGCATCATTTTCTCACTCATGACGCATGTTTGTGCACCACCATCTATAGATGTTTGAGATGTGTTGCCCCTTTATGTGGGCATCCATGATAGTTATGATGTCATCTAGATTCCTCCCAAAGATAGCCCCAGCTATCCTTGGTCTTGACTTCCTAGTGCTTACCATCTTCGTCCATTGTCTCCTCATCCTTGGTGCAAGATGGAGTGATTGGGCCAGGTTATTTTTGGACTCTGCATCATCAATCTTGAACTAGGTCATATGCTTTAGCATACTCACCCAACAAAAAATCCACGATGTTGATCTTCCACCGAGGTTTAGACGCATGCTTGCTAGACTATCCTTTTCCTTTCATCTTTTTCTCCCTTTGAGAGACCTCTTCGTGCCTAGCACGCTTCACTCCCATGGCATCCACTTCTTCTACCTTTCTTGTTTCTTTTTCTTTGTCCTTCTCTTTGACATGCTAGGTGTGGTCAGGCCATACCCGGTTCCTCTTCCTCAGTAGTCCTGGCTTGTAGACACAATTTCTTATCTTTAAGGCGGGCTACTTCAAATACTACCGTGTACGTAGCAGGAAACCTTCCCTTCACCTTCTCTTTAAGAATTGGCCATAAACTCGCCACAAACCGGTCTTTCTTTAGGAAATCGGGTGCCCCTTTTCCCTTCCTCAACAATGCAGCCCATCGTCCCCATAGGTCCACAAACTTCAATTTGTATGTTGCATACCTCCTTGCTTCAACTCCATCAGCAATTGCCACATCAGCATCTTCCCCCACCTTACCTGTGAAAGTCGGGAAGGAAACGTTTGCCATTGCAAAACAAGATTTTTTTTTAATTTCTTTTTTTATTAAACACAAGTATAGCGGCTTCTTACAAGGTTGGGTGGATAGATCAAAACAGGATGAAAATTAAAACGTTACAAGAGTTATGGTAATCCAAAACGGGGAGGATAATGGGATTTGTGGAGCTAAGGATCTCTCCTAGCGCCACAGCACCAAACAAGAACACAATCTTCTACTGATAGAAGATCTTCATATCTACATATATATGTACGTGAATGTGTTGCAAAAACCTAAACGGAAAAAGCGGTTGGTCCGTTATCCATGATGCACAGAGTGTAGAGTACTCACTTATACCCTTACCATGTCGGTGTTGACAAGTCGAGACATCCACAGGAGGTCATCGCCCTTCATAGGCTCCACCTTCCCTTCATTGCTTAACATGTAGGGAGTGATGGCAATGTGTTTGACCACTCCAAGCCTTTTGGCCAGCAGTAGTTGCAAGTAGTTACCGTAATTGGCTTGCTGCATGAATTCCACACCATTTATTTGTAGCTCATTTTTTGACCACTAGGTTTCACCCATAGTAGACAATTTCTTCAGGATGAGTTGCACGGGGAGAGAAGGAAGGCCCTCTACCCGCCTTCCAAAGCAACAAGGTCAGTAGCCAAACCACTCCTCTCTAGGGCATGGGAACCTCCTTATCACCTCCCCTTTGGGGTTGTCGAAGTGAACTGGCAGCACACTTGCATGCACGCCGTGAATCGATAGGCGATCTTTTGCCACTTTACGGTGGATGACTTTCTTTCTGGCATCCTGGGTGCGATTGTGCTTTCCAGATCCAAACTTGAAGCACTCACATGGCCAGGTGTTTCTTCTTCCTTGGGGGTCATGTGATTTAGGATTGGCATAGCCCTCCTTTTCCCTTGGCACAATCAACCCCTTTGGGCCACTTAGGAGCCGAGGCTATAGTTTTATTTTAGATTCCTTAGGGAAGAGAGACTTTACTAACCTCTTTCCTTCCTTAATATGGAGGATTTCTTTGCAATGGACGTCAATGTAGAGGGTTTCTGCTTCTCCTTTACTTTCGTTGATGGCACTCATTGATAGAGTGTGGTGGGTGACAGCAATGAGAGCAGCCTACTACCCTCCCTTTGGTGGCTCTTGATTCACGGTTAGAATGAGAGATACGAGATGGAGAACATACTTCCTGGATATTCACAATGGTGTATTCCGACAGCAGCACTTCGATATGAAGGCTCTTAGTGCTTCTTCAATTTCTTCCTCCTCCGTTCTCCAATTGGAGAATTCATGCAGGCACTCGTTCATGGTCGACAGTGTGCATCATTTTTAGCGTTGTAAACTGAAGGATTTTGATAGTGGGGGCACCAAATGACAAGCGCAAGTGCAAAACGGACCCACCAGCCTCTACACCCAGTTCGCACGCACAGATCACAAGGAGTGAACAGGGGGCACCACCTAGCTTTGAGTAGCTAGGACGCAGATAATAGTGATTCAAATAACACTAACACAACACACCGAGAGAGAGAGAGAGAGAGAGAGAGAGAGAGAGAGAGAGAGAGAGAGAGAGAGAGAGAGAGAGAGAGAGAGAGAGAGCCTATAGTGTGTTCCGTAGGGAAATTTCATGTGTACAGAGATCCTACTCCTATGCATAGTGACCCTTGGAGTCAATGTATGTGAATGACTTCTCTTTCAAGTGCTGACTATCTTGATAGTGACCTCTTGGTGCTCCTTTATAGGTGCGGGCTGCTTAGTTCAGTATAAACTAATTAGGTTTAAGGCCCTAAGCTAGAGAGACAAAGTAGGTAGCCGGTCCCGGACAGATGACTGGTGCTTTATTTTGGGACAAATAAGAAAATGATATTCTCCTAGGTGGGCCTTTGTGACCATCACCTAGAGAGAGGTGGAAAATACAAAATGGTTTTTTACAAAGTTTGGCTTGGAAAACGGAAAATGAGTTACCCTACGGATGTTACTGAGGAGGTGCATCATGGATGAGACGCCAACAAGTCTCAGGCTTTATTGGTGCGTTGGTGTAGCGCACTCGTCAATTTCAGTGCTGACTTGGGTATGCCTTCAGCGTCATTCTTTCATTTGTTGTCGCCATCGTGTGTTTTTGGTCCTCCTTTGTTTGTCGATGCATCAATGTCCATTTTATTTTGATTATTTTTTCTTGTGTGTGCCATGTGTGTGCATTGTTGGTGCATATGTGATTGTGTGCATGTGCTTATGCATGTAGGGTATGTATGCAAAGAAAGAGAGAGAGACAGAGAGAGAGAGAGAGAGAGAGAGAGAGAGAGTTGTGAGGGTGTGTATGTGAGTGTGTGTACATGTATGTGTTTGTGAATGTGTATGTGTGTGTGTGTGTATGTGTATGGAGAGAGAGAGAGAGAGAGAGAGAGAGAGGGCTGAATGAGAGAGAGACATGGAGAGAGAGGTGTGAGGGTAAGTGTGTGCGTGTGTGTGTGTGTGTGTGGAAAGAGAGAGAGAGAGAGAGAGAGAGAGAAAGAGAGAGAGAGAGAGAGAGAGAGAGGTGTGGAGCCAAGCAAGAGGGGGAGACAGAGCTGGCTTTTTTTTTATAATGGAGAGAGAGAGAGAGAGAGAGAGAGAGAGAGAGAGAGAGAGAGAGAGAGAGAGAGAGAAAGAGAGAGAGAGAGAGTGGCGGACCCTCTGTGAGTGTAAGGACAAGGAGGGGGAGGGTGGGCCTCGTCACTAATTGACACCTCCATTTGGAGGTGGGATCAATGGCTCACGATCATCGATTGATCGTGACCGTTGGATTGCCTACGGAATGCAAAAGATTCTCACTTTTTTGGATCCCGGACTTGAACCCACTACCCTCTCCCCCACGGGATTGACTCTAACCACTAGGCTATCACGCGTTCCTTGAAAGGTGTGTGTGTGATAAGTTTATAGATCACGGCGTCGTGGACAGGTTTACACCTAGTTCACACCTAGTTTGCACTGAGTTCACACCAAATTTGGTGTGGTGTGTAGGCCCTCCCCAGTTCACACCGTGTTCACGTCGTGTTCACACCGAGGTCACACCAAATTTGATGTGGTGCACATATCTCGGAGTTCACGCTTAGTTCACACCTACTTTAAATGTCGATCGGACGGCACAGATTGCATCTGCCTCGCGACTCCTACTGTGGGCCATTGATCCCACCTCCCTCGAGAGGTGTCATTTAGTGACGAGGGAGGGTGGGGACCTGCAAAAACAGATTTTTTTAAGAAAAAAAAACTTCTAATGCTCACCTTCTTGGGGTTAGTAACCACAGTTAAGGCCTTCAAAAATCGGTCATCATTGCGTGTATGGTTATGTGCTTTCCACTCGGTTGAGCAGTTTGTCCCAGATTATATGCTTGGAATTTGCATATTTTGGAGTTGTTTTATGCATATGTGAGAATCGGTTTTGATGCGTTTGATCATGTTTTCCATGATTGTGTAGTGGTTGAGTTGTCTCCCACTTTGCCATTTTGGCATGGTATACGGTAGAGATTGTACTTGAGTTTTTAACCAGTTTATAGAGGAGACTCTGTTAGATTTCTCTTAGGTTTTCTCGCCATAGTTTCTTGACATTGACTTATAATTGCAGACATGTGTGACAATTTAGAGTCTACAACGATGACTCTTGAGAGACAACGGTCTTTTTCTTGCCAATACTTGCGTTGTTGACATTGTGGTCACAGAGGGCACATTAGGCACCGTTGTTTCAGACGTATGAGATAGTAGTGGAGATATATGCGTGATGCAGATATGGCTTTAACACATGTTAGAGAGGGACTTATAGTGGCATTCGATGCCAGTGACGATGATGTCATGCTTGCCTCAAATGTACCTCTTGCAGATATGTCTATGGATAACACACTTTCTCCACAGTGGTTACTAGATAGTGATGCTGCTTTCCACGTCACACCATGTTGTGAGTGGTTCAACATATTTTCTAGTGGGAGAATTGGTTGCATGCGACTTGTTGATGGCTCAACATGTGACATAGAGGATGCAAGAGATGTTTGTTTGTCTTTTCCTAGTGGTGCATTATATACGCTATGGCATGTGCGTTATGTTCCTCAGCTAAGATGGAGTTTGATCTCAGTGGGATAGTTTTAGCAGCTTTTGGCTGTCAGATACTACTTAGCGAGCAGTTTTTCCAAATGCATTGCAGATTATTAGTGATTGATAGATGAGGCCCGCAATGGCTTGGCATATCTTATGCATGTGTCTGAGGTTGGAGACAACGTAGTCTTAGTTTTTTTGATGGCATGCGTTCAATGAGAGACGAGATGTGCCTCTTTTACTAGTGATCTCCATCATGCTCAGGCAACAGACCATATAGTTGTGCACAACATGCAGGTAGGCTCTTCAGAGATAGAGGTATAGCGGCAATGCTCTAGCACAACATAGCAGGTGTTGTCAAAGTTTGTGCAGTTAGATGTAGTGCAGGTTTGCTCCCTAGAGACACAGACATAGATGAAAAATATGGAGTTTTTTGACATGGTCATGCTAGAGTTTGATGAGTTGATGCCAGGATACACACTTTCACCTATGGATGAGAGAGAGGTAGCTACCCCAGTGTTGGCAGTGACACATCCATACATGATGAGTAGTCTTGATGATGCAGTACATGCACATACTGCAAGAGAGGCTAGGACATCCATGTTCGTGCATATTTCTTCAATGTTCGAGTGTCTCATTTATGACCTACTTGTGTCAAGACCCAACCTAGCAGCTGTTGTGGGATAATTTGCAGCAGGGATAGTCAGTCATACGGTGACTGACACTAGCATGACGCTTCATGGAGCTTTGCACACCATACAAAGTTGTTTGCTAGATTTACATATAGGCTCTAGCATGGGTACGCACACTCACCTACCACCAGAGCTGATACGACTATGTGTAGATTGACAAAGTGAGCCAGTGGGCATAGGTTGAGAGAGTCTTTCACCTAGTTTCTTGTACATACTAGTAGTTTAGCTAGTAGGTCTCACTTATCAGTGCATCACCTTTAAGTGGGAGATTGTTGGGGTAAAGGCACTATGCCTTTGCCCAGTGAGATGTTTGGCCTCTTGCCCACTGTGTATACACACTTCCTTATTATTTCTATACATAAGAATAAGGAGCACCTCACTCACTTGAGCTAGAGGTTACTCCACCCACACAGTCTCGTGTGCTTCTGCTTTCATGCATGCATGCATGCATTTGCGCACAGATCCACTCACATTTAACACTATGAAGAGGTCAAAACCAAGTGAATAGAGGCCCATGAGGTCTGTTGGGCCTCTACTCGCTTTGTTAGTACTGACCTTAAGAGGCCCTAGACTTTAAAAGACTGTATCTTGAGCTAGAGACATCGGATTTTAGTGTTCTAAAGTGCTTTCCGTGGCGTTCTTTTTGTATTTTGAAAACAAATCTTATGTGTTTTCTCTCATCTCACATCACATCACTCATTAAGATTCTCGGACATGGAATTTTGAGCACACTTAAGTTGGGCTCTCAAAAAGCATTTTGTATGATCATGCATGTAAGTGTTTGAGCAAACTTTTATGTATGTACTATGAGAAATAGAATTTCAAAAAACTAATTTTGTATTTTTTAGGATTACCTCTCTCTATGTTGAGTTGGCGTTTCTTACAGGGCCCAAAATTGACTCCAACTTTTTCCTAATGAAACACTCATCATCATCTTCTTGTACATATTCCATCTACATCAGCAACAATAAGAGAATAAATACACAAATCAATAGTCAACAAATTAGAGTAGTAGCTTCAGGTATCAACCATTCTTCCCATGAGAAACTCTTGCATTCAAGGACAACAACAAAGCTCCTTAAAAAAATGACAAGTTAAAGAATGGCCTATAGCGACAAGCAATGAAAAATTCATCAAGAGAGCTATCCACAACAACCATACATAGCTGACATAGCTCTTCAACATTTGCGACCTATTGCAGACAACTCAAATTGCAATGGACCTTGAAAGAAAATCCATCATAATGCCAATGCCACAAAGAGGATCCGCAAACTCAGACACATCAAAATCCACCTTCAGAGCCAAGACTGGCAACAAAGAGGAGAATGTGCAATCAAAGCTCAAATCACATATCAAGAACACAACATATATGAATCACTCAAGGAAGGGGGGAGCATCATCCATGACACAACATACAAGGTTAAAGACTAGCCTTGAAGACAAAACTGACAATAACCCTAACAACAAGATTTCACATGGTCGTGTCAAGGGACGACATGAGCTAGGAAGTGAGGAATGTTAGAAAATTGATCCAAAGGGTTCCTACCTACTAAACATGTAGCCGAACACCACAATTGTACTCTGTTATTTTTTTGGATAGTGTAGCTACTCTATGTGTAAATCCTAATTCCAGAGTAGCCGATCAATTTTTGAGTTGTAACTCTTTCATGATAACTGTAAAGGACCATGTGAGCTAGCCACTGGCCACTTAGAAAGCCTTAGGTATAAAGGTCAATAATTTTAATGTGAAACTAGGCCTATGTATGGGAAGAGAAATGAGTTATGCTTACGCTCAAGCAACTACGAAGCTCCAACTTGTAACCAACATAAGTAATTTTAATGTGAAAGTAGGCCTATGTTTGGGAAGAGAAATGAGTTATGCTTACGCTCAAGCAACTACGAAGCTCCAACTTGTAACCAACATAAGTAACAATTGGGTAATCCATTTTCAGTTTTGAAACTTGCATTGTGTTCCTCTCTCTTGTCTCTTTTATTCAAGTGTAAGCATTGTCAATTTTATTGAGTTTTATGACTACGCATTAGTGAGACTAATCTTCAAATTTTAGTGCTTAAATCATTGTTTTTTGACATTTTGACCATAGGAGAGTGTTTCGGGATCATAGGGCGACCTTTCTAGATAGTTCTGTTGCAATTTTTAGGACCTTTTTCATGATGGATCATGATTTTGGTACCTTGTTGGATTGCAACAAGATTTGGTAGGATAGTGCCCGTAGGTGTCTTAGACCTCCTCCTAAAGTTTTGGTACATTTTGACTTTGTTTGAGTGCCGAAATGGTGTGATGACCTAGAGTGGTGAGAAAGGAGATAGGTAGATTTTTTTATCATTGAGTGGTGGTTTGCTTGTTGTTGAGTTGTCACGTTACCTTGATAGGTTCACTTCTTGAGATTGACAACCTCAAACAGTCTTCGTGCCCCATACGAGTCACTTTCTTGAGTATTGACAGTATGTTAGTGCCAAATAGTTACAGACATTTGTCACGGTGACCCACTAACAAACAAACATTAACATGCTAACTAGCACACATGTTCTTGCTTGGCTATACTATAAACTTAACTTATTATAGACTTAACTTTCTAGGTTAACCTACTAAACTTAACATACATTAATTAAAATTTTACCTATTGTACGCTTTGCCACACATGTTGAAGGCTAGTAACTTGCATGTGCACAGTGTGCAAGCCTCAAAAAGCTGCAAACACACAACTAGAGAGTCCTAGCAAGCTCAAAGAAACAATGGTATGTCACTCACCGCTGAATGCTTCCGTCGTGAAGGATCTTGTGCTGCAAAGAAGAAGAAGCCGCCACCAATTGCGTGCTCAACCACCTTTCTACCATTGATGTTGTGGAAATGCTTGATCACACACACCCTCTCTCTCTCTCTCTCTCTCTCTCTCTCTCTCTCTCTCTCTCTCTCAAGCATACACACACACATACACGTGAGCACACAAATGAGAAGGAGACAGAGATGGAGCAAGAACACTTCTTAGCTTACACCCCCAAGAATGAGGATTTTTAGGTCAAATGGACCTTTTATAAGAGTTTGGCCCATTCACACATGAGTGTCCACAGTGGTCAGTCATTGCAAAACTACTGGAAAAATAAGATAAGTGGTGCACCTCTCATCGGCGATTACCTACACACCTATTGGACCAACAAGACCGGTCCATGACTCAATCAAATAAGTAATATGCGACCATCGAAGGTGATAGGGTGTCCATGAGGGTTAACATGCCCCCCTTCTTGATGTAGATTCCATCCTCGGAAGCTATTGAGATGAAGCTCGTTCGTCGAGATGGAAGAGCATTCGAGATGAATGTTCTTAGCCTTCTTCAATCACTAAAAAAATTAACCAAAATTGGCCTGATAACCGCATTCTCATATACAATTAAAAAGCATATGCAGTTGTATGTAGACAAATTGATTGGTAACAGAATATTAAACAATTTGGTAGCAATAAACATTAACCTAATATAATTTTAAATGCATAAACAGTTGTAAAGGACAAAAGCTAAACAAGTATGGGGGTACTAATTTAACGGTCGAAAGGCACTAGAGGTCAACTATTAATACCATGGGCAAGATTCTCAATTTTCTCTGGTCAATTAAGCTATTTAATCACGAGAGCCAAGTATTTCATGTCCGAGGACTAACTAGAGGCTATACCTAGAAGACCTTGTAGTTAAGCTACGATAAAAGGAATTTCTCATGAAATCATCACCTGACTTATTTTCTTTTCTTTGACCTCCCAAAGTCTTTTCACATTGATTTTGATGTGTGTGCTTATTTTGTATGCCTTGGGTTTTTTGCTTTTCAAGGAAAAGCACCCATAGTGGGAACCTCTAGGGCTCTAGTACCATAGGCGATATATGTGAGTGAAGTACCAAATCAAGCTGCGATTTCTCTTCGTGCTTAAGATTTTACATTGTGGCACTTTTGATTTTTTTGTTTGTTCGTTTTTAGCATTTTAATTTTGTAACTTTGGGGGGTCATATAACATTGTTACCCTCCCCAGGCTCATCACACTAGTAAACTCCCTTTATAATACTTAAGCTAAAGATCATTAGGGACTAAGCCCACTAGAAAGCCCTAGTACATTTCACACAATGTTGCCTAAATTGAATTAAGAACCTAGAGTAACCATTGATTATTAGGAAGGCATTCCCCATGGTATTAAGACAAGATTATTAACTCCTAACTTGGTAAAACTAGCTTAGTCAGACTACGTGATTCTGAAACCTAGACAAGTGATTATGACAAAAAATTATCTAGAATATAATGTTTAATCTAAGAAAATGTGCGGAATATTATGCTACCAATCACATTTAGAGAAGACAAACATGGATGCAAAAACAAAGACAAGGGGCAATGCTAATGGTCAAGAAACACCTGTTTGTGTTGATGATCGCACTTGATTTGAAGAGTGAACAAGAGAAAGATTCCATGAAGTTCCAAATCCTAACAATAGCAACACGATCCTTTACAAACTAGGAAACACAAAGAATACCTCTAGGAGGCACATCATAGTGGGAAGAGGCACCAACCCTTATTGAACACAATCAAACAACATAAGGAAACTAACTAACTATTTGCACCCCTCCCTAGAGAATCAAGGGAACAAGATATTATAGAGATGGGGAGGTAACCCTAAGGCTAAATCTCTATCCTCATCATCATTGAGAAAAATGAAGTCATCATTTGTGAGACCACATGTGCCATCTGTGTAATCATGTAACTCTTCCTCATCATTAGAGGCACAAATGCTCACTAAGAACATCACTAAATGTCTATAGTAATCTTGGTCAAGAGGGTAAGTTTGTGCAACTGGAGAGACGTCGTCTACTAAGTATGGATCAGTCTTGTGGTCAAGAAACGTATCAGCCATTCTAAGTCCTCAATATTCCTCTCACACGCTAGTGTATCTACCAAATCCCATTCACATGCAAGCACCGGGTAGACTATGTGAAACATTTGTGCAAAGTAAAGAGGGTACCTTTCACCCAAGGTAGGAGTGGATGACTCTATCATACTAGCCATATTTGTACACACAAATAGATGATGATTAGAGTGCAAATATTATAAGGGTCCTGTCAAAAGGTCTTGTCCTTGTGCATAATGTGTTTTTATGATTTTGTGTCATGTACTAGAACTCGTAGGTTTCTATATTTTTGTTTGATGGTCCTTGCTCTTTTAGTTTTTTATTTTTGTATTTTGTGAGTATAAGGCTTTATATATACATTCCTTAAGATTGGGAGATTGAGAGGTCAGGGAGAAAGGTTGAGAGGGGAGTGAGTGAATGATGAATGTCAGCAAACACTCACCCCTTCCTTGGGTAGATCATACCTTCTGGAATGATGTCGTCACCTTTTGAAACCAATTGTTCCAAGTTTTCTTGTGTGAATACTTTGACCAATAGTTTTTGACCATTGTAGGCATTTCATCTAGTTACAAGGGTGGTAAGGTACTCTCCCATGATTTTATTTGCAACGTTGTTATAGGTGGTGAACTTACAACGGGGGAGGTGAAAAATCTTTCTTGTTTGTATAGATATGTACAATGGTAGGTGGAGGTTGTGTCGAAGCTTCTATTTCCACATAGGAACTACATGAAGAGTAAGAAGATTCATTCATTTTTTCTATGGTTGAGCTGAGCGAAACAAGCCATTTTACGCTTGGGAACCCACTCTAGCTCCAGATCCATTGTATAGTGTTCTATGATTTTTTTTTTCCCACAATCTTTCATCGGCTTTGTTGTCACAAGATTTGACTCACACGGGTCAAGACAAGTAAGAACACAATTTATGTTTTGGCACCTAGATTTGATCATTTCCTTGATAGTAGCCTTGGGCTTCCAATAGTCTTTTAGGAATTCAACACCACATTTTCTTACATTTCTGGGAGCGAGTGGGGCGTTTCTTAAAAGGCTCCTTTTTTTTAGCATCAACCATGGTCGCTAAAGAAGCTTTAGGGACCCACTTCTATTTTTTTTTTGCTACATTAGGATGAGTCTTGTGTGTCTCAAGCTTTGTTTCAACTACTACAAAAGTTGAAGCTCTAGAGATTTGGGCTATAGGGACATTTGGTTCAACCTTGTGGACATGCATTGTTTTTTGTTTTATTTCCTTGGGAGGTAATATCTCAGGGACTATGGATTGAGTGACAGGGCTAAGAGGTTGTTTTTGCATTGTGACACTCTCTGTCCCCCAATCAATAGTGCATATGGTCGCTATCATCCACGTGAGTCCGAGGTTTATATGACCTTCCATATTTCCAATAGGCATGACCAAAAAGTCTTGAGCTACAACCCCGTTGTCATAACTGACAGAGGTGTGCTAGATTCCAAAAACCATGGTTTTTTTCTTGTTGACACCCTTGAATTGGATAGTACTCTCAGATAGGGATGGCTTTCCCAACTGACACCACATCCCATATGACAACAGATTATATTTAGCACTCGTGTCTAACAAGGCATTATATATCACTTTCCCATAGGCGCTATTTAATTCAATAGGGTACCATAGAGGTGTGTTAGAGTCCAACCAATCATTGTCTGTTTCAACGTGGAATGCATTTGTAGCTCCAAGGTTGGTCTGTCGTTGGCGTCTTATGCGTTGTTGTCGCTCCTTAGCCTCAGCTTGAGCTTGTATCTTCTTCAACTCTGCTTATGCCTTAGCTACCTTCTTTTTATGGATGGCACGTAGCTCCTCTTGGCTTAAAGGATCATATTATATTTTAAATTGTCTCCCATTGAGGAATCCAATGGTTTCAACTCCATCAAGAGTCTCCACACAAATAGTATCTTGTGGGGTGATTCCACATACTCTATATGGTCCTTTTCGTGCATATTTCAACTTTTTCTTCTCATTTTGCACTCCATACATAAGGACTATCACCAACATTGATATCTTTGCGTTTTAGATGACGGTCAAACCATTTCTTTCTCCTATATTACTCCACAAGTGCATTTTTCATAGCCAATTGTCTTTCTTCATCTAAACTCTCAAGGAGATATAAGTACTCAACTAAAGGGTTACCATCCCAACCTTCTTGTGAAGCTACATGCAGACTAGGAATTACAAACTCCCATGGCATAACTACTTCTTGGCCATATACCATTTTGAATGGTGTACAATTAATAGCCACTTTCTAAGAAGTATTGTAATCCCATAGAGTTGATGTCAGCTTCAAATCCCAATATGTGCGATGAGCTTCCACTGTTTTGGTCAAGATAGAAATTAAGGTCTTGCTAGTGCTCTTAGCTTGGCCACTTTCTTGTGGGTAATGTGGTGTAGACTTATGGTGAGCTATCATGAAGTTTGTTGTGAGTTCCTATATCACTCCATTTATAAAATGAGTACCATTGTTACTCACAATTTCAAAGGGACAACCAAATCTTGTAATAATGTTCTCAAAGAGAAAATTGGCACTTGACCTTGCATCAGCCTTACGTGTGGCCCTGGCTTCCGCCCACTTTGTCACATAGTCAGTGGTGGCAATGATAATATATCGGGGTTGAGTGTTACGAGCTGCCGGACTAATTGGGCCTACAAAGTCTAAATCCCATTTTTCAAATGGTTGAGTCACTTTAACAGTATGTAAGGGCATCTAGTTAGTTCCCCTGAGAAATTTCCTCCGGCTAAACCGATGTGGGCTTCTTACAGTATAAATAAATACTCATCCTCATGGGTACAACGTCTAAGAATATCGTCCTTCCCTATCTTGTAGAGAGTTCCTACAATGAGAGAATAAGGCTCACATTCTTTTGACAGTTTTTGAGCTATATCCTTACAAAGCCCCTTGGGTGGAAAACCATTAACTAGAAAGTTCACAATCTTCTCACTCCATTCAGGCATGGTCTCAACTAGGAATAAGGAAGTATTATGCAATTCATCTATCATCGACTCCAGTAGGGGTTTCACCATTGGGTATGCAAGACAGATGATCCACCATGACATGTCTTTTACCAGGTCTCACCACAACGGTGAAATCAAACTCAAGAGGAATTAACAACCATCGTGTAATTCTTCCCATGGAACAAGGTTTATTTACTAGATACAACAAGGCTTGATGATCCACATAGAAAACAAACTTGTTGGCAAGAAGGTAGTAATTTTTTCACTGCATAAATCATAGCTAAACCTTCCCTCTCTGTAGTGATGTAGTTTATCTCAGCATCATTCAATTGACGACTTGCAAAGCTAATGGGGTAGTCCAATTTATGTTCTCCTGGTTGAGCTAGAACACACCCAATAGAAAAATTTGATGCATCAATATGCACATGGAAAATTACATTCCAATCGACACTCGTAGAATATGAGCGCTAGTCAAGATCTTTTTCAATGACTCATAAGCATGGTCACACTTCGCGGTCCAATGGAACTCAATAAGAAGCTTTTGTACAAAGGACGAGCTATCTCGGCAAAGTTTAAAATAAACCAACATTGCCCATGAATCTTTGAACTCTTGTATAGTTTGTAGGTGGTGGCAAATCGGCAATGGCTTTTATTTTTCTCTCATCTGTGGAAATCCCATTTTTGGACACGATATGCCCTAAAATGACTCCATGTTTAGCCCAAAATTGGAATTTGAAAGGGTTTAAGGAGATGCGATACAATCTCCACTTCTAGCTTGGTACTCTAGTGCAATTGTGATTTGATTGTATCCAAAGTACCAATCTAAAAATCTATAAGCTTCCTTTCCTGCAACTCTTTAAAGCACATGTTCTGAATATGACAAGGGGTAATGGTCCCTCCTAGTGGCGGCATTGACCTTTTTGAGATCCACGCACACTCTCAGTTTCCCATTCTTTTTCGGCACAATCACTATCAAAGACACCCATTCTGAGTGCTCAATAGGGTATATGAATCCACATTTGACAAGATTTTCAATCTCTTCTTGAACAATCTTTTCATACTTAGGATTCATTGGGTAGGGTCGTTGCTGGACTGGAGCCATGTTGTTCATGGGAATTGTGTGTTGCACCAGGGAAGGTGGAACACCTTTCATATCATGATATTTCAAAGCAAAAATATTCCTTGAAAAGTTCTTTAAGTTCATACTCCTCAATCTCTGTCAGATCTTGGACTCTTCTCTTGGGTCTACTAACTCTATCTCCCTAACTATCGCTGGACTCTCATAGACTCCATTACTTCCATTGATAGGTGTCCTATGTGCCTTTGTATACAAAACCTTACGCTCCTCCATCATGTAGGATTTGAAATGATCCGGTTCGGATTGTAAGTATGTGGGATCTTTTTGTTCTGTGGACTATGTTTCACTTCCGCTTCCTTCCGTTATTGAGCTAACTCTTGATTTTGTTGTCTCGTTACGGTACGGCTTAACTTTGGCTTCTTTGTAGCCTCTGCTCTGTGATTTCAATGGATTGTGGACTACACCACATAACGCTTTTAAGGTATTCACCCCAGTTATCTACCAACTCCCGATGAGCATCACCACTACAACACTACATGGAGATATCGATGCGTGTATATTGACGAAATTAGCGGGCGTCGATATACGCGTCGCAATGTGCGTCGATATACACGTGGAAAGGCTTTATTTCCCACGTGTATATCGACGTGTATAGCGACGCGTATATCGACGCGTATAGCGACGCAAAAAAATTTGGGTGAAAAAAGCGAAACCCGCGAGCAGCAGGGGCCATTTTCGCCTGCGCTCTGCTCAAATCTTGGCCTCCACCTGCTGCGCAGGTATTATGCCCCCCCCAACCCCTCTCTCTCTCTCTACATCGTGTGTGTGTGTGTAGGAGAGAGAGAGAGAGAGAGAGAGAGAGAGAGAGAGAGAGAGAGAGCGGTGTGTGTGAGTGTAGGAAAGAGAGAGAGAGAGAGAGAGAGAGAGAGAGAGAGAGGGAGAGAGAGAGAGAGAGAGAGAGAGAGAGAGAGAGAGAGAGAGAGGTGTGTGTGTGTGTGTAGGAGAGAGAGAGAGAGAGAGAGGTGTGTGTGTGTGTGTGTGTGTAGGAAATAGAGAGAGAGAGAGAGGGTGTGTGTGTGTAGGAAAGAGAGAGAGAGAGAGAGAGAGAGAGAGAGAGAGAGAGAGAGAGAGAGGTGTGTGTGTAGGAAGAGAGAGAGAGAGAGAGAGAGAGAGAGAGAGAGAGAGAGAGAGAGAGAGAGAGAGATAGAGATAGAGAATTAATGTATGCTTAGGAAATTAAAATTAAAGAAAAATAATTAAAGAGAGAAATGAAATGAAATGTTATATTAACGTCTTTGAAAGGCCAAAGTGACCTATGAGACATGAGACAAGAAAGTTACAATGTGATGGATCTGATACAAAGTCAGAGTAAGAAGATGACAAAATAAAATATTATGGAATCCTAAATTGCTGGGTATGGACTAAACGGCTAAACCAGCTAGCTGGGATAGGTAGATCATAGGAGATCTAGCAGCTGTCGCTGGCGGATCTCATCAATCTCCTCCATGGTCAGTAGTCTGACCGGGCGTTATGCATGTCGAGCCAAAGTGACCTAGCTAGATCCTCTGATGCATCCTCTGTCGATGTTGTGTAGTCCTCCGCAGTCGTGGATCTAGATCTCCCTAGCTCAGTCGCTCGTTCGATCAGTAGAGAGATAGGGAAGTAGAGAGCGAGAGAGAGAGAGAGAGATAGGAAATAGCTAGAGAGATAGAGAAAGAGAGTTATATATTATATATATATATATATATATATTATATATATATATATATATATAGAGAGAGAGAGAGAGAGAGAGAGAGAGATAGGAAAATAAGGAAATAGAGAGAGAAAGAGAGATGGCGAGAGCGAGATCGAGAGAGAGAGAGAAAGAGAGATAGCGAGAGTGAGATAGAGAGAGAAAGAGAGATCGAGATCGCTTTTTTGAGCAAGAACCATGCAAGGCTTCTGAATCTTTCTCAAGTTGCTCATCCATCTCCACATTATCTTCTGGCTTGGACATGGAGGCCCCGTCCAGTTTACAATCAGGTAGAAAACTTTCATTGGGCTGAGAACTTCCATGGCTTGTGCATGTGGTGAAAAAAACACCAGGATGGGCATAATATCCTTGGAAAAACCTGTGCAAAAAATTGCAAACAGATGGAACATTACAAAAATGACAAAAATGGTCATGCTTTAATATATGATTCATCAAGTGCGGCATTGGAAAGCTTTCTCTGATAGGCTACCTCGGAATGGAGGGAGGTGGGTTCGTAGACAGAGAAGAAACTATGGAACTAAAAGAGGTAAAGGGGTTTTGCCTGCTACATGCATTGCCATGTACACCTGGGAGTGCACGTATGTGTCTACCCATATAGGATTTGACCAATAAAGACGAGATTTTGACCCGGTGGTCCTGATCTCCGTACACCTCTGGACCGAGGTGTACGGAGATTGGGCAAGACTAGAGAATGCGAGGTAGTTTACATTGTGAGGAGTATATATATATATATATTAAAACAACATTCATAATCATTGTAGATGGCAACGTCATCAACTAACATGGAGGAAAAGATTGCATGCTCGTGCACGCTCTGCAAGTATCAAATCCTGCGCAAGCGTATGATATGTAATGAGCATGTGCACAAGTACGGAGAGTTTGCTAGAGAAACCGTACAGAATCTGCGATACGACTCCTATGGAACGGGCATTGATTTCCGCGACATAGCACCTACATCTCAGAGAGAGAGAGAAAAAAGATTATGCGTGAAGGTCCGACCAATATAGAGCCACGGATGGAAGCAGAAAAGGGCTTACAGATAGAAGACGACGGCATGGAGGAGATGCTGGATGCCTTCTTCCAGACAAGCGAGGAGAACGCGAACGAGGCAGCACCAGAAGCCGTGCGCCTATCTCCTGAACACATGTTGAGGAAGTTGGCACGTCAACCAATCTATGAAGGCGCCAAAATATCTGTGCTTCATACTTGTCTGGCGTTTTTGAATCTTCAGTCAGTGTATGGGTGGTCAGATGCAAGCGTCACTGATTTGTTTAGGAAAAGATCATGAAGTTCTATATACTAAATTCATGCGAGAAAAGATCATGAACTTCTGTATACTAAATTCAGCGCCGATGCAAAAATGGCTTGAAAGGTATGAAGAATAGAAAGAGAGACGCAATCTAGAGTGACAGGATTTCAGGCAAAGTCGAACGACTAGAGGCTTACCCTTGCCAGGCTATCTCGCTCCTCTACCTGAATTCCCTACAATGGCATGGTTGGACAAGACAGTGAGAGCAACTTGACAGATCGGAGAACCCATATCTCTAGAAGAGGAAGAGCTGGCTATTGGATGTGACTGGAAATATCATACATACATGGCACTGTGGTCGCATGGAAAGCATTTCAGAACACAAAAAATTGATAGCAGAAGAAACACGTTTGATAGTGGGGTAATGGTTAGTTTCATGCAAAAGAGCAGGGCCAGTGCTAGAGACACGAATGAGAGCACTAGCAACCTGGATTACTGTGGTCTGGTATCAGATATCCTGAAAGTAAGCTTCAGGCGGTTTGAGATGTTTTTGTTGGATGTGAAGTAGTTCAAGGTGATTACTTCTGGTCGCAATGCAACGGTACGCAGAGATGGAAACAAACTTGTGCAAATAGATTCTACAAAGACTTGGACAGATGCGAGCAACACATTTGCTCTCCCCGAACATTGCGAGCAAGTGGTCTTTGTACCGGACCCTCGAGAGTGACAATGGTGGTTTGTGGTTCAGGTTGCTCTAAGAAATAAACAAGTATTTGAAGGGCAAGATCCCTGGAGGAAAGTCAGTCAGACGACGTCCATACTACTGTGACATTAGATGAGATGGACGAAGGTATGGCAGAGGAAGCTGACAGATATACGAGGGATGACGCAGACAAGCTAGAATTGACACTTGTAGATGAAGATGCAATGGATGAAGACAATCTGCCAGAACGAGTTGGGGCAGAGTTATGTTTGCAATTAGAGATAGACGATGATACGGTGCAAGATCTTATCGATGATGCCTCACTCGTCGAGGCCTAGGCCTGTAAGTGTTTGTGTGAAGACTTTGATTTAAAATTAAGCTTAAAGTTAATTTAAACAACTGTGTTTGACGCTTTATTTTACTTTCTTTGTGCAGGACTTTAGTATAGCAGACGAGATTCCAGATCCCGCTTCCATGAGTGTAGATGCATTCATGGGCTTCGTTACATGGATGACGCCTACTCAGATGGCAGAGGCTTCTCAGTACTGGGTAGCCAGAGGCACGGGTACTACACCTCCGGGCTTCACACCCGAGGGACCGACGCCTGGGGGGGGGGGGGGGGACGCCTACGGGGTTCAGGACGCCTATGGGTACGACGCCTATGGGTATGACGCCTTCTTCTCCCATCACGACCGCTTCGACACCTAGGGGTGGGGCAAAGGCGGGTACGTCCTCATCTCCGCAGCACAGGCACACTCGCCGATCTCGGCGATCGTCAGGTGGAGGTGGTGGTTGCTGTGGAGGAGGGTCCACAGATGCTTCGACCCCTCCTCGCTCACGACCCCCATCTTACCCAGGCACACCTCTCGACACACCTCTTGGCACACCTCGGACACCTTGGGGGGCACACGATCCTAGTGCCTCCAAGATCTATACTGTACGGGGAGATGGTTCTGTTGACATGGATAGAGTCGGGACTGAGATGCGACAGCGGATTCGCCAGCTCGTGGAGCTGCAGTTTTCGACCAGCATTCTGATGTCTTGGGATCAGCAAGAAAAGGAAAAAGTCACTTACATAGTGGAGACCATCCTGAGAGAGTACCAACCTGCTCCGGGTTCTTCCGTTGTTTCAGCGCGGTGGATCAAGGGTGTTGCACGGGACACCATCAAACATCGACGAGATGCAGCTCGGAAGGCTTTCAGGACCGGCTAGCCTAAGCCTTCGGGCATCCCACACGAGACGTGGCTGCAGATCAGGGAGGATGAGCGGACAACAGCCACGCGGTTCAGACAGCAGTGTGAGGCCGTGCAGGTACGACTGATGACTAGGGGGACATCTCATCTTGGCAGCGGAGGCTTCGACACCTTTTGCTATGAGTTTGTGAGTTTCTAATCCAATCTTAACTATGGCGTTTTTTAAAACGCGATGAATCATGTATTCTTATTACTTTGATTTTTGTATAAACGCAGAATCTTGCGATGCATCGAGCTCCATCACGCGAGGAGGAGTCAAATGGATATCGCAGAGGTATCTATGAAGTACTGAATGATCTTGAAGCTTCAAGAGAGCCTGTAGACTGGGAGGCCTTACAGTCTCGCTGATCGCTTGAGGTGAGACGTTAATATGTGTGAGTTGATTTAATTAAGTCAGTATATGTGAAGTAATATCAATACTAATTTTGTGAGTTGTCCTATGTGCAGGTTGCGACACCTAGTCATTAGTGGACCAGATTTCATCTATATGCTTTGTGAGACACAGACACGCTTCTGTGTCTCTTTTTTGTACAAACAGTTAGTGTTCAGACAGTTATTGTTTCCCTTATGGTTATGATTATTGTCATTGTCATTGTATAGACAGTTATTGTTTCTCTTTCTGGTTATGCTTATGGTTATTGTTAATTTTGTTTATGGTTATGGTTATCTGCATTATGGTTTTGATCAAAGTGATTATAGCCGGTTATGGTTTTAAGTTATGGTTATGGTTCGTTATGGTTATGCTTTTAAGTTATGGTTATGGTTGTTACGGTTATGCTTTTAAGTTATGGTTATGCTTTTAAGTTATGGCTATGCTTTTCAGTTGGTACGGTTGTCTTTCATTGGCCTTAAATCTCATGTGAGATCCTACATGGATAGCATGTAGGAGGCGTATACATGATATGGTTTTTTTTGAAAAGTTTATGTAAAAACAAAGGAAACTCTGCCGAAATTTCTACGCGCGGGAGCATGGTTGATATTTTGGTGTTGCTCGCTTTCTTGGGCAGAGGGCAGGAAGTCTGGCTGTGGCTGTGTCCATCTTTTAACTGGGCACAGGCCAGGCTACCTGCCCTCTGCCCAAGGAATTTTTTTCTGCTATGGTCGTCGCTATGCGTGTCGCTATACGTGTGGCTATCAGCGTCGCTAATAGCGACTAGTTTCACAGCGACGCGTATAGCGATGCTCATAGCGACGGGAAGCGTCGATATATGCGTCGATAACACCTTCTTTTGTTGTAGTGCACACGCCCCTATATAGTTAAGCCATTCTGCGATAGATTTCTTTTCATTTTCTCTAGCATGCACATTTTCTCAGTATCATCGCCTCTGATATCTCTTACTTTTCTTGTCTAACTTTTTATTACAGGTCGATCTCTAGTGAAGAGTCACTAGATGAATCGCTACTTGTGTCTTCTGCTCTCCTGGATAGATTGTCATCTAGAGTACCATTAGGCCCTGAATGATTTGTCCCCACATTTGCATTAAGATTATGCTCAGCTTCTTCGTCCTCAGAGTTAATTTCAATTGATGATTCTGACTTTGAATTGTGTGGGCTATAGTCTTGTGAGACGCTACTGGTTCCAATGTCAGTCAAGCCTTCATCTTGTAGGTCTTCAAAAGCTATATGCATTGCTTCTAGCATATTTAAGGGTACGAGTTGTGGCATTTCATCCCCCTATTTCCCCAAGTTTCTATGGTTGCTGCTAGGTGGACCCAATCACATTGTCAGACTCAATCATCCCAACTAGAACATCCATATAAGGAGAGTCTTTCCCGACATCAGTGTCCATTTTACATGTGTAAAAATACTGCAATGGGGCCGAGTGAGATGTGGTGTCAAATCTATGATCAATTATAAATTTGTTTCCTAGAGGATGTGCTCGACCCGTTACAAGATCCACTCAAATGACAGTCTTGGAACTGCAAGTAGACATGGTTTTCAGACCATTCATGCACCATTTTTGCTTCCCTCATGAAAGCATTAGGAAGAGTATGGAGTCTAAGAGGGCCTCTTTTTTGGTAATTTAAGGGAGTCAAACCTTTAGTATTAAGAAATAAATCAAAGGACAACTTTTGAATTCAAACAGGTAAAATGACTAGCTTATTTGCATTCAAATTCTCCTCCCAAAATGAAATTTAAAATCTAGCGGGCAAAAGTATATCATGTAGCATATCTATGGAAAGTGCTCAGCATGTAGATTCTAGATCTGTAATCTCCACTCAAATTGGAATCATATGTAGGAGTTATGGAATCCAAAAATCATAATGTTGTCCTCCCCCTTTTTGGGGGAAAAAGTGCATTCTTTAACCACTCTTACACCTCTCTTACACACCCACCATTCTTGCACACATGGCATGTATCTATTCGTCCAAATGTTAATCACCTCCATAATCTCATGGAAAATAAAGAGGCGACCCCATCCTCTTCCTAATGGATGTCCTAAGATCATCTCAGAGGACATAGTGTGCTTGGAGAAATTCATAGCAAATGAAGGTATTACTTATTTTTTGTCCAAAGACCTTGATCTTGAGATCTTCTAGCATCCCAATAGGTTTAACAATAGTCCCATTGGCCATCTTTACTACTATGTTTGTGGTCCCAAGGTGAGGTCTTCCCATAGTTTCCCATCAACTTTTAGTCACAATGCTAACCCCAATGCCACTATCAAGGATTCCCTTCACAGTTAATCCCTTGGTAGTGATTGGTATGGTCTCATTGGATTCATTGTTGCCCTCAAAGTATTATCCCAACTTGCTAACATGTATTTCTACAAGTTGTCATCTAGGTTGGGTTGTGGATCTGAGTGTTCCTCCTCTATTGGCATCTCCCTAGCCCCATCCATCTATGCAAATTGTGGTAGCCTTACTTTCAGCTCTCCATTGAGGAAAGCTCAAAGAGCTAAGAATAGCTTGGGGTCTCCACATAGTTTGGACATGATGGTGATTCTAACTTCTGAGACCATGAAATCCATCAATTTGGAAATATTTAACGGTGCCTTTTGGGCTTCAGTCCCTTGACGTGGGAAAGATGGGATCTCCATTTCTTCGATAGGGTCAAGTGATCCCTCTGTAAACATTATCTCAACAAGAAGGGAGTAGGCCCACTTTCCCATGACTTAAAGTCAATTTCCTCTTGGATGACACTAAGTATGGCTAGTGGTATATGTCCTTTGTGTGGTTGTTGTTGTGTAGGGAACATTGTGTCAGTAATTACCTAGGTGCTGGCTCTAGATCCCTTTGGTCTCTTCTACCAAACTCTTTAATTGCTTGATTCGCTCGATCTCCTCTTCTTTAGGGTTTGGGTAAGTTCCTATCTTCTTCTTGGGTCCTGACCATTGTGGCTCATGACGATCTTCCTTGTTGGTTTCTTTCCTAGTGTTCGTTTGGGTCTCTATGGTTTCATTTGAATAAGAATTCTCTTCACATCATTCATATATACGGGGTCGTTCACCAATCCCTATGTTGGTCTTTGACCTGGGGCCTGACTTCGTTGCTTTTTGCAATCTCTTCCTTCGTGTTTCTTCTTCTTCTGAGATTGGGAAATTGATGCTGTGTCTCTTTCTTCAAGAATATAATTTTGTTTTTGGAGCATTGATCGTGTGAGTACATGTATTGGTACCACATGTGTACTTTATGATGGCTCCTCGTTAACCTTGATCAAGTTTAATGGCGTGATCTTAGGTGCATTTGGATTATTCGTACATTGGGCAATCAAATGATCTATGCCACATTGATTACACATGAGTATCGGCATTGTAGACTTGCTTGCTTGATTGGTTTGCATTAGTGTAGCATCCTTTTGTAGCCTAATAGGACACGCGGCTACACGATGTGGACCCCCACACTCATAGCATTGAAGAGGTGGTCTCTTGGTAGTGTAATTGATATTTTGGCCTCTTGCAGCAAGAGTAGCTACTTGATAGACATGTTTGACTGTCCCCAATAGTCCTCCATGTAGTATTGTGGATTTTCTTCAAGTTCATCAATCCCATAGGCAATATTAGGGTCTATATCTTTCTCACATCCTTCCAAACAAAAAATAGATGACTCACAACCCACTTGATTAACAAAAGTGATTCTTAGATGTGGTGGTTGCGATCCTAGCACTGGAGGTGGTAAGGGTGTTGTTTGAACAACATTTTGGGCCCTAGGGACCATGTGTTGTGACGTTTGTTCAAGAGGTGGGGCCGATAAAAATGCAAGCATTCGAGGTGTGTCTGTCCATGCTAAGGTTGGTCTATTGGCCATTGTGCGTTTAAATACTATGCAATCCTTATATTGATGACCATACTTTCCACATGCATTGCAATTCTCGTTAAACTTTACTCTAACAGTAGGGCATTCACTAGTATTATGCAGACTAGCAAACTGAGTACCATTGTTGCTTCCTTCTTGGATACATATGATTGTTTTGTGGAGCACGATTATCTCTGAGACTCTCTTGAATGGCCTTTGTGAGATCTGTAAAGTCATCTTAGATATCTTTGGCTCCTTAGCAATAGGCTTTAGGGTCATTGATTGATGCCCTAATGCTTACGAGCTAGTAGATTTAGGCTCAACAAACACTCTTTCTCCTTGAATCATTAAATTACCTCCAATTGGATTGCATTGGTGGTGACTTCTTCCCAAGTGGTGATACCTCTAATGACTAGGTCATTGTATATATCCTCATGTCGTAATCCCCTAATGAATCTATCTAGCGATTGGTTATTATTGGAGCACTCATTTGGGACAACGAGAATTCAAATGCTTCAAGCGACTAATAAAGTCTCTCACGGACTCTCCTTCCTCTCGTTGGGCTTTCTGGAGCTGAGATGCTACACCCCAAAGTACTCCCTCTCGTATGTACTCTTTCAAGGACAATGTCCTAAGAGTAGGGTAAATTGTTTTTTCTTCCATCCTTAGGGTTCTATACCGATCCCCAGCCTTTTCACTCAAGGTCAGGCTTTAATCATTACTCTTGTGCAGGTCATTGTGTTCTCCTAGGGAATTTCATATTTGTTCAAACACTTTGATATTCTTTCTCACATCCCCATCTCCTAAATTTTGTGTGAGCTTGGCTATTTGTATTGCCTTACTTCTAGGCTCTCTATCAGACGTGTTACACATATTTTCAGCAATGGATTGACCAATAGCTTGAGTAGGCATCGTGGTTAATGGCGCTATCAAAACTACATGTGGAGTAGGTATTGGCATTGGGCTTGGAATATAGGAAGCCCTTGGGTTCCAAGTTTGGTACGATATTGTGCTAGGTGGTTCATATGTGTGGTCCTAGGCATAGCAGACATTGGATGTGACATGCTAACACTAGCCAGTATGGTCCCATTGAAATCAGAGCTTGGATGTTGTGGTTGTGGAGCATAAGTTGTTGAAACAATGGGAGGGGTAGGATCTACATGAGCATGAGGATCTATAGGTGCATACGATTGATACACACTTGTACGTACCGTTGCAGGCATTGAGCTACCATGTAGCGGTGCTTTACTAATAAATGAGGTCCATGGCGTGTTTTTTATCATGCTTATCACTAGGGTAGGCAAGGTAGCCATAGTTTCATCAAGAGAGAGATGAGCTAGACTTGGAAAGGTAAAGCTATCACTTGTGGGCTCAGATTGTACAGAGACCACTGGAGAAACAACATATGGAGGATCCATCGGACTTACCGAGAGAGTCTCCATTTGTGATAAGGTTGGTTGCTTAGCTTTCCGTGCATCCAAGAATCTCATGACGCCCATTGAAGGCATGTGGATCCCTTTGTCACATGCCTCTCCAACTCAATAATCCTATGGATGACATCACAAACTCTTTGTTGTTGATCCTCTACGCTAGTAGCACCCGTTGTGGATTGTAGGACATCTAACCAACCCACGTGATAGGTGTGACCTGTTTATAGGTCGGTTAGAGTCTCCGTTTATAGTTCATACTCCCAATTCTCATTAGAAATGCTCCCTCTAGGATTGAGGTGCTAGCGGTGTCCTTTGAACTAGATACAATGTGACTCTCTAGGGGTTGACCCTTAGTGGGTTGACCCTTAGTGGTTGCTAAGTCAGGAGCACTTGATTGCTCGACTAGCATGTATGTTGACATAGTGGCCTTTGCCTTAAGTTCTCTTCATTGCTCCACCTTGTGTAAGCTCTTGATTTCCTTTTCCCTTGCTGCAAGGATATATCGCTCAACCTCTTTCAGTTTGGCAAGGCTTCTACCATCGGGTAATATAACCTCAAAGGGTAATAGCTCTGAAGAGTCAGGGGATGCAGTGAATGGAGTATTCACTTGCACACTCTCTAGGATCATAGGGTTTACATTGGTCAAGAATGTAAAATTTACTTCCCCACCCCCTCATTTACATCGTTAGCTCCATGTTCGAAGCAAGTGGCTCTACTAAATGTTTCCTTCATGCAGCTAAGCACTCTCGGCCCGAACCGTGGGCCCATGGCATGCATGTCTTAGCTTGAATTATCAGGATTGGGCATCGGGTAACCCTCCATGACGTTGTAGTCAGAGGAACAATCACTAGACGCAATATGTGGGTCTTGAGTGGTACTACCTTGGGTTTCCGCTGAGGGCCGGAGCAAGAAACACATTATATGGACGCATTAAGATGCTTGTGGATTGCTGAAATTTTGATTTTATGATTGATGTGCGAATTGTTGGTGATAAAAACGCTGATTTTTGTGCAAGTTTATGAGCTTGATGATGCATGAAATTCAAGGTGCAATTGTTGGCACCCGTCACCCACTTCACACCATAGCTACCCTAGCCCCATAGCCTACCTTGACCGTATCCATTAGGCGATAGCCCTAGGCCCTAGCTTTTCTTTAGGCATCATACATCTACCTAGAGTTTGCATGATCAACACGAACCCTACCATCATAGACCTCCTTGGAGGTCTCACAAAAAAATAAAAAATAAGTAAAAACGGGGGTGCAAAACACCCACAAAATCAAACGAGTAACCTTCAAGGGACTCACCAACGATTTCAAGGTGCCTACGGCACATGCATCTGTGCTTTGGTCTTGTGCTAGAGTCCGAACAACTAGCAAGCGCTTTGAATTACACGGGTACACACTATCCTTCCACGTTAGGGTTGCTGCATTTGGCCCTACTTGAGCTAGCATAGTAGATGTAGTTCTCTTGCTTTGTGTGTCTCTCATAGTGCTCTATTTTTGAAGATTTCACAAATATCTCCTAAGTCTATCGCATAAAAAATGTGTCTTTTTTGCTATAAAGTATAGCATGAAATTATTTCTTGAGTAGACCTTCAAGAAATTATGAGACAAGCCTCTCCTCAGTTATAACTTCTTACCCTAGGCATCTATCAATATATTGTCTCATTCTACTCACACAATGTCTCACAAATTCTCCTTGTTTTTGCTTAAAGTTACAGATTTATGCTATTGTGTTATGCTTAATTCCCATTTCCAAGCAAGCAACAGCAAACCTCTTAGTCAATGTGGTTAGATCTATAACTGTTTGAGGGGGTATAATTTAAATCCAAGTCAATGTCTTGCCCTCTACGGGCATTAAAATTCTTGAAATTGTGTCAAAAATCCTCTCAGCTCTTAGCACTTGCATCAACTTAGCTAAGTGGTAATCCCTATTACACCTAAGGTAGGTTCCATGGGTTGTACTTCCCTCTTAGTTGGCCATATTTATGAGCTATCCACAACAAGTCCATGGTATTATTTTCCTCCCAACAATAGACACCCAATGGCTTTGTTCTACTGATTAATCCACAAGCTCCAGTGACCCTTGCTTGGCGGTCATGTTTGGAATATCCTATCAACTTCTAATCTCATTTATTCACAGTGTCACAATTTAAAGTTTTTAATTATGAGTTTTATTTTCATCCATGCATAAAATCTCTTGCTTGTTGGCTCTAATTCCTCTCTCAAAACGAATGCCACGGCCATCAACTTGAACTTCATACTCCTCTTAGGTTCCAAATATCTATGATCCCCATGGGTATTGGTTTTATAGAAGGTCAATATATGTTTAAATTGTACCAAGGTTCAACACCTGAATGAGTGTAATAGGAAGACATGTTTGGGTCGAATCACAATAAATGTCATACACTTCATCAACTATGGTCTCTAGTGCTCTCCTTGGATGACCTTGCGGGGTTCACCATCCGGTACCCCCCTATATAACGTGCATTCGTGGGGTATTAAAAAAACCCATATTTTAACATGTCTGAATGAATAAAATGACCCCTCATTTTAGGATTTTTTTCAAAATTGAATATAAAAGCCCCTTATTTTAATGTATCTCTATTAAATTGCCTAAAACTTTTGCATTTTATAACCCCTCCGTTTGAACTCACGTTATACATTAACATGATTACATAGTGTACTCCCCGAGTGGCTGACACTCTCTTCTCTTCCAAACACCGACCCCTCATTTTTTTCATTATTAAAATTATCCACCCCTTTAATGCAAATTTTATCATTTTAAACCCCATAGTCCTTTGAACTCACTTATACATTAACATGATTACATAGTGTACTCCCCGAGTGGCTGACACTCTCTTCTCTCTGACACTCTATTCTAAGTTTCTTTGTTAGTCCTTGGTTTTCAAGTACGTAGTTTGATCTAAGGTACATAAAGACTTACAATTCTTAGAAGAATGAAATATATAGATCACTTGACCCAATACCAATGAGATTCAATTATGGAGAATATCTTCTCCTGAGTTATCTCCAAGTTTTGATCTTGATTCTACAAGTCCGACAACACAATTTTTCTAGTAAATCTATCGGGTGCAAAATTCCTTATATGAGCTTCCCAATAGTTATTCGTATGCTATCAAAATAGCCCAAGTTCTATCTAACACCACAAGCATGTACCAAGACTATGGTAAAAATTTCCAGTCCCAAATTGGAAAAGTAGCCAAAGGAACAATATGCAATCTTTAATTTCTTGGTAACTCAGTTTTTGGTAGCAAATAGTGTCCAAATGACTCCAAATTTTGCAAGGTAATTTGGGATAGGTAATCTACACTTGGCAGCCACAAAAATACACTATGGGGTGCAGATGATAATAAGCACCTATATCATATACCTGGCCTAGAAATACCCTTTTTTGCACTTTTGATGATGTACAATAGTCAAGGATATGGTCAAGGAGCTTTGAATCAATTTTCACAGATTTTGGATAAGTTTTGCACAAATGTTTACCAAATTTTAGTAGTTTGCAGACTCTAATACTAAACAATTGTCAATCTCAGTCAAAACTATTCCATTTCCCTTGAAATTTGACAATTGCAGTCAATTGCTATCATAGATCAAGCTCCTTTCAAGAAAAGTGTAAAAGTCTTGTGTCTTGGATCATTTGATAATAAGCATGATTATTATCTTTTGATCTTGAACAAAGAATTTTCCAAGCTTCTTCTGGTTGTACACATTATGGATAGGTCTCTTGCCAAGTTTCACAGGGTTTGGATTAATTTTCAAGTCTCTAGCCCCCTTTTGTAGTTGTACATAGACTTCAAAAATAAAAAGGCATAAATTAGCACTCAATAACTCCAAATGAAAAGATATTTGAAACATAAGCTCAATTAAAAAGATATAATCATCTACTCTAATTCATTTTAAAGAAAAGCTTATCTCATGGCCTGTGTTACAATGCCAGATCTCTCAAAGCCTATTTGAGGTCCAATGTGATGCTTGTGGGGATTGTCCCTTTGAACTGTTTTTGCTCCAAGAAGGGCACTCCATAGCTATGAAAGTCAAAGGCTTGCCCTGTTGAGCAATCTTTAGGCATATATGAAAAGGAACTGCTCACAGTTCTACATGCCTTAGAATCGTGGAAGCACTATTTATACTAGGACTCCTTCATTCTATGGTGGACGGAAGACTTAAGTACTTCATGACGCAAACCAAGCTCTCCAACAAACAAATGAGGTGGGTAAATTTCCTTTCGCAATTTCATTTTCATATTGCTCACATTGTTGGCAAGCATAATCAAGTAGCCGATGCACTCTCAAGTCGTCCAAGAGTGAATGCGGTTTCCATAGCAACTCACAGTGATCTATCTTCTATGATAGATGAGTATGCTATTGATCCCGATTTTTAGAGATTTGATTTCATCCCTTGCACCATGGAAGAAAGAGGAACCATTTACCTTACAAGATGGTTATCTTCTCTATGGCAATAGACTATGCGTTACTAACTGACTACGTGAGAAAGTAATGTATGAATCTCATGCTCCTCCTTATGTGGCACATAGAGGGATTCAATCTACCCTAAAAGGGATTGAAACATATTTCTATTGGACTACCATGAAAGCAAACATACCAGAGTATGTTTCTAAATGTGTGGTATGCCAAAAGACAAAGTTTGATAGAGGGAAGATCCCTGGATTGCTTCAACCTTTGCCAATCCCTAATTCACCATGGAAGAGCATATCCATGGATTGGCTAAGTCTATCCATGGGAATACGGGATTATGGATGATAGTAGACAGGTTCAACAAACAAGCTCATTTTATACCTATCAAAAAGACTATCAAAGCCCATCAAATGGAAACCCTCTTCATATCCCAAATCTTCAAGTACCATAGCTTGCTGATGTCCATAGTGCGGATAGAGATCCTATCTAATGACTAGTAATTTCTGGAAGGGTCTCTTTGAGAATTTAGGGACAAGTCTAAATTTCTCTTCGGCCTATCACCCGCAAATGGATGGCCAAAGTGAAATAGCTAACCTAACAATTCTTGATCTACTAAAAGCCTATTTAACTGAGGTAGATCAAAGGTCCCAATGGGAGAAGTACTTACCCTTAGTGGAGTATTCCTATAATAATACTGTACATACCTCCACGAGAAAAGCACCTTTTGAGGTAATTGAGGGAAGATCTAAAAGTCCCCTACTACTTAAGGTACACGGGAAGATCTTCGCTATAGATGAGTATAGCCCAGACCTACAAGAATCTTTCCAAAAGATTAAGGATGCTATCTCTATCTCATAGCAAAGGCACAGAAGAGACCAAGCCTTTAAAGAAAATGATTGGGTCTTGCTTAAATTTCCCAAAGCTCGATTAAGGCACACAATGGGAAAGAATCCTACGGGACACCAAAAGTACTATGCTAAGTTAGCAAAAAGGTACTATGGTCCCTTCTAGATTCTTAGACCAATCAATGAGATGGTCTATCAACTCAAGTTTCTCAATCATTGGCTCATACACAATGCTTTTCATGTGAGCCTACTAAAGCCTTGCAGAGGAGATCCACCTCAAGAACCAACTGTTGAAGATGCTAGATGGATGAAAGGCATACAATTAAACGATAATCTAAACCTTGTCAATGCTTACAATGCTTTCCTAGAGTAAGCAAATGTACAAATGTTTAAAATGAACAAAGTTTTTGTCTTATAAGAATTTCTTTTTCTTTATTGTGCACAAATGTTGAGTAGTATGCATGCTTAGAATCAAGTTTGTGGAGACGACGTCTTCCAAACACCAAGTAGAGCTTGTCACTCTACTATGGAAGATTGATAGGAGTAATGCGCAGACATGCTTGCGAAAGCTTAGGCTCTCAAGCACCAAATGGATTAGTCATCCATTCTGGAAGGATGGCGTAGGGTAAGATAGGGGTCTCTACCCGCTAGAAAAAGGACTAACGAATAAGCTTTATCTTCTCTACCCCATAGTCGAGGGACGACTATGATTTCCAGAGAGAGGTAATGTCATAATAACTAATATCATATTCTCCTAAATGATTTTCTCATGTTAAACTCATCATTTAATATGGGGAAGTACCAGGGGAGAAAAGCTAGATGATTGGTAAGGCTAGCAGATTGTTCACAGTAGGGATCCAAAGGAGGGAAAATAGGGATCCAAAGGGGGGGCCATCTGCAAAAGAGCAATGTGCAACAATGGGCTACATCAAACACATTCAGCAAACCAAGGCAATGTCTCATGCTCTTAAGTCTGATGTATGTAAACAACATATTTTGCCATGGTATTGCAACTCAAAAACTATTCTCAAGTGAGAAAATCAACAAGAAATTTTGGTACCATTGTAAGTGCATACATATCAATTCAAGTATAATCAAGGTTGCCATCGACAATTAGTGCAATGCAACATACCGTGTCTTAAACAATTGACTCATCAAGCATTCTATTTGCTTTCATAAGCACATGACACTCGTACAATGAAAAAAATAAAAAAATTAAAAATCTAACATATTCTGTGTGTGGTTGTTTGTGCAAAATGTTTGCAGATGTGTGCAAAATTTGTTTGCAGTCATAGATCTTATAGGCATTGTAGGAAAAATGATCAAATCTACATTTCCAAAGGATATGTTCGATTTGCAAAATAGTGTTTTTGTGCACTTACTTTCTTGATTTCTAAAAGCCGGTTTCTTCACGAGAGAAGAGAGATGTGGGGGGCGCACTGTATTAAATATACGTTAGTTTCACATAAGGGGCATTTTCTTTAGAATTTAACAAGATTACATTGACAAGAAGGGAGTAGGATTACATTTCCCCCAACCAATGCACTATGTATAAGAAGGGAAATTTACCAAAATACGCTTGAAATTCGTGAAATTCCCAAAATACCTATGTAACATTTTGTGATGGATTTGCCCCAGTTTTTGCAAAGTCTAATCTTTATGACAATGGCGTGTCTTATTCACCAATGAGCTCATAGATAGAGGCATATGACTCTAAAATTGATGAATGATTTCATTTTTAGATCCCAAAATACCATTGAAACTCCGAGTTCTATTATTATCTACTAATGAGGGAGAACCAATCTTTCTGTGAAGAGAGTTCCAAAAAAAAATTGCTCTTGGAGAATGAAGTTAATGAAGGGTATTTTGGAAAATTGGAGAAAGTGAAGGACATTTTGGAAAATTTTGGTCGACCTCTATAAAAATTTAAACTTGTGTTTCTGGCGGCGCGAGCATTGGAACGGCGTCATGGCCGTCGGCTGAAGCGGCATGGCGCCCCCTTATATATTACATGTTGTGAGAAAGCTCGCTCTCAACTCTCTCTCTCTCTCTCTCTCTCTCTCTCTCTCTCTCTCTCTGCGCTGGTGCAGAAGCAGGCAGCGAGCCTATCCGGCTCTCCTACTACGTGGTGCTGAGTAACTTGAACGAGCAGTCCACGTCAAATTCTGTCTCCGGTTGTCCTTCCTTTCCCCTCGCGTGGTGCTGGGCTTACTCTCTCTCTCTCTCTCTCTCTCTCTCTCATACCCGCCCTTTCCTCATGTTGAGTTGTACATGATCTGATTATATCAACAATCCACCTCATTTTATACTCCCCTTCAATCTTGATTACATCTCTTTAAGAACTAAATCGAACATTACAAAACACACGATGTATGAATTTTAATACAGACTCAGCATTGTCATTTTTAGAGAGAGAGAGAGAGGGAGAGAGAGGGATTTCGAACGTCATGGGAAAAACTTAAGAGACCTCAAAGATTTATTTGACAATTGGTGAACTCCAATGTACCACACTTGGGTGTTTGAAATGTTATTCCAATTCTCCTCTTCTTAATCAGACGGACACACACCCGAGAGAGAGAGAGAGAGAGAGAGAGAGAGAGAGAGAGTTTATGATGTGTTGAAAACTTGATCATAAAATAAGGGCAATGATTTGGTACCATTGCATAGTACGACAATGATTCACATGGATGGATAGTGAAGTGTCCCTTTTGCACTCTTAGGAAGGGAATTCTCTACTTGAATATTTCAAGCAAGAGACAAGACCTTAACAATGGCACTCACATATTGGATGTTCTCATTCACAATTTTGTCTCTTCTTATGGGTTTGGTGTTTGCAAGACGCTCCTCATTAACAACCTGATCTCGTCTAATATGGGTTTTCATTGTTTTTGCTTATTGATATTATATATTTAACCTCACACTTTTAAGCGCTTTCTATTCACGAGTGCAACTTGCTTACTGCCAATTGGGCTAAGGGCTATTTTAAGAAGATCCATTAATAATTTTCAAGGTTTTGTTCCAGGCATACCTTAGATAGGTATGGCAACTGTGAGATTGCAATGGTGTGAACCTACCTTTACTTGAGAAAGTGTCAGATTGCTTACAATAAACCAACTTAATTTTGATCTCTTTATGGTTAACCTTAGTACCACATTAGTCTATCGGTACACACATACTCTCTTGCAAGTGCTCCAACACCTTGCTATGAAAGTCGAGATGCAAAAGCGTAGAGCAATGAGGAGTACGGAGAGAGAGAGAGAGAGAGAGAGAGAGAGAGAGAGAGAGAGAGAGAGAGAGAGAGAGAGTGCTGAACCAACCAACCTTGGCAATGAATTGATGATTATATAACTTGGGCTAGGTAATTTTTTCTCTTCTTTCAATGAGAAAATATGATTGTTTCACAAATCCAATTGTGAATACAATTCCAACTTGAGAGGATCTTAAGTTTAGTTTATAACAATAATTGTGTGTAGAGGCATGGTATTTTATGAGTAAGATTCCAACTTGAAGAGGGTCTTAGGTTTAGTTGATTGTGCCTATATGAGTAGTTTCTTAACGGGTATGACCCAACTAATGAAAAATCCATCCACAAGTGTTGATAGCCATTGATTGGTCTCTTCACACTTGTACTTTCAAGGAAAGAAGTTCTCAATTTCCAAGGGGTGGTAGCTAAGTCTACCAAGTTGCTTAAAATCAGTATTGATGACATAGTAGACAATGCTAGTCTCAGTTAATTAGTAGTTTAAGAAATTTCTTTACAAAATCTAGCCAAGGGGTTAAGATTTGCAAAATCTAACCGGGTGAAAGCATGAATAGGTGAAAATCTATATATGTGATATAATTAAATAGCATAGCATGACATTGGGGGTGTGGTCACTGGTGCCATATTTCAGACGTCCAAATTTATATTCTAAAAAATGTTATACTGAAAAATTCAGCCTTCACACACCCACTTTGTTTCATGAGTAGTTGGCATTTCAAACACCGTGCCCCCCCCCCCCCCTCCCCCCGCCTCTCTCTCTCTCTCTCTCTCTCTCTCTCTCTCTCTCTCTCTCTCTCTCTCTCTCTCTCTCTCTCTCAAGGTTTACTGTGCTTAGAGCTTCTACTGTGCAAGCTTGGCTGCTTCAAGGACGATTGCAGTAACCGCCCTCTTCTCTTCGAGGTATGTCTCTCCCATTGAACATGTACACTCTCTACTGCTTGAGCACGCGCGCCCCACCTGGGATCATTTAGCTACATTAAGTTGCGTTTGGAGCTGCATGAGTGCCACACCTTGCTCATTTGCAACAAGAGGTGAGCAAAACCTAATGCTGCTGCTGTGGCTGCATTAGAGGACATAGACTCCTGAGGTAATTTGCTAGTCCACAAGCTGCATGCAACCTTGGGGCAAATCCCATAGCACATCACCTTGAATGCCCTGCTTACAAGAGCAGGCCCATGAAGTTCTTGTTTCTTTTTAGCAGGGATGATAAGCGAGGGCACACCACGTCTCATGAGTTCATTGGATGATGTGCAGGTATATCACTTGAGACTGCATCATGGAACCTTCCTCAAAGCATCCAATTCAAGCAAGCAGCAGTCTAGTTAGGAACATCAAACCACCTCTGCATACGAAGTTTTGTCGTCTTGCCGAGGAATTTCATATGGAGCATGGATTGCCATTGGAGGGAGTTGATCCACGTAGCTTGACAGGAAACAATGACATCTCTGAGGAGGATTGGGAAGCTGTCTTTATATGCCCAAAGCATGTTCCGGGTAGCCAGAAGAAAGTGAAGGCATACCATGCTCGGTCGGAGTTCTTACAAAAGCTTGTGTGGAGACATTGGGATGTCTACCAGGAGGGTCCCTTCATGTATGAAGTAGGGACTCAATTTGCAAAGGCCTTTGCATTGGAAAACTACAGTGAATCTGGCAAACATCAAATTTCTTGGGCTATCTTTGCAGAGAGGGCAATGAGAGCCTCAGAAGAAAGACACAACTTGCAAAACAAGATCAAGAGGTGGGAAGAGCAGATGAGTGGTAGAGGAAGAGGTTCCAAAACCACTGCTGCCTCTACCAGATCATCATTGAAAACAGAAGGTACGTGCCTACAGGAGGATGCCTGGTACAATTGGCAGAAGAGGATAGCAGGGCACTTGCAGAAATGAAGAATATTGCAGAGGGCAGATTGCAAGACTATAAGTCAAGACTTGAGGGTGCAAAGAAGCAGGTAGAGGATCAAGTCAGAGAATTGCATAGGGTTGAGGGTGCTCAAAGCTCAAACATTTTGGCCATAAAGTTGCAAACAGAGATTGATTGCTGCAAGACCCTGTAGCTCGACAATGCTTGATTGATTTGATTGGACAGTTCTCGAGTACTACTAGAGAGAACGTTGCTGAATTAGAAGCCAATGTGGCTAAAGCAAAGGTGCATACCCTCCTACATGTGCTTCACTTTGTTTTGGAGTATGTGGTTCACTTCCATGTGGTTATGTGGTTAGAGTGTTTTGGATTGTATGGTTATGTACTGTATGAGCATATTCTATTTCTGCTATGTGCTATATAGCACAAAATATGTGCTATATGGTCACAACATAGCCATCATCTTCATGGAGTGGTTGGTTATATGCTATGTGCCATGTGCTATATGGTCACAACATAGCCATCATCTTCATGGAGTGGGTGGTTATGTACTATGTGCTTTATAGTTCAATCTAGGTGCAGCATGTTCACAATAGTACCCTCATCTATTTGGAATGTGTGTGATTCTATGCTATGTGCTCTATGTGGTTATGTGCTATGTGATTAGCACAATGGACATGTGTAATATTTGCTATATAGCATAACTTGTATGCTATATGCTCACAGTATAGCCCTGAAGTGTGTGTTAATTATTGATATGTGCTACATAGCACAATCTTTTTATGTGCTATGTGCTAAATAGCACATTTTGTGTGTTATATGTTCACAATATAGCCCTGGAATGTGTGGAATAGTGAATTGTGCTATATAGCACAATCTCTATTTTTGCTATGTGCTACATAGCACATCTCTAATTGTTCTATGTGCTACATAGCAGAATATTTGTGCTATATGCTATGTGCTATGTTTCATATAGCCCACTGCATATCATATACCCAAAAAGCTTGTGCTATAGCATATAGAGAAAATGTTTGGGCTATATCTGGTATTTTAAAAAGTCTCTCTGCTATGATCTACAGTGCATACTCTATGTAGCACTTATAGCACATTATACTTGGATTGTGCTATGTGCTATATAGCAGATTGCATATCATATACCACATCAAGCTTGTGTTTATAGCATATAGAGTAAGTGCTTGTCTTATATGTGGTATTGCAAATAAGGGATAAGATTCACGCTGCATATTCTTTTCAGCAATCTGCTTTTGTTGGGTTATTAAGACTTAAATTAGATGTGTTGTCTTCTTTGTTTCACAGGCACTACTTGCAGAAGTAGAGACCAACATAGCACAGGAATTAGAGCACTTTAAATTTTGTGTTACCATGGAGAGGACTTCACATAACGTGGGGGCCAGTTTGATGAAGCCTTTTCCTCCTGTGGATTTTGAGCAGAGCATTAGCGAGGTGGCACTTAATGGGTTCTACCATTGTGTAGGATGTGGATTCCCGTTCGATGCCAGAAGCTTGGATGTATTCTCCCTGCCTTGCACCCATGTGTACCATATGCTATGCTTCGCGCATGTATGTAGGGACTATGGATATTGTGTTGCGCTAGATTGCAACATGTTTGTTCCCCCTAGAGCTAAGCATATGATTGGTCTGAAGGTGAAGAGTGAGATGAAAGAATCAAGTGCAGGTACTCACTGTGTCAATTATTTACTAGTACTATTGCAGGCCCACTTTCCATTGGTAGTTTAAACTCTTGCATTTAATGAAATCATTTGCAGGTACAGACATCGCAGCAGAGACCTGTATACAAGAATCATTGAGGACAAAAACAAAGAGAGTCTCTACACAGGCCACTGGTAGGTACCAAATTAGTATTTATGTGTGTATTTTGGGATACTCCAAGTGAGACTTTGTAAATAGCTTGCTTTGTAGAACAATCATTGCATGCTTGCTCCAACAAGACGATGCATTCCACAAGGAAGAATGTCCTAATTACCCCAGGGATGCAGCCAGGCCTTGAAGCGGAGTCTACCCCAGGGATGCAGCCACCCTTGAAGCGGAGTCTGCCGTAGGGGATGCAGTACGTGGAGTAGTTGAAGACATCTTGATGGCAAAGTCTTCTGCAGTCAAATCACCTAGGCAACAACTAACTCCAAGAAGGCTGTTGCATTCTCCGTTGAGTGCCAAAGCATCACCAAGTGTGGACACTAGAGATGAAGCATCAGATGAGGAAGTTGCAGATGCGGTGAAAGCAACACCCCCTCCAACGGGGAAGAAGCCAACACCAAAGCGCAAGAAATCGACTCCCAAGAACTTAGGTGGAAGTCCCACAATGGATATACCTCTTGATTCATTTAGGAAGAGAAAGAAACCAAATGCAAAGCAATGAGTGTGTTTTTGTTGTAACTTCATGCAATTAGAAGATGTCTTTGGAAGGCATGTGCAATCCATTGCACCCCTATTATATCCATGCTCATTGATGAATCAAGTGTTGGAATTTGTTAGTGACATGTCTCTTAATTCTTTGCATCGAGTAGTTGCAATCTATTTAATTTATTTTCTGTACATGTTTAGTAATATGTTTCTACTTTCTCTTGTCGTAGATAATCAAGAAGCTGAAAAAAGAGGAACTTGCATGAGACGAACTCGCTCTTCAGGGTTTCTAGATGAGGGGTCTGTACGTTCACTGGCTCAGTCTTATCCTGTGAAGAATCCAAGAAGGGGTGCTACAGCTTCCAGGGGGTTACATGCAAAAAAAAGTGTCTTTTGATACAGTTGAGGGGTCTGTAGGTTCACTGGCTCAGTCTTATCCTGTGAAGAATCCAAAAGGGGGTGCTACAACTTCCAGGGGGGGTTACAGGCAAAAAGAAGAGTCTTTTGATACAATTGATCCCTGCACACCTACTAGTACTGCTGAACTTGTTCCAAATGGGCCTAATGCAGTTGATGTGCAGGTTGTGCATGATGATGTGCATATAGATGTTGACCGTGCTAAACTTGAAAAGGGTACATTACCCACCCCCACCACAGTTGAATCTGGCGCAGATTCCATTGATGATGCTATGGTAGTTGATGCCTCCACAGATGCCATTGCTGATGCTACGCTAGTTGATGCCTGCAAAAATGACATTGTGGATGCAATGGAAGTTGATGCTCGCACAGATTCTGCTGCTGATGGCAATGTTAATGATGGTGGAACAGAAAGTATTGTTCATGCTGTCATAGATGCCCTTCTTGATGCAGTTGTGGCTATGGGTACAGATGCCATCTGGCACCGATGCCATTGATGATGCTACCACAATTGATGCCTACACAGATGACATTGATGATGCTACCACAGTTGATGTTTTCACAGATGCCATTGCTGATGCTACGGTATTTGATGCCTGCACAAATGATATTGTGGATGCTATGGAAGTTGATGCTAGCACAGATGCTGCTCCTGATGGCAATGTTAATGATGGTGGAACAGAAAGAATTGTTCATGCTATCATAGATGCCCTTCTTGATGCAGTTGTGGCTATGGGTACAGATGCCACTGTTGAATCTGGCACAGATGCCATTGATGATGCTACCACAGTTGATGCCTGCATAGATTCCATTGCTGATGCTACGGTATAGCTGATGCCTGCACAAATGACATTGTGGATGCTATGGAAGTTGATGCTAGCACATATGCTGCTGCTGATGGCAATGTTAATGATGGTGGAACAGAATGTATTGTTCATGTTGTCATAGATGCCCTTCTTGATGTAGTTGTGCCTATAGGTACATACGCCACTATTGAGGATACCAGAGGCATGGGTGAGGAGGTCCTCATTGAGAGCGAAGCTGGAACATGTGAGGCAGTGGGTGCAAGTGATGTCACAGCCCAAGCCGAGGTGATCTGTCCAAGTGATGCAGCTGATGACATTGTTGATCCAGAGGAGACAAAGGGTGCAGATGCCACTGTTGAATATATGGGAGGATTGGGTGAGGCGGACCTCACTAAGAGAGTACCTGGAATAGGCTTAGCAGTGGGTAACGGTGATGTCACGGCTTTTGTCGACACAGCTGAGGCAGGTGACAGAGCAGTTCAATCGGGAGAGGCAATGGGAGAAGTTGTCATGGCTGCTATGAACATGAAAGAGGCAAATACACATAATACAACTGAGGCATGTATAGAGCAAAACAATGAGGCAGGGAAAAGGCATAGAGGTGCCCACTGACAGAGCAGCTCAATCGGGAGAGGCAATGGGAGAATATTTCATGGCTGCTGTGGACACGAAAGAGGCAATTGCACATGATACAACTGAGGCTTGTAAAGATCCCACTGTTGGGAATACCAAAGGTAAAAGTCCAGAGGTCCGTATGGGTCGAGCGGCTGCTACAGATACAAATGAGGCAGGTACAAAGAATGCTGATAAAGAGGCCAAAAATGGGCATGGTTATGAGAGGCAAGAGAGGCCAGAGTGTCTTGTGGTAATTCCAGTACAGATTGTTTCACTGCCTCTTGCATCTTTTGAGGACAAGAAGAGAAGGGACAATTTATGCATCATACTGGATGTGAATGGGCTTCTGATAACGAGGTATAAGGTCTCCTTCTACAAAGGAATAGCGAGAAGCGGTACTTCTGATTGGGCCAGATCAAGGTATCAAGTAGTCACTGGGCCAAATGCTACAGGAAAGATGCAATTTGAATATGTGGTCAGGCCCAATGCATCAATCTTTTTGCATGCATTGTTGCAAAGAGCACAAGTTGCACTATGGAGCTGCATGACCCAGGACAATCTAGCACTTGCTTTGAGTGCATGCTTTCCTAGGCTAAACAAACATTTTTTCCTCAATATTATCGGTCAAGATGGGTGTAGAGAGGCGAGCTTTAATCTAAATGAAGTTCCTGGGATCCCTCCATGTAGAGATAACGCAAAGCCCATATTTTTCAAGTGTTTGAAAGAATTTTGGAAGCACCATCCTAATAATACACTGGTGGATGACACACTCTACAAGTGTAGGCTCAACCCTCCCAGGACTTGGGTCTGTCCTGCTTCATTTGAACCAGTAGATATTTGTCAGTCCCCAATTTACCTGGTTAGCACATTGTTCCCTTGGTTAGTCAAGTGGACAGTCTCACCCAGCCCTAATGCCTATGCAAAGATGAACCAGCTTGAAAATCCTTCGGACATAGTGTCTGCTCGTGTCATCAGCCACTATAGAAGTCAACGAGATGTATGTAGGGAAGGTTGATTGTGGTTATGGAATCATGTATACAGCATTTTGTGCACTGAATGTACTTGCGATTACTATACAAAAAACTGACCTGTTCAAAGTTCTCTAAACTTAATGATTGAATGATACACACACTTTTACTGTATAGCACACATGTTGATATCTTACTACAATAGAGTCCTTTTATAGCATAGACAGGGACATTGGGCTATTATTACACACACTTGTGCAATATAGCACACATAATAGTGTAGGTAGAGACAATGGACTATCTTGACACATTACTTGGCTACATATCACATATAGTAGGATGTACACAACTCCATAACACCGAATGGGTAGCTATTCATAAGAGTGAGATGTTTCACTTGAGAGTTATTCATTGTAAGAATGAGACATGTTTACCTGAGATTCATCAAGTAAGTGTATAGGATGCTCTTGATAATGTTTTCTGCCCAATCGTTTCTGACAAATATCTTTCTTATTTGGAGACACCCTACTGTGCTCTATCCAAAATGTAATAATTGTCTGCTTCAATTCCTCCGATAAGGACCCAGCATTTCCAGACTTCCTTTTGCATAAGTCGAACCTCAACGTACTTGACATAGGATCACTGTCAAGTCTACCCAAAGCTGAATATAAATTCCTTGGATGAAAATTTAATAGCTTTGCCACTTTTTGTAGAGTAACACCTCTACCTTGGCTCCCATTATCATGCAGTAATCCATTCACCAGCATGCTAAATGTGCTTCGTTTTAGAAACATCTTGTCAGCTGATTTTGGAATATTTAATTCCTGTAAGGAGACCTTGAGTGCAGAAATAAGGCCATTTTTAGGAAGATACAAATCTTCACAGAATGGCAAGATTCTATTATCATTGAAAACACCTTGAAGAATTGCATTCTTATCTTCTTTCCCGTAACTATGCAACTGTCTCACAATGTGCTGAACAATATTCTGAAGAGTATGTTGCTTCTTGTCTTCCTTTGTGTGTACATCGACGTCCTCCCTATGAGAGTCTTCCGCTCCAATGTTGACGCTTGGCTATACTTGCTTTGTTGCAGGACATCGCTTTCTGTACTCATGTTTAGCCTGTGCTTCATACTTCCTGACTGCAATAATTTCATCCGCATTTAGACACTCCTTTCTCTTGGAGTGCACCTGCGTATGAACTATATCTATTCCATGTGCCTCATCATAAAATCCGTCGTCCACCATCTTGGAACAGTCTACAGTAGTTTGAAATGAATGAAGTCGTACAAAACTTCCTGATTGTAATAGTGAACTGAAATCCATTTGTGCTGCATTGTTGAGTTCAAGAATCTCCATTGCTACTTGTGAGGAGGTATGAGATGGAACCAAAGCGAGAGGAAGGGAGTCTCCATCATCCATATTCTGAACAGGAGAGTAGGAGAGAGAGAGAGAGAGAGAGAGAGAGAGAGAGATATGGAGATGGGCATTGGAGGCCATCTGAGAGAGAGAGAGAGAGAGAGGGGGGGGGGGGGGGGGGGGGGGGGAGAGGTCCACGCTGCTAACCGCTCCATGTCTTTCAATCCGAGTAGTGGAGTCGTGAAGTTAGTTATCTTACCTATATTCTTTTACCAATATTCTTTTAAAAATTATTGACTTAAAAGCCCAGCTATGGTGCCAACCATAGCATCATACTTGGTGTCCATGGACATCAAGTATTTAGAAACCATTCTATGCTTTCACCCAACCAAGGGATTCATGTTGCCATGGCAACACCTAGGCTTATCAATTAAATATTTGTTTATCTTTAATAACATTACTTTTGGTGTTTAATGGGTGAATGGAGTATTAGACCTTCTAAGGCTAGAATTTTGATAATGTATCTTTGAGGTTTGAAGATTTCACTTGACCTTCAAATAAGTATGCTAGGTATTTTCCACCTTATAGTCATGCCTTTTGGCTTGACCAATGCACCAACCACATTCAACTGCTTGATGGAGAAGCTATTCAAGACTCACTGAACCTTTACTGGAGTTTTCTTTGATGATATAATCATTTACTTTAATTCATTATACGAACACAAGCAACACCTCTAGGTAATATCTCAAGTCTTAAGAGAGAATAAACTTTATGTTAATCGAAAGAAAAGTGAATTTTTCTTGCAAGAGATTCAGTATTTAGGTCATATTATCTCTCAAGATGGTATCCAAATGGATCCATCAAAGTTGGAGGTAATAAAAGGAAGGCCTAAACCAAGGAATCTTCATGAACTAAGAAGCTTTATAGGTATGTGTGCATACTCGGGGGGTTCACTATGTGTAAAACTACCATATCACGTGCGTTCAAGACATGTTTGTAAAACCCCTTATCTGTGAATTTTGTTAATAATATAATGTACCCTTTTCTTTTAAAATCTGTAAGTTTTTTTTTAAATTTGAAAAAATAATACCCTTTTGTATATATATTTCTGTAAGTTTCAATAACTTTAAATACCCATCTGTTGAACTCACGTGATAGGTTACATTTTTATTAGGTGACCTACCCGGGTGTGCATACTATAGATGCTTCATAGAAAAGTTCTCAAAAATTGCAGGACCATTACATGACCTAACAAAGAAAAACATTGTCGGGGGATAAGTTGGAAACTTGAGCCAGGTTAGCACCGGGCTTCTAGCTGTGGAAAAATTGAGAGCGAAAAATTGCCGCACCGCACAATACAACAGCAATTAATTACTTGGTAATGCTATCGACGCACAAAACTTGCTCCTCAAATCTCGCTTCTTGCTTGGCATCAACCGCTCCCTCCCGAAGCGTGCGCGAGCTGCTTTCTTCCCACTACGCTTTGCTCGTCGCCGCCTTAGGCTTCGCCTTTCTTTTCCTTGCTTGGCTTCACACTTAAGCCCCTATTGAATTTGGGCGGCCATTTTATTTAAGGTTATGGGCTTGATTGCCTTTGGGTGGCCCTTAGTGTCTTGGGTGGGCAATCCTTTAAGGTCATGGGCTTGATTTCTTGGGCGGCCCTTAAAGGCTTGGGCAAGCGGCCATGCCCCTTTAAGGTCGGACATATTATGGCCCTTGAAAGGGAAACATTTGGCATGCATATCGGCGAAGGCAATTCCAAGCACTCGGCAATTTTGGCACCTCCCCATATGGCATACATACCGATTAAAGAATTACCATTAACAACATCTTTCTGCACCTACCCTCGATCGACATTGTCATCAAGAGTCTTGTGCCCATTTCAGCATTGCGGACCTTGCCACAAGCATGCTAGATGCAAGTGTAAGCGATTGCATTTGGAGAGTTATCCGTCTTTGCATTTGTTGAAAATAGCTAGCTTCCTGGCCCTGCTTCTGTTAGGTTTTTCCCGCAATCATTGCATTCCAAGAGACGACATTCCAAACGTCATACTCCTCAGCAATTACTGCTCCATGCATTCCAAAACTTGGACGAAAGACAGAAACTCCCAGCTAAGACACCAACCGAGCCGATCGGATCGGTACAGAATCGGCCCCCGGTGAATCTTTAACGGCCAATATCTTAGCAACCGTAACTCCGATCACTGATCTGAAAAGACCAACGTGCTCCACAAAGTGAGCACTTTAAGCTTGTGCATTCATTTCATTTCTGTCACCTCAGTTGCAGTTGCCCAATCCGGTACGGATCTGCACAATCGACTTGAACTTTAAACTGCCATAACTTCTTCATCGTAGCTCCAATCGACGAGCCATAAAGACAGACCGGTAGAGCACATCGAGCACTGTAGTTCTAGGTCACAATATCCCTTCCATGCCCACTTCAATCATAACACTTTTTAGCATCATTAAGGCATGTTTTTGGTCCTTTCGGATGCATTTGACATACATTCAGCATTAAACTTGATCTATGACCACGTCTTAATCACTACTGATTAATCATGTAAGATTCAAAGAAACTTGATGTGCATTTTTTTGACATCTTTCTTAGCATGGGAGTGGAGCTGCACAACATCCACTCGCTCTGAACCTGCACAACCTCCGATCTGTGCCAACCGTACTTATATATCATCTTCAAGAGGATCATCAGACTCATCGTCTGATGCATACATAACATTGTCTTCAGGAAGTTGATATGTGTTGAAGTCTTCAATATTAATTTCACCATCTCGTTGCTTAAACAACTTAACTATTTTCCCTGCAATAGGCACCTTGAGCTCAGTGCCATCAATCTCGCATAACTTGTAGGTCGCATTATCATAAACATGAAGTACTACATATGGTCCAAACCATCGTTTAACCATCTTCCGCATAGCAGTGTACTGGTTCTCCAGGCTATTGTCATATAAAAGGACCGAATCCCCATATTTAATAGCACGAGGTCATAGTCTATGCTTACCATAAAATGCTGCTTTGTTCTTCGACCTTGCTTCCTTAAGCATTACTTTATCTTGTTCAATATCTTCCTAACGCCTCTCAAGTTGGCGAATGCGCAATGCAAGCAAGTCTTCTGTAGACATACCTTCTTCCCATGGCATTACAGTCCAAGAGATAACCGCTTCCTCTGTAGGCATAATGGGGTTTTTCCCGTACATTAACTCAAATGGCATAAAACCCGTAATAACAAAACTATGTGTAGTTCGATCAGCCCATAAAGAAAATGGTAGAAGTTTAGGCCAATCACCAATATGTCCCTGGCATGCCTTTGCTAAAGCTTTAACAATAGGCGGATGCCCTCTTTCACTTTTACCATTACCCTATGGATTGTATGTTGTAGTGAGAGCCAATTTAATGCCCAAGCAAGCAAACAAATCCCAAGCTTCATCTACCTCCAGCTCTCCTCTATCAACAGTAATTCTACCAACACATCCATACCTGGAAATAACATCCTCAAGCAAGAACTTGCATACGGAACTGGTAGCTTTGGTACGCAAAGCTCTGCCTTCCATTTTGGCTAGTCTTTATGCAAGTCGCAATGAGGCTAAAATTGCTTTGCTGGGTAAAGAGTTGGAGTCAAATATTATGCATGAGGAAGATGATATGGACACTTTCCTTGCTAGTGTCAAGGATATCAATGAGCAACTCATTTCTGCAGGTGAAGTCATTTTAGACAGTTCCCTAGTGCAGAATGTTCTTGATGCCTTACCAGATTCCTACCAGACTTTTGCTACTACTTGGAGACTCATGACCCAAGGAAATCCAGAAGTTGTCAAGTTTGATGCATTATGCACATTGCTGTTGCAAGAGTCACTTTCCAGAAAAAACAGGACTAGACAGCGTGGAATTGAACAGGCTTTTATTACTTCTCAAAGAAAAGGTGGTAACAGCAATGCAGCCACTTCTTATGGTTCTGCTGCGAGTGGCAAAACTTCTGTTTCTAATGCTTCTGGTGGCATCACTTCATCTGGAAATTCTGGTGATAAGGAAAAAAAGAAGATGCATTGCCATTATTGTAAAGCTAATGATCACTTGATCAAGTCGTGTCCTAAGTTGAAGGCCAAAGAGGCTAAGAAGAAAGAGGGTGGTTCCACTGCAAATGCTAGTTCCACTACAAATGCAGACATGGTTGAGTCTTCTGTGAAAGGAGACTGTGATGCTGATGTTGATGCAGAATGGGCTTTTAGCATAGAGTGCACTTACAATCCTGTTGTCCATCATGCATGCTTGTCAGTTTTGCTGCAGATTCACATGTGTGGTATTTCGACAGTGGTGCTACAAAGCACATTACCTCACATCATGAATTTTTCACCTCTCTCAGGTCTGTCCCTCATGGGAATTTAGTCACTTGTGCCAACAATGCCTCTTATCCGGTTCAAGGAGTTGGAAAGATTGTTCTTACTGCTGCAAATGGAAGTTCCTTCACACTTGTTGATGCACTTTATGTACCTGGGATCAAGAAGAATCTCTTGTCTATATCCGCACTTGCTAGACTTGGACTTTTAGTCAAATTTGTGGATGACAGATGTACAGTTCATGATCTCAGTTTTGGTGATGAAATTGTTGCATCTGTTTTTTTGTGCTGTGGGCTGTATAAGCTCACTTTGTATGACAAGTGTGGATAAAATTTAGCAAATGCTGTTGCATATTCAAGGGCTATTTCAAATGCAAAACTTTGGCATGCATGTTTTGGTCATCTGAATTTTGGCAGTTTGCTGCATTTGCAGAAATCTGATATGGTTGCTTCTTTTCCGCCTCTTGAAGCACCTGTCAAACATGCTTATGAAGGCTGTATTTTGGGTAAGATGTAGCATGATTATAAGTTTCCAAAGGATGGTTTAGTTAGGGCCACATCAAGGTTGCAGCTTGTGCATAGTGATGTTTGTGGGCCCATGCAAACTCCGTCCTTGGGCAATTACCTGTACTTCGTGACTTTCATTGATGATTACTCCAGGCATGCATGGGTATTTCCGCTTAAAGCGAAGCCCGAAGTTTTTATGTGCTTCAAACCATTTATGACTATGGATGAAAATGTATCGAAATGTACTATGGACACCCTCTGTTCCGATCGAGGGGGGGAGTATATTTTTTATGAATTTAATGCATTTCCGGCTAGTCGTGGGATAAAACACCAATGTACAGTGCCTTATACACCTCAGTAAAATGGTATTGCTGAGAGGAAAAACAGGTCACTGACGGAAATGGCACGATGTATGGTCAAAAGTCAAGCTTTGCCGCATTCATTTTGGCTTGAGGCCATCATGTGTGCCACTTATGTACTTAACAGGTGTCCTATGAAAGCTTTGTATTCTATTACTCCATATGAAGCATGGCATGATAGAAAGCCTTCTATTGAGCACATGCGTGTTTTTGGCTATTTGGAATATGCTTTGGTGCCACAAACACAGTGCAGAAAATTGGATGATAAGGTTGTCAAATGTATTTTTGTTGGTTATAGTGCTGAAAGCAAAGGTTACAGGTTGTATCATCCGCAAACAAAATGTATTCTGGTTTCACGGGATGTAGTGTTTGTGGAAGATTCTGTCAAATGTTGTTGTGGCTTCAAAGGCTATTTTAGATATAAAACTTTGGCATGCACGTTTTGGGCATGTCAATTTTACCAGTTTGTTGCGTTTGCAAAAATATGATATGGTTGCTTCTTTGCCGCCTCTTGAAGCATCTGTCAAAAATGTTTATGAAGGTTGTATTTTGGGTAAGATGTTGTGTTCAAAGTTTCCAAAGGATGGTTCAGTTAGGGCCACATGCAGGTTGTAGCTTGTGCATAGTGATGTTTGTGGGCCCATGCAAACCTCATCCTTGGTCAATCACCTCTACTTTGTGAATTTCATTTATGACTACTTTATTCATGCAAGGGTGTATCCGCTTAAGGCAAAGTTCGAAGTGTTTTTGAGCTTCAAGCAATATTTGGCTATGGCTGAAAATGTCTCAAAATGTACTATGGGCACCCTTCATTCCGATCAAGGGGGGGAGTATATGTCTCATGAATTTAATCATTTTTGGCTAGTCGTGGGATAAAACACCAATGTACGATTCTGTATACACCTCAAAAAAGTGGTGTTACTGAGAGGAAAAATATGTCTCTTACGAAAATGGCAAGATGTATGGTCAAAAGTCAAGGCTCTTTAAAACATTCGTTTTGGCTTGAGGCTATTATGTGTGCCACTTATGTACTTAACAGGTGTCCTACAAAATCTTTGCAGTCTATGACTCCATATGAAGCGTGGCATGATAGAAAGCCTTCTATTGAGCACATGCATGTTTTGCCTGTTTGGCATATGCTTTGGTGCCACAACACAGTGCATAAGATTGGATGATAAGATTGTCAAATGTATTTTTGTTGGTTATAGTGTTGAAAGAAAAGGTTATAGGTTGTATCATCCGCAAACAAAGAGTATCTTGGTTTCATGGGATGTTGTGTTTGTGGAAGATTCTATTCAGCCCTTGCTATCTTGTACTAGAGACAATAATGTAAGCTCACATGACATTTATGATACTTTGTTGACTATTTATAGTGGTGGAAGTTCAAATGTAAATTCCTATGAGGCAATTTTATAGCCTATGGGGGTTTTTGAAAATGTTACAGATCAGCCTATTACTGATGCAGATGTACATGATGTACTTGATGAGGAAAGGGCTGGAATGAGCAAGCTAGAGGTATTCCTAAATGGTTGGTGCGTACTTTGCATGACAGTAAATTGGATGCACCTTTGTCTGGGCGTACTCATTCAGGTTCTCACCATGCACCTTATGCATCAAATTGTTATGTTTTGGTTGTGTCTAGTTTATGCGATGTTGAGGAACCTCTGTATTTTGATGAAGCACAAAATTTAGAAAATTGGACATCTACCATGCAATCAAAATTTGATGTACTTATAGAGAATGACACATGGACTTTATATGATATGCCTCATGGCCATTGGTACAAAGTGGGTTTACAAGTTGAAACGCAAGCCGGATGGTGAGATTGATTGCTATAAGGCTCGACTTGTTGCAAAGGGTTATGCAGAACAAAAAGGCATAGATTATAAAGAGAATTTTTCTCCCACTTGTTGTATGACTATTGTGCATTTTCTATGTGCATTGGTAGCTCGTTTTGATTGGGATGTACATCAGTCAGACATTGTTACTACCTTCTTGAATGGTGACATATTTGAGGAAGTTATGTAACGCAGCCTTTCCGTTTTGTCATTAAAGGGTAGGAAGATAAAGTGTGCAAATGTAAAAAGGCTTTGTATAGGTTGAAGCAATCTCCTTGTGCTTGGTATGAGAAGGTTGACACTCATTTGGTCAAATGAGGCTTTCATAACAATCCAATAGAAAGCACATTGCATGTGAAGCATAAGGGTGATGTACTTCTCATTGTGGTTCTCTATGTGAATGATTTGATGTTCACTAGACCAAATGAGAGACATATTTCTGAATTTAAGGCTGCATTGAATGCTACTTTCAAGATAAAAGATTCCGGGCTATTGCATCATCACTTGGGTATACAATCTAAACAATGTGATGGTGGTATTGCCGTGTGCAAGACAAGTTACATAGAGACATTGCTATTTAAGTTTGGACTTGGAGTTTGCAAACCTATTGACACTCCCATGGAGACAAGTTACATAGAGACATTGCTATTTAAGTTTGGACTTGGAGTTTGCAAAACCTATTGCCACTCCCATGGAGACAAGTTTGAAAATTGAGTGATGCTGGTGATTCTGCCCATGTCACTCTTTACCAAACTACTGTTGGCTACCTTATTTATATATGCCCAGAGTGTGTACCAGAGTGTGTGTGTGTGTGATATATATATATATATATATATATATATATATATATATATATATATATATATATATATATATATATATATATATATATATATATATATATGTATGTATGTATGTATATATACAATCTATATGTATACATATAACAAACACACACACACACACACACACACACACACACACACACACACACACATATATATATATTCCTCTACCCCTTCTTGCTCTCTCTCTCTCTCTCTCTCTTGCTCTCTCTTTTTCGTGAAAAGTTGGAGCTAAGTTATCTACTTAAGTACTATATATTGAATAAAAAGAGGTAATGATGATTCCATGGTACTATAGGCTTTCAATGAGAATTCAAATTATGACAATACCATCAATTTACTCATCCTAATAACAGATGAAATGTGATGTTCAAGGGATAGCATGCCAAACAAGTTTAGCTACTTTGAATTTTGTGAATGAGGTACTGGAGCAAACCATCACCTCACTCTGAAATGTTCAAACATTAGATGTCTGATTACTTTGAGATTGTTGAATTCTCAGAGCATCCTCCACAACCATTCAATATCCTCCTACCTTTTAAGCATTTGTTATTGCCTCACTTTTGTTAGCCTCCTAATGGAAAAGTTTTCATGCAAGAGACCTTTGATTTCCACATCTTTGCCCGTGTTGATGACTCTACTGGAGTACATCTAGCTCATTTAATTTTGTTCCAGGTTGAATTGCTATTGTTACATCAAAATCAACTTTCACTTTTTGAGCTACTACCCTTGGATCAATGCCAGTGTCTGTAGTTTTGGCATAAGATGACTCATTTGGATCACTCGCAGCTTCTGATTCATCCTCAAGGTTGGGCCAATTAACCATTTTGTTTGTAAGTTTTGAAAAACATTTGGATCAGAAGGAATTCTTCCTTCATATACATCCACAAGAGTAGCTTCCATCTCTTCTCAAGAGCATCCATGTTCATTCTCAACATTATATTGCTTTCTTTCATCCTCATCAACAGGATCTTCAATCATTATTGTCAACCAAACCTAATTGAAAGGTATATCTATTTTCTCCTTGAGAACATCTAGAACCCAAAGAATTTTGCAATTGGCTTCATCTTCCTCCTCCATGGAAAGGGGCATTTGAGCTTGAGTGTCATCATCCTGCAAGGAAATAGTATCTGCATTTGCATAGGGAACGAGCCTATGCGAACGCTAGAGATGAATCTTCCTCTGCATTGGGCATTGGAAGGGAAACCTAATTTGTTATACCAAGAACACATCCTCAAACCTTGGATGAGGAGAGTTGTGAGGGTGTGTATTGTAGTCTCATATGAGGCACTATTGCAACTGCCATCACCATTGCGTGCTTACACTACTTACCTGCCTTATACATCTTAAGTTTGATAACCGCATATTCTCCCTCTCTCTCTCTCTCTCTCTCTCTCTCTCTCTCTCTCTCTCTCTCTCTCTCTCTCTCTCTCTCTCTCTCTCTCTCCATCAGGCTTTATTCAAGTGGGCTCTAGTGCTCAATATAACATGAGCATGAGGGAGAGAGAGAGAGAGAGAGAGAGAGAGAGAGAGAGGAGAGAGAGAGAGAGAGAGAGAGAGAGAGAGAGAGAGAGAGAGAGAAAGGTAGATTGTACATACATACATACATATATATATATATATATACACACACACACACATATATATATATAAATAAATAAATAAATATATATATATATATGCGAGAGAGAGAGAGAGGGAAAAAATCTACAAGAGAAGAGTTGATAGTCCACGCTTGAATCCATATTTCTCTTCTCTACCTGTCTAGAAAAATCTCCCACAAAAAGCTCTCTCAATACCTCAACTCTTGGAAAATCTGTCTTTTCTCTTCTTGGAGAAAATTCAAGTGGGATCCTCGTTGATGTGTGCTCTTGCATCTCTTCTGGTTGAAAGTAAGTAGAGATTTGAGTACCCTTGTATGTGTATTGTTCTAGGTCAATTGGATCAACAAGTTTGTAATCTTGTCCACACTTATCTACCATCAATGCTTGGATTCTGTGGGCAGATGCATATCTAAATGCATAGAGGTTCTTATGGAATGTAAACTCTATAGCATTGGGCTTTACACACTTGTAGAAGGTATGTGGTGAAGTGCGCGAGCGGGAGCGTGTGAGAGTGTGTGCATTAATGGAGAAGAGAGGATAAGAGGAGACCTTGTGTTTGCAGGGGCTTAAACTCACTCTCTACGTGTGAGCCCCCTTATTCTATTATGTACATAATGAATAAGTATAGTGGGCGGGCACCTGGCCTAACCGGCTACATGGGGCTTTACCCCAACAACCTCCCAAGTAAAGTCCCATGTGATCGTGAGAGAGAAAAAAAAACCGTACAAAACCTGTACAAGGCCATCACAAGTATGACCTCAGCGAATGCCCACTGGCTCATTGAATCTGTGTGCATCCAGTTCTAATCGTAGAGAAAGTATAGAGCAATCGACACCATACTCCTCACCAAAGCTGCACACATCCTGCAGGTATCTCACCAAACGCTGCAAAGTAACCCTATGCTCAAGGCCAACGTCAGTCTCACTGCATGACTAACTGCTCCCACTGCAATGCACCTACTACAAATGCAATCTCGGGTCTCGAGATCAGTATCTCATACATTACCTTCGCATTGGATGCTAGATTTGATAAACATACATGCCATAAAGATGCTCAAAACCATGAGAAAATCATGCACAAAATCCACACTCAAGTATACATGAGCTGCCCCAAAGTCTCAACTCCCTAAACTTGGAAAACAATCCTATAATCCGAAACACAAAGTGCATCAACCACACTCTACAAGAGAGGCATATACTAGCATAAACTTGGATGAAAACCAACAAAAGTATGACACAAATTGATGCTCAAAATAGCTGAAAATCAGCCCACATATGCCATTGCAAGGCAAAGAATACCATCCACCAAAAAGCGCACATCATGTGCATCCACATGGTAATGTAAACGAGCATCAAAGCATGTACCAAATGTGTAGAAAATGAGCATCCAAATGAACTGAAAATTCATCTCACAATCATGCTAAAAATGCTTGCAAATATTTCTACAAATCTGTGCACCACACTTTTCGAAATCTGCTCAATCGCATAAATCAATGCACATAACTTGTGATGAATCCACTCTCGAACCTGAGAGTCCACAAGAATGCATACATCCGCAAAGTGTTCTCAAGGTATGCGCATAAATGTGTTGAAAATATCAACCCACACGCTCTTCACTGAGAGAAAAACATCAATCCGCAAATCAAGAGAATGACAAAAGCTCAATTTGAGCTCTCCAAATGTAGCAAATCACCACAATAGGCATACATAATCTTCAAATTTCCGAATACCCTACAGCTTGTCAGCCCATATCTTCCAAACCGTGCAGAATTTGCAGAAGCTTCCTTCTGCAAAGTTGTAGACCATGCAAAAATGGTTGGGAAGTGCAGGAATGGACATAAAATGCATTGTTTAACGGGTCTAAATAGATCTGTAAAAATCTGCAACTGTGTACCCTAGATGTGCAGGCAGTCTGAGTGACGTATCTCAAAATTGGTAGAGATTTTTGAGAAAACTTTCTTCTGCAAAGTTGAAGAAGAAAAAAAACCGATCAAGGTTGGCGAGAATCGGCTTGAATGAAGAAGTTTTGGTAGTCCAAAACAGATCTGCAAAAATGTGTTGTAGTTTTTGCTGCTTCTTTGCTTGCCTCCCCGCCGCTGAGCTCCAATGATGCTCCCAATCCCTGAGCTCTGATACTAGTTGAAGTGCGTGAGTGGGAGCGTATGAGAGTATGTGTAGCAATGGAGAAGAGAGGAGACCTTGTGTTTGCAGGGGCTAAAACTCACTCTCTACATGTGAGCCCCCTTATTCTATTATGTACATAATGAATAAGTATAGTGGGCGGGCACCTAGCCTAATCGGCCACATAAGGCTTTACCCCAATATGTGGATACCCCTTAGTGAACCTATACAAGTCCTCATAAGAATAATTTATAAGCACTCTCATGGATTCATTGGTTTTGATAAATCTCACATTCGGTTTGTGGCTTAGCAAATGCCTCTCCTCTAGATATTCTCCCAATCCCATTGTCGAAGGTATTGTAGCATTTCCTACAATTTGCATGTCTTTGAGTGGATTAGAAAACCTCGGTGGTGAATGATTTGTCATGATAAAGGCTCACTCAAAACTCTCAAGATAGTCTTCAACAAGCCCACCTTAGCTTAGTGCAACTTATCTCTTTTTGCCCCTGGAGGTTTCTCAAAATTTAGGTATGTGTGACCCTTTGGTCTCTAGAAATTGGTTTTGGGTACCTTAAAAAATTGGTCTAGGTATATCCTATTGCTTGCAAGATTTGTTCTTGGCTATACCTGACTCAATTCAAAGTTGTATCAAAAGCTAGAGCAATTTTAGTGAACTACACTTGAAACATCACTCAAAATAATCTCAGGACCAAGAAAGAGGAACTTTGGCTTGTATCTTGGTCTCTAGAAGGTATTTTTAGCTCAAACTTGATATTTGAGATGTACTCAAGTATATCTAGAAGCTCATCACGTGAGATACCCCCACTATGAAGAGGTACACGAATTGTGATCCATGACCCCCAGTTAAGTTTTGACTCCAAATTTTGAGAGTAACTAGATAAGGTCATATGCAAGCTCTGTACCAGTTGTAGGGAGGCGTTGTAGCACGACCTAATCGTAACCCACACAAAATTATCAAATCCGTGGATCGAAAAACCCGGTTAGGGCATGAAAGCACGAGCATCAGATATAGGATAGAGGATTCAAGAGATCATCTCTCCAATGCAAGTAGAGATTAGCAATGGAAAGACTAACTCTAAACCTACTCTAATCACTAATCAATTAATCTCCTACACACATCAAGCCCACCAAAGTCCGAATTTCTATATACTAGAAACCCCAAGCACACTAATGATAAGCACACACTAATTACGGGGATCTTGGCAATTTTAGCAATCTTTAGAGTTTTTTAAACCAAATATGTGTTATAGCATAAAGTATCTATTTAATGTAATTTTCAATCGTCACAAGACTCCATATATGTGTGGTTGACGGAGAGAGAAAGTATAAATTCTAGAGAGATAGTATTTATGGGAGTTACCATTGGAAGAAGGATCATAAATCCTTGAGAGAGAGAGAGAGAGTGACTTCTCTTCTAGAGAGAGAAAGTAAAATCATAGAGTTGTATATCACTACGCAGAGAAAGAGAGAGAGAGAGAGAGAGAGAGAGAGAGAGAGAGAGAGAGAGAGAGAGAGAGAGAGACCGAGAGGGCATAACGTCGTGAAAATGTAAACAAATAAAATCACCATTTCACAACTCATGCCATTAGAGTAAAATATGCTCGCAACGCATGTGATCAGAGTCAAATAATCCATAACATATAATCATACGATAAAGTAAAAAATCATGCAAAATAGAGACAACACTATTTTCAGAGTTAAATAATCCACAACATATATAAATGTGATGAAGTCAAAAATCATGCTAGATAGAGACAATACTATTTTACCCAAGCTTGAGCTTTTTGAAACAACGTAAGTTTGAGGATGTAAGTACATTCGCTAAACTACCACAGGATAAGATCAAAATTAGAGTACAAAAAAGGATAGTCGCCATAAATGTAATGGTCACTCTAAAAGGCAAGTAATTTGCTCCCAAATAGCTTGCACTCACATTGCTGGTAAGCACAATCAAGTGGCCAGTGCATACCAAACCAGCTGTAATTAAATGGAGGGAGAAATCCTCCTTGGTTGTCCAACAGTAAAAGCGATGTCCATTGGTGAGAGGGTTGGCTGATGAATAATCATGTGCTCCTTAGGTTCAAGTCTGAGTACTTTTGTGTACACATAGTACATATGTTTGCATGCCAAAAAGGATTTGTTGGTATTCTCTCGCTTTTGAAAATCCGGACACGTGCATGTTGGACTCTGTTTTATATGAATCTCATAACTATTTTCAGTGAGAACTCGGAAAATTACATGCTCTTGAGACCTTTTCACTTCATCCAAAAATATCATTGTCATACTATTACATGCTTCCAATTTCTTCATGGCCTCTTTAGAGATTCCATGCCTCCACTTTTTCTTCCTTGAGCTCCCACCACCTTCTTTGCAGTCGCCAGCAAGAGGTTGTGGATTTACCATTGAATTCTCTGTCCGAAATCCACTCTGATGCAGCACGGCAAGTTCCTGTGTGGAGATATCTGTCCCTCTTGCTACTGGCCAAACATTTGGAGCAGGAGGTAAATCTTTGACTTGTCTTTTGATTGATTGAGTATGCAAAATATCATGATTACAAAACCATAACCATTGCTCAATTGTTTTACCCTTGAACATTCTTTCGGACCATATACATGGAGCAACAAGACCAATTGAGCGACTATGCAAGATATTGTCACAATTTTTTCTCCCTACCATTCCAAAACATTTTCTTTGACTTTGAATGGGCATTCTCCCGAGGGCCCACTGAGTGCGTGGCACATCACTCTCAAACACATTGTTTCTTTGAGATGACAAAGGTGTGGTTATTTCTTTTTGAGATCCAATATCATCATCAGTGTCACTAGTTTGCAGCGGAATGTTAGAAATACCTGGTGCTTGGGTATCAAACTTGATTTTTATTGGTTGACCGCGATGGTTTCGTTGCTTAGATTCCATGACATATTCCGGCCGATGGGAGCTACTTGTTCCTGTTATGCCCCTCTTTTTGCATTGTACTGTTTCTTTGTCTCCATGCAAAATTGGCTGCGCATACATGGGAGTCCCTGCAAAACAGCCTCCTGTAATAGATGGGCCACGTTGGTTGGAGTTGGAGTTTGCTGAGATTCAACTCGAGAAAGCAAGGTCTCCATTGTGGGACCCGTTCCTTTATAACGCCCAGTAGTATATCCCAAGCGCTTTGCACATTGAATATATGAGTTTATAACATCTGCTACACATGCATCATAGAAGGATATTTTTCTCTTTCCACGTTCACCCTAACCAACTGGTATGTACACTTTCTGATAAATTAACATTGGGAATTTGTGCCCGCTCCCACGGACTTAGACCACCCTATGAAATTCAAAAAACATGAATTAAAATTTATAAATTTCATGTATGAAAAGCTTATAAATATAGATTGTCATAAAGGTACTTACATCTGTTCCAATTTCTCCCCAGTGTGAAATTCGTTGCTCCCCACCATTTAAACCATCTGCTCACTCTTGTGATGCTCTCTGTAGATAGATGCTGTCTCCACCATTTTTTAATTGAAAGTGCCTTTTGAGATGCAAGCACAATGGTCTTACAAGATCTCCATTCCTCACACATATCAATGTGTTGATTTGTTAGATGTTGAGGTATCCACTTTTTAGCATATTTGTGGAGACTCTGCTCCCAATGAAATAGGCACGACCGTTCACGTCCCTCCATGATATTATCTGGCCCGCCATTGAAGACTATTCGAATAGCATTCCAATTTGCACCAGCTTCATCAGAGATAAAACTTGCAAAGTTAGCTGCACCATGTCCATACTTTTCCATTGTTGAATTAAGGTTCTCCCAAAAAATAGCTTGAGTCTTTGCATCCTCCTAATTACTTTTACATATAGCAATTATTTGTAGTGATCGTATGCTGCAAGATATTCAACATAAACATTTTCACACATCTTCCTTTATTTAATGATAAAAAAGACGAGATCTTTAAATACTTAAAGATTACCTTGGATCATAAACTGAGCATGACATTGTTGCCCATCCATCTATTCTATGGGTAAAATCAAAATGTACCCACGCATTTCTCAAGTCACCAGTTTCAATTTTTTTCATCCGATTTACTAGATCAATCCCAGAACCTGGTCCTTTAGTGGACATTTTAAATAGGAAGCACTTGTCATCCTCTTCACCCTGTCCAAGAAATCTACTCCCATGGAAAAAAGGAAACATGCACTTTTTTTGAAGCAATAAAAAATTATCATATCCATCCCCAATAACAACACCTTGACTCTTCCTCTCCTTTGAAACAATTGAAGAAAACCTACATGATGCATCACAAGAAGGCTAAATTTATAATAGTTAAAAAATTAACAAATTCAAGGAACAAAATTGAGTTTCTCTTACCCTTTGGTTTGAACCAATGGCATCATTTCTTCCAAAAAATCATTGAATTGTACATCGGATGTAACTTCAGCTTCCTCACCAATCAAGGAGTGAAGAACAAGTTGTTGAGCCACCAACATTTGAATTTTTCTTGGGCCACCCTTTTCTATTTTTAGTATTGCACCTACCAGTTTCCGCACTCTTGAAATAGCAACCCCAGAGGTTCCTGCCTTAACATTATGACAATGTTTACCAACATGTATTGCCAGTCACGACATTGTACCATCTCTAGGCAAAACATAATAGATTTTGCAGGGACAAGCAGCAACACAAGTAACAACCTTCTGACAATAATGACAAGTTATTGTTGTATTCTCTTCCATTGCAAGGTAGTCCTTTTTGACATGTCTATCCAAATATCCATGAAAATCTCTACTATTAAATTCTTGCTCCTTAATATAATGAGGACACGTTGAATAATTGCACTGCATGCATCCCAAACAGTGGCTTAGACGAATTGTGCATGCTATTGCCATGGTTGTCACAGATGGGCGAGTCCACAAGTGACCATCAAAGTGTTGTTCCATCCCTGTCATTCGTTTTGTTTTATCCTGAGTCGCAGGTAACTCAAAACACAAATTTCCATCATAATGTTGTGGAAGTTCAACAACTTGCAAAGGAGCTCCACATAATGTTAACAGATCATTTAACTTTTTTGCCCCTGGATTTTGTTAAATCCAAATGACGATTGACTGAGTTTTGAGTTGTCCTATATCATCACCACTACTTTCAAGATGCACAATGCTTAAAACATCTTCAGATATCTCTTTGTCATTTCCTTTCTCATTGTCAGATACCTGTATAAATGTGTCTGAATGAATTATCTCAAACAATCTCGAAAAAGATCCATATGTTAAGAAATGCTGATGACCTTTGATATCCCACTATGGTTGCAGTAAGACTTTTGTTAGACCACAATCACTTTCAATAAGAGTAGATAGTGACTCAAAATGGCAAGATGGAGGCAGCAAACTCTGCAAATAGTAAGCACTAAGCAACAATGAGTTTCCCTTCAACTGAATGTCGCGATTGACTATCTGACCACCAACCTTCCAAGTTATTGTTACTTTCATGTTGGGCATATTCTCTCAAGCAAAAGATTACAGGGTGGAGATGCGAGAAAACTGTGGTGGATCAAGTGAAGATAGTGAAGGTTAACGAAAGTTAAAGATAAAGTGAAGGTTGATGAAACTGGTGAAAGTTAATGAAAGATGTGAAGGTTAATGAAAGTGAAAGATTGGTAGGTAGACGAAAAGACAGTTGCATAAGATCTTGTGACGGCTCAAAGAATAATGAAAATCATAATTGAAGAAGTGCATTTAATATATGACGGTTGTGAATGTATGTGCAGTGGAATATGTCATCAAATTTGAGGGGCCATTTAATTTCTAAATGGTGGTTCAAGGACTGCATTTAATGCAGTCTAATAGTGTCTCCATCTTTTGTGTGTGTGTGTGTGTGTGTATATACATATATACATATGATTGTGTGAGTGTGTGTATAAAAAGCGTAACATTCTATATGACCGACTTTGTATAAAAAACGTAGCAATTTTTTTAGTTAAGTTATATATATGCTTCCATCTTGCCATTTTATATATATGTGTGTGTTTTTTTGGTAGTTTGTATATATAATTTTTTTAGTTAAGTTATATACATTACTGTGCATGTGTATAAATGATTTTGTGGGTGTGTGTAAACAACGTAGCATTTTTTAAAGTTAAGATATATATAATTAGCTCTAGAGAGTGTATGTATGTATGACTATGCACATAGTTTTTCCATCTTGTGTGTGTGTGTGTGTGTGTGTGTGTGTGTGTATAACTTAACTTTAAGAATGCTACGTTTTTTATACACACAAACACATACAATCATTTTTTTAAATATATGGTTGTGTGTGTGTGTGTGTAAAAAACGTAGTATTTTTTTAGTAAAATTATATATATGAATCCATTTTGCGTATATCTTTGTGTGTGTATATACATATATATATATATAAATGAATGTGTGTGTGTGTGTGAGTGTTTATACCACAATATCATTTTTTGTAATATATGGTGTGTGTGAAAAAAGTAGTAGTTGAGATGAAAGTGGAGTGAAGTTTAAGTGGAGTTTTAATTGAGATTAAAGTGGAGTGAAGTGAAAGTGGAGTTTTTCTGTGAAGAAGGAGATGAAAGTGGAGTGAAGAGAAAGTGGAGTTGTGCTGTGAAGAAGAAGGAGTAAAAGAAGACAAGGTATTGTGTGTGTGTGTGTGTGTGTGTGTGTGTGTGCGCTTACCTGCGCACGCTTGCCCGATCCACCGGAGGAGATCTATTGGAAAGGCATGGGGGAGCTCCAATGGAGCTCCTATTGGACCTCCTCCGGTGGATCGGGCGAGCGTGCGCAGGTAAGCACACAAACACACACACACACTCACACACACAGTGATACACACTTTCATTCACACACATCAAAACACTTGCACACATAGCACAAACACACACACGATCATGCATACGCACACACATTACACTTGCATACACACACATACATACACCCACATATATAAACACTTGCATTCACACCATCAACACACTTGCACACATAGCACAAACACACACACAATCATGCATACGCACACACATTACACTTGCATACACACACATATATAAACACTTGCATTCACAACATCAACACACTTGAATACATACACACATACACATATATAAACACTTGCATTCACAACATCAACACACTTGCATACATACACACATACACCTATATAAACACTTGCATTCACAACATGAACACACTTGCATACATAGCACAAACACACACAATCATGCATACAGAGACACACATATTACACTTACATTCACACACACACACACACACACACACAATCATGCATACATCCACACACACACACATATAAACACTTGCATTCACACACATCAACACACATACTAAACACACTTACAGTAACAATTACAATGATGTAAGAACACGTCGTTGTAGAGAAGAGGTATACAGTAAAAGTGGATTTGTATTTTTCCTTGCCATGAGCAAGTTGAGAATGGTTTTTTTAAATTTTTATTTTACGCCGTTATGCTGCCAAAATTTAGAAGTTTATATTTGTATTGTCATTGCTAAGAAGTTTTTTGTTGTTTGTAATTGATAGATTATGGCTCGTACACCATCTAAACGTTGCAGGACATGTATCTCTCAAAGTAAGTTCAAATACATTAAGCTATTTGTGTTCTTTTTTTTTTGTCTCATCATACTCACTAGACTAGTTGTGTTCTTATTGTTTTTTGCTTGTAGAAGTAGGATACACATTAAGGTTTGGCACTACAGGGCATAGGGCCAATGCACGATCTTCCATTGCTTCTTCCAATGTCCGTCGAAAGGAGGATATTTTGGGTGATGTGCATGAAGAAGAGGATATATTGAGTGATGTGCATGAAGAAGAGGTGTTCAAAGATATTCATGCTACACAAGGTGAATTGGTGGCTCACAGCGTGTCTGAAGCAACAACAATTGTTGCTAAACCTCACAATCATTCCACAGTATTTGGAAAGGATGTTCATGGTCAAATATTGGAGGAGATTGTAGAGGGTTTTATTCTAAAGAGAGGTGGGGAACCTCCTCGCATTCCTCTCTGCAGATTGATGGAAAATGAAGCCATTAGAGCGGTGGGTCCAGGCACTGAGGGCTTGGTGAAAAGGTTTGAGATTTCTGGATACAATGTGCTTGGAGCTCCATTTCTTGTGTCATTTAAGAAGCCAGGCCATGATCAACATTATGTTTCCGACTTAGACAAAGATGAATGGGGGCCTATTTGGCAAGAAATAAGCGATGATTTTGATAATTCCCTTCCCCTTGAGTGGGAAGACTTAAGGGGAAAAAAATTTATCGTTTGGGATGGTAATCACCGTTTGAAAACTTGGATGCGCTTAATAAAAACACGTAAGTGATTTATTTTTTGTTTAATGTAAAGTTGACTTGTATTACTCTATGCTTTCTAATTTTCTTTTTTGTTGTTGTAGAATTTTCAATGATAAAGTGGAGACATTGTTCTGTGAAGTGTCAATTTGTCAATGTTGATAGAAGTGCAGAGGGGGAACTTATGCTAGCTTTGCGCTCTCAAAATGAGTAGGCACATTTGTTGTTTTGAAAGTTATTGTTGTTACTGTATCGATTTCATTCTACTGCCATTTAATTTAAGATATTGTGGTTTAGGATTGGTAGAATCACTGTGAGCACAAATTTTGGGTAGGAGATCTTCTTGTTCCAAAAACTGGCTGTGGCAAGCAAAGATTCTTTAATGAAAGACTTTCCCCAAGATTGGATTCGATGGATAGAGGTAGAGCTTGCTTGTGAGAAAAAGGTATCTAAAGGGAGTTGGTACAACGCTCCTGCTCTTTTATTAGCAATGCTCATATGGAGGGTATATTTTTTTGCCTTAAAGTACACTTTTTATGTAATTTCTAAAAGGAAGACTTTGACTTGTCTCTTATCAAAAGAGATGCAAGAGATCAATGATCCCTCGATTTCACTGCCAGAAAAGGAAATGGTTGCTCGAGGAAGAGTAGAAAAAATATTCAAAGAAAGAGCTTATAAGATAAACACTTTGTCTTCTCACCATTTATGTTTGAATTTCTACAAAATTGTAAGTTGACATGTCATTTGAATTTGATTTATTTCATTGAAAAATTGATTTGATTTGATCTCGTGCTAATGCAACATAGATGTTGGCCATTTCCAACCCTGCCAATGGCCAGGGGTTCTTCTCTTTATTATTTAACTTCAATTGGATAAGAGAAAAGGATCAAGTGGGCCTTACAAGAGACAAGGTCCACTCTTTGGCAACTTCTAAAATATCACCAGAGAGGTAATAATTTCTGGAGAAAAAATACACATGAAATCATCAAATGAATCAATGCATTTATGGTTTGTTTATTGTTTGCTCTATAGGAAAAAGAAAATATTGCACTCTTTGATGCATTGCCATGTAGATGATGTAACTTCTGAGCGTTATATTAGTGCAATGAAATTTAGAATGTACTTGCGTAAAGAGTGGTATTGGGGAAGTATCTTGAAGCAATGCTTGAGGATAAAAGGGAAAATGATTGAAGAAATTCCGGAGGGCTTTGAAGCATGGTTTCATCACCAATTGAGGGACCACATTGATAAAGCTTTTGTGGAGCTTTGGAGTAAGCTCAACACAAAAGAGTCGGATGAAAAAATTCCAGAGCTTATGGAATCTTCGAGGAGAGTATTATTCAGGTAATAAAATTGATATCTTTACGGTTTTTATTCTATTTTTTACTTAGAGTTTGTATAATAAATAAGTCACTTAGGAAAGGAGCTCAAATAAAGTTAACTGCATTTTATGTAGATGGCTAATTCAGCTTTACGACGATCAAACTTTGTTGGAGAAGTTGCCAATTGTTGCTGTTGAAACTTGGAGGGACCTCTCTTGTCAGGAGTGTATGTATCCACTATATATGAGAGATTATGGTTTGATTGCTTGGGAAATTGAGTATTGCCCTTGGTGGCTAGATTACACTCGAGGCACCTACCCACGTGATGAAGGGAACTTATATAAAGGTTATTTTTGGCATTTATAAAAACTACAAAATTGTTAACGTGCTCATACTATTTAGATTATGTTTGTGAGAAATATATTTTTGTTTGCTTTAGAGCACTTTCTTGAAAGAAATGAAAGTGGTATTGAGGAGATTGGCTCAGCTTCCAAGAAAGCCACCTCTTCGAAAAGAGTAAACAATAGTACAATCTCCTCTATAAAGAAACGATTGGATTTTGTTAGATCCAAGAAGCCCAAGAAGTCTCCTAAAAAGAACCAAAAAGGTGCTCAAGGCTCCACATATAAACTTGCTTGTATAGATATCTAGCTGTCACTTTCTTTCTACTCAACAATTCTTGATGAAATATTTTATTTTCTGATTATGCAGTGCCTTCCATAGATTGTGATGTGACCGTTATTGGCAACATGCTAGATGTTTACAAAATTTCTCTCGATGATGAGAAATGGTAAACACATGTGAAAAGAAAGACTAACTATGTGTGGTGTGTGTTGTGAATGTTTGAAATACATGTATTTGATCGTATGCAGGATCTTGGATTTTCTTCATTCAACCCATGTTGATGGGGAAAAGAGCAATGAAGTGGCCTCTTTTTTTGCGGATTTTCCAACAAACTTTAAAGTTGAAAATTTTTCGGAGAACGAGGTATGCATTCTTCAAAACCACAATGGACAGTCTATGATAGTTTTGTAACTTTAATTAAATCAACAATGCGTATTATGCAGGTCCCTCCATGGAATCAATTCTCTCGAAAATTAAGTAAGAAAGTGGCCGTAATAGCTTCAAAGTATGTGGCAGACAATGGGTGGTACATCACCCTAAGCTCCACTGATCACTTTGTCATTGTGTCTAGCCATGCCATTGAGATGGGATTCAAAATGATGCACACCATCCTTATTTTGATCCCCGACGGTTATGTGCAAAAGACCATTGAGATTGAGAGAGTAAGTAAATTTATTTGTTGATTGAAAAGCATGCTCGTAGTTTTCTTCAATTAGATCACATTCTAATTGTAATTCCGTCTGTAAAGCGGCACTTCGAGAGCTGTCTATGTACCCCCATGTCTCCCACTTGCCCAGAGCTTCTCGCATTGTCTCAAAGCCATCATTGAGTTCCTAGTCTCCGGTGTTGCGAGTGCGATTAAGGTGGTTGAACATCCGGATCGCCTTGTTTGTGTCATGCTCTCTCTGTGTAAACGTCTTCTTTTCTTCAAGGGGTGCGTTGGGGGGGAGTTTGTGAAGCTCTTCATGAATTTTTGCAACTACCTCATTACCAGTAGTTTCATATCCTATAGGCATTGTATAAGTACAGGGAAAATGAAAAAATATCTGTTGATTAGCACCTCCGATTCACTTGTGCAGCATATGCTGCTTGCCTTGTAACATTTATATAGGCTAAAGCAGCATGCTCTCAAAAAGCATTGATAGTGATGGAATAGTGGCATGTGTTAGTGACATGAGGGGTCCCACGCAGCATATGCTAACTTCTAAATTGGAGCATGCAATAATATATGCATGATTTGTCAATATGAATATTATAATCGTCTACTACTCCACCACTAACTTTTAAAGTGGGGCGTGCAATAAAATATGCATGATTTGTCACTACGATTATTATTCCCCTATAAGATTTATAAGCATCTAATAGTGCAATGAGTAGACACCACTAACTGCCTCTCTAAGGGCTCGGGAAACACTATGATTATTATTCCCCTATGAATACTATAGGCATATATAGTGCAATGAGTAACCACCACTAACTGCCTCTCTAAGGGCTCGAAAAACATTATTTGTGGACCCGTCTTTGGAACCTTTTCACACGCATATGAACAGGCAAACTCTCTCTCTCTCTCTGTCTCTCTCTCTCTCTCTCTCTCTCTCTCTCACACACACACACACACACACACACACGTGAGTAGAAAACGTGCACACAACCTCCTTCTTCACAACAAAACTCCACTTTTACTTAACTCCACTTTCATCTCAATTAAAATGTGGGATATTTATAAAATATATACATTAAACCAACACATAAACAATTCTATACCAAGTTACTAAATGAAATAATTTGAACCGGCTTGAGAACCTTCTTGCCCAAGGAATTTTTTCATTTTGAACCTATCTTTCCTCTCTCCCCTCATCTCCCACTCTCAGGCTCTCTCTCTCTCTCTCTCTCTCTCTCTCTCTCTCTCTCTCTCTCACACACACACACACACACACACACACACGTGAGTAGAAAACGTGCACACAACCTCCTTCTTCACATCAAAACTCCACTTTTACTTAACTCCACTTTCATCTCAATTAAATTGTGGGATAGTTATAAAATATATACATTAAACCAACACATAAACAATTCTATACCAAGTTACTAAATGAAATAATTTGAACCGGCTTGAGAACCTTCTTGCCCAAACTTGAGCCGGCAAACTTGAGCCGGACTTTTTTCATTTTGAACCTATCTTTCCTCTCTCCCCCTCATCTCTCTCTCTCTCTCTCTCTCTCGTTGTCGGTACTCTCACACCCGGATCCTATCTCTATTTCACAAGTATGTTTTTCTCTCTCCGTCTAATCCTTCTTCTCTCTCCTTCCCTCGGTACTTATTTAACATACCACAACGCCACCTTAGACAACATACATATGAGTGAAATCCATGCTTCTATAAACTCGAAAAAGCATCACCTGTAGAAAAAAAACACGAATTGATTAACTCGCAAATAAAATTAACCCACTAATTACCACATGTCAATTAAGGCACTTCATCAATAGCTACACACACGAGGTGAATGGTGCTAGAGCTTCATAAAACCTATCTACACACAAGCAAAGAATAGGGCACACACACAAATTACAAGATTAATATCCAACTTAATCATCCTATTTTGTGATGCTAAATATCTCAAATCAATTTTTCGTAGAGAGATAAAAGTAAATACTAGAAAGAAGTACATACATCTCTCAAATCTAGAATAATGAAAGTGTAATACTACTTCATGACAAGATGAAATGTAGAAAAGAAGTAGACTAATGAGAAAATACGAATTAGATTAATCAAGAAGAGCTCACTCTAATTACAATGGTTAGCACTAGCCTCTCAAGCATAGACATCAAGCTCAAGGCTAAGCCAAAGCGTGAACACTCTAGAGAGAGTGAGCTCTCAAAAGTGGATTCTCAAGAGTGGATACTCAAGAATGAAGCCACCTTGCCTAAAGGATTCTTTTTAAGGGCTTTCACCACAATCCCTTCTACTATGGGTTTAATCTTGAGCCCTCAAACTACCATATACAACTTTGGAACTCCAAGTGAGCCCAAGACTTATACAAAATGTGTTGGAATATTTTGTACAACCATAGATATCTCCCACTTGATGCATATTTGGTGTAGCCTATGTTAGCCGCTGCTAACATTCCCCCCTTCCTAATTTGGCGCACGTCCTCGTGTGTCGGTGAAGCAAGACACGGTGACATGGTAGAAAGCAATTCCATGGAAGAAATGTTAAGCTGCAAAACATAAGAACAAGTAATGAGTATCAAAGGACAACAAGGATATAAAACATGAAGTACAATGAGCAATCATGCAAGTGAATTTTTGCTTTTAAAGGATGGGTGAATCATAGTAAAAAACTAGACAACATAAAGCAGAAAAGACACCTATACTATTGTGAAGATTAAACCACTTGAAATTTCAGTTTTATGCACGAAACCCAAGCAATCAATTGTGACACTAGGCTAATGCAAGTTCATAAAATTACTAGCTTAAAAACTATGTGACCAATCTTAATAAATCATTCAAGTCTATCATGTCTATGGGCTCTAAAAAAACTCCTAATTTATTAGTACATTATCATAGCTTTTTGAAGCTCATGGAAGTTTTGTTTTTGTCATTCATTGAAAAAAATAAAGCACAATACAAGGCTACCACCCCAAGGAAAGTCTAGGTGCGACTCTCCGCTCCTTGAATCCTCAAGAAGGTGTTCCAAAAGCCTACTAGCTTACCAAGGCGACGACGGCTAACCCCTATCAGCCCAGGGTATCAGTTTAGGGCCTTGACCAAGCGAGCCAAGGTGATTCCCCTTGCCTGCCAAGTGCCAATAAGATGCTAGGCCTCACATAGACACAACATAACATAGAAATTTTCTTTTCATGTGCCTAGTAGCATTTTTGCTACTTTTTCTTGACACTTTTTTGTTTCTTTGATTCATTCTTTAGCACTTTTCTATTGCTTCCTTTATGAGATGCTTATGGCAATTGTACTAAAGAGAAAAGTGCAAGCAGCTAGCTGCACTAAAGCCACTAGCTTAATTGCTTGAGGATTATAACCATCATAAGCTTTTCTACCCTCATGTCCACTTTGATGTTTACTCGTTCTATTTCTTTGCCCTCTACCATCTGCATCGCTGCCGGCAGTCTGATAGCATCAACAGAAAAATGTGCTGACAAGTGGGGACTCAAGTACTTAGGAACTTCTGACACCTTAACATCCTTAACATTGTCTCATCCAAATACCTTCTTAAGGGGAGGATCACATAAGATCTAAAATTCCTTAGTACTACTCTGGAGCTTGTGAGCCTTGATGTAGTCCCATACTCGCTTGAGGGCATCAGGCCTTGTGGTCTCTGAGGTTTTTAAGGGGAGGATCACATAAGATCTAAAATTCCTTAGTACTACTCTGGAGCTTGTGAGCCTTGATGTAGTCCCATACTCGCTTGAGGGCATTAGGCCTTGTGGTCTCTGAGTTTTGCAAGATGTGAGCCTTGGTGTAGTCCCATACTCACTTGAGGGCATCAGGCCTTGTGGTCTCTGAGGTTTGCAAGATGGGAGCCAGCAGATCGGAGGAGACCCTATAGACGCCACCTTTGGGCTCGAGCTTGGAAGTGGTTTTGAGTTCTCGGCCATGGGCACTATCTTGCTCATCTATTCATCAACTCATGCAAAATGCAGAGCAGTCACACCAGGATCCCGATAAATGGAAAGACAAAGGATGGCAATCGATGGCAAGAATATGGATTGGTATTGGTTGGGGTTGAGTGATCGAGGGTGGCATTTGCACGTACAATACCCCATATTGTAGCAACAAGGCTACATGATAAAGTACAACATTGGATGGCCTGTACCAAAAAGCACTTGCATGGACCAAAAGAGAGAGGTAGAGGTGATGGCAAGTCAACTTTACAGAACTTTTCGGCAAGAGAGTAGAGTGATGATGAGATGGGATGGCTACAACAACGAACACAAAAACCCTCACTTCTAATTTCTCTCCCTCTTAGTCAAAAAGAAACTCTCTGAAAGAGTGTCTCCTAAATGATTTTCTCATACTGATAATTTAATATGGGGAAGTGCCAGGGGAGAAAAAGCTAGAATATTGGTTAAGCTAGCAAACCGGCCACAATAGGGATCCAAAGGGGGGGGCCATCTGCAAAAGAGCCATGTGCAACAATGGGCTAAAAAGACCCTAAGGTTCAGCCCATTAAGACTTCCAAAATGCTAAGGTTCCAAAATTCAAAGGTTGTGTCCAAAGGTCAGCCTTAAGGGAATTGGATGCTTTGTGTGTGTATTTGCAATCCCTACTTGGGAGGGGGGCGAGCCTTGCATGTAGGGGATGAGAGAGAAAGCCACACACACACACACACAAGCTCCCTTTACACAAAGGGAATGAGGGACACATGTCAGCTCCGTAGGCCAGATGCCCACAAGGTGTACCCAATTCCTATTGGATGGCCTTGGAGGTGGACCAATGAGAATTAGGATAGAGTAAATCTATTTTAATTAATTAAAAAACACTTAATAAAAGAACCAATGAGAATTAAGTCCTCTAGAAGACTATTGGACAGTCTCCCAAGGGGTCCAATGAGCATTCAGATTCCTATTGGCCAGGAGGCAAAGGGGTCCAATGAGAGTTTAGTTGAATTATTCAATTACCTAAAGCTCTCACAAAAGGGGAAAGGGGGACACATGTCAAAAGGCTATCACTTATGCTGCTTAATAGTCATTGGCTTGACCTGGGGAGGACCAATGAGGGTAGAGCAAGAGCAAATAGCAAGAGGGCTCGCCCAAGAGAGAGAGGGGGCTGATTTTTTGCAAGGCATTATCACACACACACTCACACAATCTCATGTGTGAAGAAAAGAAGATTATCTCTTCCCAAGCTTTAATGGAGAGCTCATCACCTACTCCAAGCTTGTGAGATAGAAGCCTACATCGACACACTCTTGGCATGTGGATGCAAATCCAACCAAGAGCCAAGCTTCAATGCATGCTCATCTCCTCTACCATGCTAATTACTAAGCTAAGCTATGCTAATATGAGTGATTATGTGAGGATATGTACATCTTTCTCGTAAGATACTCCTTATTCCTCTCAATCTATCTCATACCCTGCTAGCTCTCACCATCTTCGAAGGTGTGTGAGGTCTTGGGTCTAAGACCGGGGATAATTAATGTTGTGTTTGCTAAGTGTTTTGCTTAGTGCATGAAGCTTTCATCTTCATTGCACTAGCTAGTCTTGAAGGAACACAAAGAATTGTATTGTACAATGTCTCTCTTGATGGGAGAAACCATAATACAAAGCCTTTTGGAGGGGGGACCGGCTCCATGCAAATCCGGTCCTCAAGTGTTGTCAATAGCTTAATTTCTCTCTCTTTTGAAAGTATTGTTCATGCTATCTAACTAGGTGTTTTGCTTTTTGTTGCCCTCTCTCCACCCAAGCACTCTTGTAATTCTCATTAGGAATCTATTCTAATGAAATGCCCACTATGTTCATGCTAATTTCCGCTACACACAAGTTTTTAGGCCATTAAATGTTACAAAGAGCACACACTGGAGAGTCTCTTTCAGAGAGTTTCTTTTTGTGAGAGAGAGAGAGAGAGAGAGAGAGAGAGAGAGAGAGAGAGAGAGAGAGAGAGAGAGAGAGAGAGAGAGAGAGAGGGAGGGAGGGAGAAGAAGAAGAAGAAGAAGACCCTTTGTCTCATTAGGATTTTGTAAGAGTGGGCGACCTTGGTGTCCCTCAAGCTACAGAAGCACCTCGCGGGTGGCTAGCATGCTGAAGTGTGGGAAGCACAAGGTCTGGCTTGATCCCAATGAGGTCAATGAAATCTCTATGGCCAATTCAAGGAAAAATATTAGAAATCTGGTCAAGGATGGCTTTGTGATTAAGAAACTGACCAAGATACACTCACAGGCAAGAGCAAAGCGTGCTTTGGAGGCTAAAAGGATAGGCCTTAAGTCAGGATATGGTAACATGTTCAAAAATAAGTGCGTGCTCATGGAGAATATTCAAAAGTCTAAAGCTCAGAAGGCTTGTGAGAGAAGACATTGTCTGATCAGTTTGAAGCCCGTAGAGCTAAGGGAAAAGCTATCATGGAGCAAAAAAGCGCGAGGAGGAAAGAGAGGCACAGGGATTGAGTATTGAAGCAGCACCAGCCATCCCTGCAGCAACCCTGAGGCCACCAGGAAGTCCAAGAAGTGAGCGGCATAGCAAGATTTAGCTAAGAGCTATGACTCGATAGTACTTAAATAGAAACCTTGGAACTTTGAGCTTCTATAATGACATATAATTTTTTCTTTACTCCTGAAAGCATGACTATTGCAAGCCTAAAAGTGTTTGCATTTTGCAATTTTCCCCCATCTCTTTCTTTGACTATTGGTTATTGTTGCCAAAACTATTACTATGTCTTTTTTGTTTCCAAAGGGAAAAAGAAGAACAAGAAGAGAATTTTATGTCGTAAAAAACTATCCCAAGGGACCTTAAAGATCTAGCTGACGAGGAGAGAGAGAAGTGCAATTAGCAATTGCACCTCTTTGGAGGTCTCCTTTTGCTGCCTCTACCCATCCCCAATAGAAGTTCTAAAATCTTGCCTCGTAGGAGCACGTGCTCTCCCTCCCCTACCTTGCTTAGTCCAACAACCACCACGATTATTCTCACTAGATGCTTAATTGGGTTGGAAAAAACCTACTCAAGCCGCAACACCAAAAACATTGGTGTAAAGAGATTAGGTCGGGTTGCGTCAACATGCAAAAGCTCTACTTGTGATAGAGTACAAGGTCGTGTGACTCACATCAGATTGTGCATGTTGATCCTACAACATGAAAAATCTCTACCTCCTCAGCCTCTTCCCTTCTAACGTTCCCTCACCCCTATACAATGCCCTCCTCCTCTCCCTCTCTCTCCTCCATCTCTCTCAATCTCTCTTAAAAAAAGTCCACGCCGGCGCGGGCTTTTTCAGAGACTTTTTATTTAAAGAGATCGAGAGAGCGAGGAGAGACAAAGAAAGGGGGAAAGGTTGAAAAAAAAACCTAGGTTGAATGTAATCACACTTGCAAATTTTGAGATTTACCTCTAGATTTTAAATTTGAAAGTGAGAAAACCTACAAAATTTAGAGAAATTTAGCATCGTTTGGTGTAAAAACCTTCAAATTAGTCAATTTACCACTAAAATTCTCTTACCTAGGTTTGCCAAGTTTTCAAAACAATTTTTTTTTCGAGCACATGTCTCTGCCTGTACGTGAAAGATTCCGCATCTCTTTCAAAGAGATTTTTTGAAGGGTCTTGCTTATACTATATAGCTGTTGAAAATGACGATGGTTAAACTTGAGGACCTTCTTGCCTCATTTATTGTGAGTTTCCTTGCCCAACTCCTTCAAAACCAAATTTGTCAATGATTAGGGACCCTGCGATTTACCTTTTCTAGCCAACACAGTTGTCTCAACGTGGCACAATGTTGTTTGTTGTAGCACAACCAACCTCCCAATTACCCCTTGGAGGGGGTTACCTTATGGGGTGCCAAGGACCGAGGCCTGAGCCACATCATTATGCAAGACAATAGATGCAATGCTAGACTACCATCCATTTGAATTTCTATGAGGCATTGATGGGCATACAACTCCCAAACAATAGATAGAGTACAAAGAAAAATGGAGTGCTAAGCCACATTAGGAAAAGCATTTCAAAGGAGTCAATGAGAATCATACACCATGGCTCTAAGAAGTGTATTCAGAATAGGGGCATCACACGTTGGTTGAGTAATCCGGGTTGAGGCATGACGGACAACTCAACAGACCAGGAAGCCGAGCAATCTAGGAACTTTGAACTGTGCTCATATATACAAGGAAAATTTAAGACAAGGTTTTTACACTAAATTTCTCTAAAGTTTGTAGGTTTATTCACCTTCTACTTGAATTTTGAAGATAAATCTCAATATTTGTAGGTGGAATTACACTGAACCTAGGTTTCTAACTATTGATATGGGTAGGTGAAATATAACTAGCATGTGGACAAAGTTAAAATTGTTCATAGCTTTATCGACCTTGCATATTCTTCTATAAAACCACTCTTTATAATCCCCCACCATTACCACCTCCCTTGATACGTTTGTCACCACCACCTTTGGAAACACCACTAACTCCCACTCCCCCACCCCAATAGAAGGCTACCTATGATGGTGTGATCCAAACTTTAATATATACCATGATGTGGATTTTCTCAAAAGAATAGCCTCATTGCAATAGTAGAATTATTTTCAAGTTTCCATCATTTTCTCTAGAGTAACTTAAAATACATAGTATATTATCGTACATCAACCCACAATAACTTGAGGTAGAGTAAGAGAGAGGAGAAAAAAAGAAGAAAAAGTGAAGAGAAGCTCAAGCTCTCATGCTCTCCTTATTCATGAGATTTGTTCAAGTGGTAACAACCTTACTCTTTTAGTGTAAGTCTCGTGGTCCTACATGTAGGGAGGTAGGAATAGGAGATTTATATCCATTGGAATCGTGGTTTCACTATTCCCAACAAGGATCAATGGTGGTAGAAATGAGCTTCTAATATGTGAGGGCAACTAGTTCCAAGAAGAGGAATATCAACATGCCATTGTATGATTTCCAATTGTTCTAGACCATTAAGGGAAACATTCTACCAAACCCTTGTTCAAGGGTTTTTTTTGGTCAAAAATTTGTGGTCGTTTTACCATTAAAATTAGGTGTAATCTTGTTTTAGATTATTATTTTTTCGTGCTTGAAGTCACCTAAAAAATATTGCTTGGTTTTTGTTTTGTATAGTGTGCCTTGGCCAGTCTTGCTCGTTTTAGGGATTGCTCAAAAAATCTCGCTTGAGATTTGAGATTCCTCCTTGGGTAGCTTTGCTGAGATCTAAGGTTGGAAGCCCTTCTTGTCGTATTACTTGTTTCTTTGATCTTTTTTTTTGTCTGTTGTGGCTGTTATTTTTCCTGATTGAGTGGCTTGGTTTTGTTGATAGCTCCGCTTGCTTTTTGTAAAAAAAAACTAATGCATGGTTTTATGATTTTCCAAATTGAAGTCCCATGAAACAATGTCATTGCTACAAAAATAAAGTGCATCCAAAGTGGACTCCAGAATCCTTGATGGAATGCAATTGCAACAAGTATCCTCATATGTGGCTCCTATACATAAAGAAAAGACTCAACCAAGAAGAAGACGGCCATGTCAACAAGCTAATAATTCTCTAATCAAGTGGATACCAAAGTCATTTCAGAAACCACAACCCAAGAGCAAGCAAACAGTAAATTTCCATAACCAGTCAAACCACAAAGGGAAAGTGTTAGTGTAAGGTCTCTAACCCCGATCATAAAAGCACCATTGTACCATCAAACGAACATAATGAAAAAAGTTACTATTTTTAGCAGTTTTCCAAATTCTGTCAGTGCCATGATGTTCAGAATGTTTTAAAGCTTCGAAATGTGAGTTAAAATAATTTTTGTAAAAAATTTCCAAAAATAGCAAGTTTTTTGTCACCCGACCCTTCCAGTTCTGATCGTTTCGAAAAACTACATCCGTACCCCGAATTTCAAAAAAATGCATTTTCGGACCCCGAGGGCTGCTAAATATGGCAGGTACTCGGGCCAGTACGCCTTAGTTGGAGCTTGCTATAGCAATTTTCGGCATCAAAATCCGACTCGTATGACCCATTTTAGCCTAGAATCGAATTTTCTCAAAATTTCCCGGGGAGGTACTAGGGGCCCGGGACTGTGTGGGAACAGGTTCGAGCCCACTCCAGATCAGCTTTAGCAGCCAGGGGACGCCCGCTTGCTTTGTGGGAGTCCTGGGAGAGTTTCCAAGCCAGCAGCTCAGTCTCAGAACCAGTTAACCAAGCCAACCTGACACTTGGTGGGCAGGGAATTGGACTTGCCATGCTTAACTGGAGAAGCTCCCAGATGCATTTAGCAACCCAGATCGATTTTCAGCTTGAGGAGGCCTATTTAAAGACCTACACACACACACACAAACATACACATACGCTCACACACACACAGTGCACACACTCATACACCTACACACACTCTGGGAAGGTGCTGCCAGAACACACACCTTTTGAAGGAGAAGCAAGGAGGGAGGTGCTGTCGAGTTCTTGCCTCAAGAAGCTCGATTAGATCAGAGGATCGAGAGGATTATCAGCCCTTAATCACGGTAACCACGGTTTAATTAATGCTTTCTGCATATCCTTTTTCATTACCATCTAAATTTCTCGTCTATTATGCTTATTCCTAGTCGTAATTCTCTATGATTACTCTCTAAATTCTCCTTATCCATATTCTATTATGTAATCATCATTCCATAGCTGAATTATCAGCCATTCATCACTCTCGATTAATGATTAGAACATAATTATCAAAATTTTCTCTCTCTAGGTAGCATAGTAATTAATCGGTAAGCTAGTAATTGTGTAGATTGAAGAGAATCACTCATTAACAATGAAGCTTAACTAAATTCATTCTCTTATGCATTAAGATGTAATTAAGGAGGAATTAATATGTCATTAAGACTCTAAGAATTGGTTTTCCTCACACATATACCTAAGGTAAATCTGTATCGTCTATTTGCCAGGAAATAGTTTAATCATACTTAATTCAATTCTCTGGTAATTCCAATAGTGAAATCCTAATTATTCTTAATCATGTAAGCCGAATAATTATCTTAGAGCCGGATTCCCATAGGATTATGTGCCATCCTTAATGATTGCTTTATGAAAGAAATCTAGATCTCTCATATAGGAGAAATTAATTGATGTCACTAATCTACCCATTGGACTGTTATGATGCTTGCGAACCTTAGCTCTTTCTCCAAGCTAATCATTTAAAGTAGTGAGAAATGGCCTCGGTTAAGAGGACGCGCTTCAGTGGTGCCCACGATCGCGAGGCAGGAACAAGTAATGTCAACGGAAAGGGAAAAGCTCCTATGGAGGAACAAATACCGGCCATCTCACGGGCCATCGATGAGGAAGTGGAAGAGGTAGATTATATTTTTATTAAAGTTATTTAAATTAACATTGCATACGCTAGTTAGGAATGCTCATATCCCCAAACATGTTGGAGAAATCCGACGGAAACCTCGGCATTGAAATCATTGTACATTAAGCTCTAAAGTGGGAAGGTAATGTTTGATGGGTATGCTGTTTGCAATAGGACAGAATGTCTGCTAGGGAAAATTTAGCTCGACATGTTCATTTTATTTCCAATGTTGAATCAGTCCTGACCCCCCTACTGATCACAGGGGGCAGAGTTCCTCGTTAAGGGCTCTTGAATCCACGACTTGCTTTCTATGCGGTGGATACCCACGACTTGCTTTCTATGCGGTGGGAACCCACGTCTTGCTTTCTATGCGGTGGGAGTGTCCATGACGTGCTTTCTATGCGGTGGACATACCTAGTTGTATGGGCAGCTAGGCGACAACGGGAGGAGTGAAATCTCACGGAGGGGGGATGTTGTACCTCCAGAACATTGGAACATTTATGAATAAGTTTGAGTAGAATTTTTACTAGAATTCTGTCTTGGTGTTGTTTGCAATACTGGTTGAAGGGCTGTATTAACGAACAATGTGATTCGGAATTAAACAAGGAATCTTTATGTTGAACAACCTTTGTTGTAGTAATTAGGTCACTCAAAGAAGTGTGAGTGTGGGGGTGGAAAGTGGGGGCTTGGCTCAGGTTGCCAATGCCTACGAGATGGGTGGTCCCGATTGGTCGGGAACTCTCTGTCCCCGTAGTGCTTACTTCGATATTAGTAATACTCATTTCCCCTAGAGCGGTGAAATTCTCGAGAGTACGTGCCTCTGAAACATGGGGAAAAAGGCACTAGAGGTTTCTCTCCTCTTGGAAGGTGGGTCTTAGGATCGCTAGATAGTTCAAGTACGCTTCCCCTGTGAGGTGGAGCTAGATCTCCCTGCTAGTAGGCTCGAACTCGATTCACTTTGTGATGAGAGATCTTCTGCTAGTCGAACCCTGAACCATTTTGTTTGCTTCCGCAATAGATTAGTGGCCATCAGGTTTACCATCAGATCCGTTGTTGTGACGACGGGGTGGGGACCTCACAGTTAGAATGAAACCTTGCTGAGGATAGCAACGATAGTGATGATTCTTATGACATTCCCTACCAACAACTCAGGTCATCACCATCACTATCAGCTTCCATAACAACCAAAGAAGGCCAAAAGCAAAGAGCAACAAGTTAGAACCAAAAATGTCAAAAAAATTGGATACAAAGAGCCAGCTCGACCAAAAGCAGCTATGGATCAAGAAGATGAGGATCTCATATGAAAAATCACAAGAACCAACGCTGAAAGAAAAATAGTCAAAATTTGCAAGAATGGCTAAGAATATCCCAAAGTCATAAGCTTCTTGCAAATCGGATTTGGGTTTCAAAGAAGTTCACTCAAGAACAAAGAGGTCAGGAGTTTATTTGGATTCCAAAATGGTTAAATTGTCAACTCACAAAGTATCAACTCCCGACACCTGAATCATGTCCTCAACTAAGAGTACAAGGGCTAAATCAAAGATTGCTAATGACTAACACAAAGACAAGGTGGATCCCAAAGAAGTCTCTTCAAACACAAACAAAGTAGGGACAAGTATAGTTTATCAAACAAGCAACATCAACAAAACAACCACTAATCACAAAGAAGTGGGTCCCAAAGGAAATCAATAAGCCTACCGTCACTGCAAGCCGCTTGAATTTTTTCAATTCCTCCTATGGTTACAATACAGTTAGAAGAGAACTCACTTCAAGTCAAAATCCACTAATGCAAAACAACGCCAAATACAACAACCAACCACAAGGCTAAAATGGATTCCAATGAAGCATCAAACAGATAAGTTAGCCTTCAAAAATCTCTACAACCTTTAATCAAGCAAACTGTATAGAAGCTTCAAACATTATCATATTGCTTCAAATAGGAAGCCTCACTAGCAAATGCCAATAGGCAAATTGCTTATACCCACATCTTGCACAAGATAATTTTTTTACATGCATTGATTGTGTATGTATAATAGGGCTACATTACAAGGCCTGCATAGGCACATTTCTAATTGCCCAAGCACAACACTTACCCTTGGTGATAACTTGTTACCAAGGAGGACTCCAAATAGGAGGGGTGGAGGAGTTCTAAATGCGAACCTAGTATTATTAATATCAGAGGGAAATGTTTTGTGAGTTGTATTGAATTTTTGTGTTTGATTGTGATGATTTTTTGACACAACTCAAAGTATATATCCTCATAGTAGCGTTACAAGAGGAGTTTGGGGACAAAAGCCATATATGATCCCCTAGGGACATGTGTACAATGTACATAGCGTATGGAATTCTATTAACTTGGTTTTGCTTTTTGAGTTGAGTTGATTTTTGGTTTTATTTTGCTATTTTTTAGGGGAAAAAAGGGGAAAATAATAATCCATAATTCTGTTGGAATTAGGGTTGCAAAGAGACACACACAACTTGGACAAGACCATGGAAGCTCAAGGCACACAATAGAGAGTGTGTTACTTAGTGTCCAATGGAGAGATAGATAGCCCTAGAGTGATGGGCGTATATACAATGCTCGGGGGAAAAAACCTCCTAAAGAGGGAAAAAATGCCCCGGCGGTCCTAGTGTGTTCACACACATCACTACCACATGTATATGGTAACAAATCCCCCCCGGAGTGATGCGGTGAACGAGAGCTGGCACATGAGTAAAGGGAAGTGACATGCCCTGAGGACATGATCAGTCCACAAAGGGGAGTAAGCCCAAAGCTTTGTGGAAAGATTCAAGCTTCTCAAGAGACAATGCCTTTGTGAAAAGATCTGCAAGGTTGTCCGGTGTTGGCACATAAGCCAAGATGATCTCTCCTACTGAGAGCCTCTCCCTGACATAGTGGTAATGCACCTCAATGTGCTTTGTGGAAGCATGAAAAACTGGGTTCCTTGCAACTGCCAATGCGCTCTGACTGTCAGTGTACATAGTGTTGGCAGTGTCCTGTCCAACACCCAAATCACCGCGTCTAAGCCATACACAACCATAGCTGTGAAGACTGCCCTATACTCAGCCTCACAACTCGAAGTGGCCATAGTAGGTTGCTTCTTGCTCAACCATGATATACATGAACTACCAAGCATGAAACAAAAACCACTTGTGGACACTCGTGTGTCAAAACAACCAGCCCAATCTGAGTCCGAAAAAGCATGTAAGTCTGCGGCAATGATCCCCCCTTGGGATAAAACAAGCCAAGATGTAAAGTTACACTAAGGTAGCAGAAAATCCTCTTGACAGCCTGCCAATGCTTAGACCCTGGGCTATACATAAATCTGTTGACCTCTGAGACTACAAACTGAATATCTGGCCTCGTGTTGCATACATAAATGAGGCAGCCAACAACAGTTTGGTAAAGAGTGACATTAGCATGATCGCCAGCATCATGTAGACTCAACTTCAAACCTGTTTCCATGGGAGTGGCAATAGGTTTGCAATCCTCAAGTCCAAACTTACATAGCAATGTCTCTATGTAACTTTTCTGACACAAGGCAATACCATCATCACACTGCTTAAACTGTATACCCAAGTAATGATGCAACAGCCCCAAATATTTCTTCTTGAAAGTAGCATTGAAATCAGCCTTAAATTCAGCAATATGTCTCTCATTTGGTCCAGTGATGTGATCAGCAAATCATCAACATAAAGAACCACAATGACAAGTACATCACCCTCACGCTTTACATACAATGTGCTTTCTATTGGACTGTTACAAAAGCCTCGTTTGACCAAATGAGTGTCAGATTTCTCATACCAAGCACGAGGAGATTGCTTCAACCCATACAAAGCCTTCTTACATCTGCACACTTTGTCCTCTTGTCCTTTTATGACAAAACCGCGAGGCTGCGTTACATAAACTTTCTCAAATATGCCACCATTCAAGAAATCAGTAACAATGTCTGATTGATGTACATTCCAACCAAAATGAGCTGCCAATGCCCATAGAAAATGCACAGTAGTCATACGACAAGTGGGAGCAAAAGTCTCTTCATAATCTATGCCTTTTTGCTCTGCATAACCCTTTGCATTAAACCGAGCCTTATGGCGATCGATCTCACCATCCGGCTTGTGTTTCAACTTGTAAACCCACTTTGTACCAATGGCCTTTTTGCTAGGAGGCACATCGCATAAAGTCCATGTGTCATTTTCTATAAGTGCATCATATTCTGATTGCATGGCAGCAATCCAATGTTCTAAATTATGTGCTTCATCAAAAGACAGAGGCTCTTCAACATCATGTAAGCTAGACACAGCCAAAGCATAACAATCTGATGCATAAGATGCATGGCGAGAGCCTGAACGACTACGACTAGACAAAGGTGCATCCAATTTACTGTCACGTAAAGTGTGTACCAGCCATTTTGGCATACCTCTGCATCAGTAATAGGCTGATCTGTAACATTTTCAGAAACCCCATAGGCTTTACATTTGCCTCATTGGAACTTACATTCATATTTCCACCATTGAAAAGAGGCAACAAAGTGTCATAAATGTCGTGTGAGCTTACTGTATACACCAGAATATTTTTACATTTGTACCAAAACTGGGGTACCTTGGGATCTGCACGGGCATGTTAGGTGCATTAGCATGTTCATGATTTCCATAATGGATGCATTAGTGCTAATGTTTGTTAGTTTTTATGACTGCTTGTTGCTAATAAGTTTTTACCTAAAGTAGTCAATCATTTGATGACTGGAGTCAGTCTTAGGGAACTTGTTGATAGCTATCTTAACGACTCTAAATTCAAGCTATGACCATTAGGTATCTCAGTTTGTGCTGAATAGGAAATTATCAATTCTAAATGAGTCCCTAGCCTAAGTTTAGCCGACTAAATGATCAGATACTAGCTAGACTTTGAGCTTGGTCCGAAAGAAACTCAAAAAAAATTCAGAGATGTTAGTGACTGCAGTGGGGTTGTGAGCTCAAGTGTCTTTACGGCACAAAAATTCTTCTTTTGATGATTGCCTTGGTAGACAGGAGAGTAAGTAAATGAAAAAGGGTTACCCTATGTCGAGTCCAAGTAGGACATAAAGAGAGAGAGGTTTGTTATCTATAGTATCAAGGATAAAGAATGAATAGCTGTTGTCGCATAGATCTTTGAGGTCTTTTGGGATTTCCTTTACGAAGTCAAAAGAGGAGGATTACCAAGGGATAGCAATAAATTTTAAGTTCAAGGCTTGCCGGCCTAGATCTTTAAAGTCTTGGGTGTTTTCATAGTTATGAGACCATTTCCAAGTAGGAGCATGTGAACGGAGGTTATGATAGTAAATCAGAAAAAAAAAATTGTTTGCATGGCTAATTTTCTAATCAGAAATTGAAAGCAGTTGGGAAGTGTGGGCCGCGAGTGGGTTCGTTGCAGAGAGCTCAGCTTGGAGAGGGCGTTGTGAGAGGCGAGCCCATGAGGGGCCGAGAAGGGTTGCATTGGGTGTACAGAGCATAGGATGAGAGAGAGAGAGCCCGTCGTTAGTGGTGTGAGCAGAAGTTGCGAGAAGAGGGCAGGCCAGAGCCGCCAAGGGAACGCGAGTGAGGAGGAGAAGGGAGCCCAAGTGGGCGACCCTATGTGTGTGTGTACTCATTGGGGAGACGAAGGTGAGGCTGTGAGAGGCGAGCCAGAGAGGAAGCCGGGTGCTGTAGAAGGGACTGTAGGGGTTGTGAGAGAGGGGGTCGAGTTCATTTGAGAGCCAAGGGGACTACCCTCTGTGTGTGGGGGTGTGTGTATTCCCATAACGAGAGAGCAGGAGAATGCATGGAGAGCCGCCTGAAGGAGGCGCTGCTTGGTGAGGTTGCGAGCCCGAGAGGGAGAGAGAAAGGGATTGGCGCTAAGGAGAGGTTTTCTGGGCCAGAGCCGAGTGCGAGTGAGGGAGCATGGGAAGCACCGAGTCAGTGCATGCATGCCATATTCAGAGAGTGCCAATAGAGAGAGAAAAAGCATTGTGTGTGTAGTGTGTGTGAGAGAGGATGAATTATCTGTAATGCTAGTTAGAGAGAGAGAGAGAGAGAGAGAGAGAGAGAGAGAGAGAGAGAGAGAGTGCGCCGCATGTGAGTGTATCTGTGTGTGTAGTAAGATAGACAATGTCTTCCTTCTTTGAATGTGTATGCAAGAAATAGAGAGAGAGTTTTCTGTTTCAGTTTTGTGTGTGTATGTGTATGGGAGTAAGAGAGAGAAAGAGAGAATCGTTCTGCTGTAGTGTCATTTGAAAGTAAGAGAGAGAAGGATTCATTCTTGTTTGTAGTGAAAGAAGAATAGAGAGAAAGAGGGCTGTTGCATGGATATAGTATAAGAGAGAGAGCCTCTCTGCAGCAAATTAGTTTTTTTAATACTTACAAATATTAAAAAAAAGTTGAAATCTTAAAAACATATTAGATAGAAGCATTAAAAACTTAAAAACAATATTATTTTCATACATTAGTTCCATAATTGAGAATAAATTTGATCATTTGAAGATGTATCTGCATCAAAAGCATATTTGGAAATGAAATGTTGCATATTGATGCATGAATGATGGCATTTGGGAAAGGAAATTAGATCATTGATAATTTTTGGCAATTTCAATGGAAATTTACATTCTGCGAGATTATTCTGGTGTTTTTGATTGAAAATCTATTCAGTGATTCTACATGCAATGTTCATTAATCTGAAATCCAATAAGTGATTGCTTTGTTTTAGGAGTCTAGAATGTGTGAGTTCTCAAGTGTAGTTTGAACTCTAGCGGTCAAGTAAATGTTTAAATGATTGCGTGTTGATAAATCCTGGTTAAAAAATCCATTAAAAATGTATATTAGAACTCAAATTTTAACCATAAATAGCATATCTAGAGATGCATACATGAGAAATAGTGCATATTAGAGAGTTGGACTACGAAACTGGGAGGGCATATATATTTGGACTACAAAGCATAGCAAAGTAAGTGAAATACAAACGCATAATCAAAAAATTGCTAAAATGGCTTTGAAGCCCCAAATATATGGCAAATTAGTGCACGTCTAGACTAATTAGGGGACCATTGGTTTAACTGAACGTTATTTAGAAGACTTGAAAGGCGACGTTCACTTACATTACTGTCTCCAGTACATGACAGTAAGGGCTAAACAGAATCTTCCACAAACACTACATCTCGTGAAACCAGAATACGCTTTGTTTGTGGATGATATAACCTGTAACCTTTGCTTTCAGTACTATAACCAACAAAAATACATTTGACAGCCTTATCATCCAATTTTCTGCGCTGCACTTGTGGCACCAAAGCATATGCCAAACAACCAAAAACACGCATGTGCTCAATAGAAGGCTTTCTATCATGCCATGATTCATATGGAGTAGACTGCAAAGCTTTCGTAGGACACCTGTTAAGTACATAAGTGGCACACATGATGGCCTCAAGCCAAAAAGAATGTGGCAAAGCTTGAATTTTGACCATACATCGTGCCATTTCCGTAAGTGACCTATTTTTCCTCTCAGCAACACCATTTTGTTGGGGTGTATAAGGCACTGTACATTGGTGTTTTATCCCACAAGTAGCCAGAAATGCATTGAATTCATGATACATATACTCCCCCCCTCAATCCGAACGGAGGGTGCCCATAGTACATTTTGAGACATTTTCAGCCATAGCCAGAAATTGTTTGAAGCACGTAAAAACTTCGGAATTCTCTTTAAGTGGAAATACCCATGCATGCCTGGAGTAATCATCAATGAAAGTCACGAAGTATAGGTAATTGCCCATGGACGGAGTTTGCATGGGCCCACAAACATCACTATGCACAAGCTGCAACCTGCATGTGGCCCGAATTGAACCATCCTTTGGAAACTTAGAACGCTGCATCTTACCCAAAATACAGCCTTCACAAACATGTAGTGACAGGTGCTTCAAGAGGTGGCAAAGAAGCAACCATATTAGATTTTTGCAAATGCAGCAAACTAGAAAATTCAGATGACCAAAACATGCATAAAAGTTTTGCATCTGAAATAGCCCTTGAATCTGCAACAACATTTGCAAAATTTTGTCCACACTTTTCATACAAAGTGAGCTTATACAGCCCACGGCACAAAAGGCCAGATGCAACAATTTCATCACCAAAACTAAGATCATGAACTGTACATCTGTCATCCACAAATTTGACTACAAGTCCAAGTCTAGCAAGTGCGGATACAGACAAGAGATTCTTCTTGATCCCAGGTACATAAAGTGCATCAACAAGTGTGAAGGAACTGCCATTTGCATCAGTAAGCACAATCTTTCCAACTCCTAGAACCGGATAAGAGGCATTGTTGGCACAAGTGACTGAGTTCCCATGAGGGATAGACTCGAGAGAGGTAAACAATTCACGATGTGAAGTAATGTGCTTTGTAGCACCACTGTCAAAATACCACACATGTGAATCTACAGCAACTGACAAGCATGCATCATGGACAGCAGGATTGTAAGTGCACTCTGCGCCAAAAGCCCATTCTACATCAACAACAGCATCACTGTCTCCTTTCACAGAAGACTCAACAATGGATGCATTTGTAGTGGAACCAACATTTGCAATGGAACCACCCTCTTTCTTCTTAGCCTCTTTGGCCTTCAACTTAGGACACGACTTGATCAAGTGATCATTAGATTTACAATAATGGCAACACATCTTCTTTTTGCCCTTATCACCAGAATTTCCAGACGAAGTGCTGCCAGCAGAAGCATTGGGAACAGAAGTTTTTCCACTCGCAGCAGAACCATGAGAAGTGGCTGCATTGCTGTTACCACCCTTTCTTTGAGAAGCAATAAAAGCCTGTTCAACTGCACGCTGTCTAGTCCTGTTGTTTTTGAAAAGTGACTCTTGCAATAGCAATGTGCATAATGCATCAAACTTGACAACTTCTGGATTTCCTTGGGTCATAAGTCTCCAAGTACTAGCAAAAGTCTGGCAAGGATCTGGTAAGGCATCAAGAACAGTCCGCACAAGGGAACCGTCTGAAATAACTTCACCTGCAAAAATAAGTTGCTCATTGATATCCTTTTACACTAGCAAGGAAAGTGTCCATATCATCTTCCTCATGCATAATCTTCGACTCCAGCTCTTTACGCAGCAAAGCAATTTTAGCCTCATTGCAACTTGCATAAAGACCAACCAATATATCCCAAGCATGTTGCAGATTTTTTTGAATGGATATGAGGAACAATGGTGCACTTCACAGACAACACAATCAATGCATGAGCCTGTGCATCCTTAACATCCCAACGACCTTGTTCTATCGTAGGCAAAACAACTCTAACATCAGCAATCCTTGCAGCAAGACCTGCAACATCCTCAACATCGCCTACATCCTCAGAATTAGGACGTACATCAATGCCCTGCACAATATTCCAAACGCCCTTTGACACAAAAACATGTTGCACCAGGTAAGCCCACATAGGGTAATTGTCCCATCCAACCTGTCCTCAGCAACAAACATCTTGAACACATCTGTGTTGTTGTTGTCAGCCCTAGTAAATGCTACACCTGATGTGAAAACTACTCGAAAATAGGAGAAATGGAGCAGGAACAACACGTGCTATATAGCACAAACCGTAGAAGACTATAAGGCACCTGTTATGCAAAAAGCAGCAGTGACAGAAATTCTGCACAAAATGACAAAATAGCATGTGCAGTACAGTAGCCTGTAGTGGAAACGAAGGCCGAAATGAGCCCGAATCAAAAATCTGAGCAGACATGTACTGGAGTAGCTGGCGACTAAGCCCGGAGGACGTAACCTGCTCTGATACCAATTTTTGGAATTAGGGTTGCAGAGAGACCCACACATCTTGGAGAAGACGATGGAATCTCAAGGCACACAATACAGAGTGTGTTACTTAGTGTGCAATGGAAAGATAGATAGCCCTAGAGTGATGGGCATATATACAATGCTCGGGGAAAAAAACCTCCTAAAGAGGGAAAAATGCCCCAGCGGTCCTAGTGTGTTCACACAAATCACTACCACATGTATATGGTAACAAATTCAAATGAAGGAAAGACCAAAGAGATATCACGTCGTACAAAACAAAGAAGGTCCAAGAAAATGATGACACTTCACAAGGTATGCCTCAAAATCCATACACACAATGGGTTATGTCAGAGGTAAGAAAAGAATGATGATCAGCCTTCAACAAAAACATGAAGCCAACAATGACTGAGAATGGTCATCCAACTCTGGGTTGGCCTACAAGGACAAAGGAATTTGGTGATGGGACTAGACGGAAGCACCCATCAGATGTAAAGTTTCCATCAAATTTTCATGCAACTATAAGGTAGTATACAAGAAGTAGATCTTTATACTATAAATCTTCTATATTGTATGTGACTTAATGAAGCCTAAAAAACAAAAGGGACTAACAATACTGACAAGAACAGAAGGGGCAAAAATGACAGTTCAGTCATCTCTTTTGATAGATGTCTGTAGGAGAAACAAGGGATACATGTAATTGGCAGCCAGAAGGTGCCAGAGATACATGTCAGTCATTCCCAAGATTGACACCTAGAAAAGAGCCAAATACAAGTCAAAATCAAGCCAAACTTTCTAAGGAGGCTACAAATAGAGAATACAAGCTAAGGATGTTTATTTTTAAAAAAATAGTATAATCCCTTGCCAAGGATGCATTTTTTTCAGATTTGTAGCCATGATAGCCACTTATGTACCTTGTACATCATGTATATGAATTTTGGAGACAAATGGACAATGATAGCTCATCACTATCGCGAATGATGTAGAATAAGTCCCTTTTGATGCAAGTTACTAACTTGGGGGATTAATTGGGGTTTGTCAGGATTTAATTTAAGTCATGTATCAAGTAGGAGGAGTATAATGATTTACACAGCACACAAAAGCTAAAAATGGCAAATGAGGCTTCGATTACCTTGGTACAGGAACAAAGGAGTCACCAACAAAGAAGAACAAACACAAATGGTAGAAAAACCAACCTTTGCAGGGTTACATATCTTGTCCTTGATGAGGCAGATCAAATGCTAGACATGGGTTTTGAACCTCATGTCATAAAAATTATCTCCCAGATTTGGCCTGACAAATAGACTTTGCATTGGAGTGCAACTTGGCCTAAAGAAGTTGAACTTGGTTTAGCCAGACAATTTCTATAGAATCCTTACAAATTTTTCATTGGCTCACAAGATATGAAAGCCAATCATGCAATTCTATAGATTGTAGAAGTTGTTTTTGAAAATGAGGAAGACACACAAAATTGGTAGATAGTTGTCATCAATTATGATTTTCTTGAATCATGTGAAGATGATGCACATTGGATTGGACAAACAGGATAGCTCATGCAAAGGCTACATCATATACTTTCTTTACATCAAAAAGCGACAACAAATACCACACCAGCATTGACAACCAGGTCATGTCAAGGACGACATGAATTCGGAGGGGGGAGTGTTGACCCGTGGATCAACAGCCAATTTTTGTACCAACGCCTTATTTTCTAAGAGTTATGAAATGCTACAGACTATGGTTAAAAACATCATTTGTAATGATTAGTTAGTCTAGTTGTAGAGCCGGGGTACAATGACACTTCCAGATTGTACATACAAAGCCATTTTACCCCTTGAACTCTATTTTAGGTTTACCCTATGGTAGCCTTAGTATATAAGGTACCTAGGTCATTTTGTAATTAGAAGAACTTTTATCATAATCAAGTTTTAAGTTGCCGTCAACTGTGTGAGAGAGAGAAGAGAGAGAGAGCGTGAGTTTCTTCCTGACGCAACTCTCCGCTCGTTCATCACATTGGAGATCCAACAACACCATTGTGCTAGGCTAGGCAAGAGATATGCGACAATGCCAAGCATTCCTTGTGGAACGGAGTAAAAGCACTCGTGCATCTACAAGCTATTTGCATCTGTAAGTATATCAAATAATGTTTGTTTCTGTGTGCAAGTAGTCATTAGAATCTTGGTGACATAAGCTACACATAGGTACTCATAGAATTCAGTTTTGGGCACTTCTAAAATCCGACTTTGCCTTCGTACGCATTTTGTGCAGATGGGTTTAAAGCTAGTATTGTGAGTGTAGAGGCTTTAGGAGATGTATATCCTAGTGAGGGGATGACGTTCGTTCAGTTTTGTACAATTCTGGTATGTTTAATGAGTTTCCTTCCGTTTGTGCATACGTGGGTTGGGTGGTGTAGTTGAGAGTAGCGAGATTCTAGATTGTAGTTTAGTTAGCCTTCCAGAGTGTTGTATGCATGGGATGGTCTCAGCTTGACAAGCTAAAGAGATTGCCTTCGTGCGCCTATCGTGTCATCTATGTCCTTGATTGACATTATGTTGATCTAGGTTGTGCTGCATATAATTTATAGGTGTTGTGATTCTCTCCCACAACACTTGTTCATCTATTGATCTTGTGTTTGCTGAATATTTGTTAGTGAACCTGGAGACTTCTCTCCTCCATCTGCTTTCATTTGCACTTTTTCTTGAGTCGGCTTCTATGAAACAACTTTTGTTGATTCTTCAAGTATGTCAATGATGACATATTCTTGTGGTTTCTCTGCTTTGTTCGTTTGAACTTTGGCACCATACTCCATGACATAGCTATTTGTCTCACTTTTTTTGCTTTCACACACAAACCTTGTTAGCTTCCTTCAACACCTTTATCATAAATAAGGAAGTTATGGCATAGCCACTTGAAAGTTTGTCTTCAACATCATGTGGAGGATCCAATATAGAAATTTCTTCCACAATTCTTTTGCAATCACTTATCAGTTTTGCTTCAGTAGCTTCAAAGAGGTTTTTGGTTTCTTGAACAACCAAAACCATTAGAAAGGGTCTTATATCATAGCCATCTTTGTCGCAAAATTTGGTGTTGGTCACCTCATTTACATAGAAATCAAGAGTTGCAAGTATTTGATCCCATCCAAAGGGTTCAAATAACTCCTCTGGAAATGGTTCCTTAATGTAAGCTTTTATCTTCTGCTGAATGCTCTAGGATGAATTCTTCCTTTTTAAGACTCCCGCATTCTGATACCCCGTAAATCCAAATATGAGTTTTGCTTTGCAACCAAGCAGGTACCTCCTTTTCCTGTTTAGTTGTGGAGTTTATTATTCCCTCGAGGTTTGCTCTACATTTCTATAACTATGCTTTGACACTGATTTTTCTGGTGACCTCTTTGTGTCTTAAGTAGATATAGTCATGGCCCCAGTCTTATACCATTTTGAGCTGATGCATAAATGGTCTTCCCAATATGATATCAAAGTTGTTGCTCTTATCAAAGCTCATTATGGCAAAGGTGTGCTCATACACAATGCCACATGAGGATACAATGATTTGCTCTAACATTCCTATCGGTATCTTCAAGTATCCATCCGCTAATTGAAGTTTCATTTGAGTTGTCCTAAGAGTAGGCTTTTTTCCATTTTTCCCACATTACTTTGGTTAAAATGGTAATTCTTATCCCACTATAGAATATCGTAACCTTCTTTACTCCTTTGTACTTGAGTAGTAAGGTGGTGTGTTTTCCTTCCTCGCTTTTGCAATAATCACCCACCGTATTTGTAACAGTTTTTCTCAAAGTTTTCCCTTGGGAAGTTTCAATCCATTGGTTGTGTGAAGGGATTATCCCCATCTTTTCAGGTGTTTGCCCAGTTGGAGCTCATTGACTGCTTCGTGTGTTTGGAAGTGCCCAAAGCTTTCTTCTGTGGGCACATGTGGCTAACTTCACAGGCTTATGCATAAGTCACATGTTACAAAAGACATAACCAAGTCCGAAGCTCGTTTGGGAATTAATCGATTTCGTTTTTTAGTATTCACGAAGCGAATGAAGACCAGTTTCTTTCACAGCTACCACTTGAGGCGGCAATAGACTACTCTCACAGATACATGTTGAATTCCACTTTTTCTCCACCTATTATTTCCACCAAAATGGTGCGCTCATTGTCTTGATAGCATCTATATGCCAAGGATCCCAAAACGTTTCCTCTCTACTAGTATATGTCGTCTTTTGTGTGTATGCCACCTGTCCATCCACATTGCCTAATAGTTGAGCACACACTTTCTTGAAATCACTGATCACTTCTCTGTTTGAAAATTTCTCGTGCATCTGGAGCTTGGGATCCTAGACAAAACCTACTCCATGTAAAGGAGTATGCAACTGCTCCCATCAGCTTTTGATAAATGTCATCATCATGGCTTTCTCTTTTCCTGCATAAGATGTACTATCTTTTAACTTGCGAGTGGCTTCATGCATGTATCAGTAAACCGTCCAAAGATAGAGGCTTCTTTGTCCACTAATCGTATCAGATGAGTGAAAGGTTCTGTGACAGTAACTATTTTGTCTACATTTCTCCAAAAAGCAGGAGAGTTTACAAGCTGATAGCATTTGGAAGCAGTAGGTTCATACTTAGGATATTTATTAAGCCAAATGTCCCATCTTCTATCTGCCACTGTTTCAACAAGGGATGCTTTTACTTGCTGCAATGTGGAGAGAACGTAATATGTTGTCGCAATGCGGGTCACACAAAAAAAACTGTAAAGTTTTTGTTGGGGAGTTTGTTCTAAAAAAAGCGTAAGAAAATGAATGCTCTCTTATAACTTCACCAAGTGGTTTGCATCTAAAAGATTTTGCTTAATAGAAGGAACTTTTCAAAGTTCTTTAAGAGAAAATTCAAAGTGTGAGCAGCACATGGAACCCATGTAATCTCTAGATACTTTGCTTCAATTGCTTTTCCAGCTGCTTTGTAGTTAGATGCATTATCTGTGACAATGGTTGTCACATATTTAGGTCCCCCTGCTCTTCTAATTGAACGCTCATAAACACCAGCAAGATATGCACTAGTTTTTTCTTTTAGGGATGTATCGATCACTTCAAGAAAGATGGAACCTCTTGGACAAATCAACATCACATTAATCAATGGTTTCTTCTGGCAATATGTCCAACCATCTAGAGCAATTGTGCATCCATACGCCGGCACAAAATCAAGAGTTGTGCGTTGTAAATATTCTCTGATGTTGTTTTTTACTTTATCTAAATATTCTGTACGCATCTTATTATAATCAAGAACCACAAAACCCTTCTTCGCCGTGCTCATTAAAGCATCTTTGAAGATAGGATTTCAAATGACATTAAAAGGAATTCTACATGCAACAAATGCTTGAGTCCACTTAATATGGAGTTCAAGAAGCCATTGTTTCCTGAATGCCTGTTGCAAAGTAGGATCACTTGGTGCCAACTCTCCTCCAGCCCATGCTTCACTTCGGCTTATGTTAGCAGTAGAGCTTCCGGTAGGATTAGAGCTACAATTCCCAGCAAAGGATGAATGGCACCTTCCTTGACCTGTTTCTTGACCTATAGTAGGGGTCGACTGAGGGTTTTGATCATTCTCGAGTGTCATCTCGATGTCCCTAGCCATAGATGGAGCCATCATTTTGGGACCTCCTTTTTTTTGCCCTCAAGAATTCTCTTTGCCTTGAGCGCCCACTCGGGAAATTTTTCAGCAATACCTCTTGGGGGGTATTTTCAAGCTGACACGTTTCCAGGAATTTTGAAAACATGTTCTTTTATCCTATAAGCATTTCCACTAAAATTATGGCCGCAGGTCTTACACCTTAGCTTTGATGTATTCTTCCCACTGACCAATTCATCTACGTAGTTCCACTCGTATCCTTTCACCATCTTCTTCAGATCTGCAAACTCAAACAGAACTAGTTACTAAAGACACATCTAGAATCGAACTCTAATATCATTTACATTACTCTATTCATTAATGTTTTCAACTTCTTTAAATTATAAATACCAAAAATAAATTTTTCTCAAGTGTGAGCTTTCACTTTACACCTGAATCATGATAAATAAATCTCTTAATCTATCTCAATAACTTCCAAGTGTGAGTAAACTTTACATAAACCAAGATATCTTTAAAAGACCTATCTAAATTACCTCCAAGTGTGAGTGTAGCTCTACACATAGCAAGCAATCAAAATTCACTACTCTGTAAATATCTTCTAGGTGTGAGAATACCTCTACACAAAGAGAGAGATTATTATTTAATCTACCTAAATTGTCTGTAGTGTGAGTTGTACTTTACACATAACACTTAATCATTAGATACATCTAACATAAGTTACTTCCAGGTGTGAACATAGTTCAACACACAACAAGTAACTCTTAACTTTAACTATTTAACTAAAGTTACTTCTAAGTGTGAACATAGTTCAGCACAAAGCAAATAGCTGCTAACTTTAACTACCTTGAATCACCTCCAAGTGTGAGTTTCCTCTACACAAGGCAAGTAATCATTAACTATCTTACTTAATTTACCTCTCAGTGTAAGATATACTTCACACAGAGCAAGTACCTCAAAACTCCAAAGCCTAAAAAAATAAATATATCCAAGCTCTAAATTTTCACTAGAAAAAATATGGCTAAATTTAAACTAGCATTTTTTATATTTTTCTTTGTGTTGTAAGGCTCACCTATAGGTGAGATGAGATAAGAGAGATCGATGGAATGAGGGAAACAGTCCGTTTCAGCGTATATAAACAAATTTATTTCGATCTAATTAATATTTCGATCGAAGTACTATTTCGATCGAACTAATATTTCGATCGAAATAATATTTTGATCAAATTGCTGAGAAATTATACGATACAGTGTTGTTTTTGTTGCGCTCGCACCGTATAATATGACCGAATAAAGATAGGTGTCGTATAATATGCCCGTTTAAGGCGTATTATATGTACACTGTATAACGTATGATGCAACTTAGATCACTAGTGATTGCTACTCAATAGCTAATAATAGCTCTTTGATAACTATTATAGCTTTTCATAGCTAATGATTGCTATTTCATAGCTAGTGTTTAGTGATTGCTATGTGGTTTCTATTGGTAGGTCTTTGATAGCTATTGATAGATCTTTAATAGCTGTTTATAGCTGGTGATATCTACCTCTCAACTATTGATAGTGGTTCTTAGATATTTCATAGCTAGTTATAGCTATTGATTTTGATAACTGCCATTTGATAGCTATTGGTAGCTCTCTGATAGCTATTGATAGTAATAGCTATTGATTGTGAATGATCAGGTGTTTGCTTTAGGTGAAAGGTAATTTATAGTTAGTGATTGTATACGAAAGCTACTAGTAGCTGTTTGATAGCTATTTATGGCTAGTGATTTCTACTTTAGGGGTATATGATAGATAATGATAGCTTTTTTCTATAGATATTTATAGCTAGTGATTTTTACTTCATAGCTTTTGATAGCTATTAATAGCTATGACTTACTATTGATAGCTATTGATAGCTAATGGGTAGCTTTGACACATAATTTCTTCGTCATTCAAGCTTTCTTGTTGTGGAATGCAGGCTGAGATCTACCAACGTTTCAAGGATGCCAATCCGGATGTAGCAATCCAGCTTCGTGCTTTTGAATCAAAAAATCCCTACTTTGTGCGAAAGCTAAAGGATAGGCTGACATGTTGTTGTATTTACCATGTGAAAATTTCATATCTGAGGGAGGTTGTGAATCATATGCGTAGTCAAGCATTTGGAATGCATGGTGGGTTGTGCAAATGTGCATGCATTGTGTGCAATGATTCATCACTTGCAGGAACATGTGTTGCTACAAAGTACAGTGTGAAGAGAATTTCAAAGCTTATTCTCTATTGTGTCCGAAGAAAGTTGGCTCTACCTACCATGGTCTAAAATGCCACATGGGTCAATGTACAAAATGTGGGGCAGAGAAATTTGCATGTTGTCCACAGGAGCTGCTAAAGGATGCAAGAACCATCAAAGTCAAAGTATTTAAGGATGTGGAAACAGGCAAATGTGAAGGTGGAAAGAAGAATAAAAGGAGGGAACTTATATGCGAGGAGATGATCACTGCTGATTTGCTACAGGTATCCAAAAAAGATCTCCAATTTTTCATCAAACATGACTTCGTGTATCGATGGTAGGCTGAACAGTTCAAAGCGTGCATCACGCATTTTCTTGAAGATGTTGTTGTATCTGTGGCGGAGTTTGCTGAGAATTATTCATTCAAGGAGCATAATGAGATCCAGTCGATGCATTGGTATTCCATTCAGGTCACCATTTTTGTACACATTACCTACTATCGTGTTGGACCTGAGATAAAAAATACTTTTCACTTTTTCATTTCTGATTATAAAAATCAGGAAACTTTGTTTGTCCAACACTGCTTTATGCTACATTGGCAATGGTGGATAAAAGATAGAGGCTTGGATGTTAGCCAGCAGTGGGTTTGGTCAGATGGGGCAGCATCGCAGTTCACGGCAAAAAGGCCTTTCTATTTTGCTGGTAGATATGCTGCTTTGACAGGGAAAGTGTGGTGTGCAACTTCTTTGGAAGTGGCCACGGGAAAGGAGAATGTAGACGGCTAGATAGTTCATTGTGTGGGAACGTCTTCTTAAGAGATGGGTAGCGAATTACTTAGTAATTACTATGGTAATTACTACAATAAACCTGAAGTGTATAAATAGGGCCCATTACATTGTGATCGGGTTGGCATTAATTATCATTTGGGTTAGCGCCTTGGCTGTACTTGAACTTGAGAATCATTGGCAGTATCGTCGGCTGTACTTTCTCTTTGTAAATCATATTCGCTGTAACCTTGATCTATAATTCCAATCATGGTATATTCCAGTTATACTTACTTCTCGTCCAGTCTTCTGAATCTAAACCTTATTTCCAATACATAAGTCTTATTCTTATTTCAGTATCCACATTCCAGTCTAGTTTCTGATTCATGTCCAGTCTACTGTCTCAAATCTCCCTACACTAGAAGCTAAAATCTTCCAACACTGGAATTAGCTGTCTAAAGAGATCAGCTCCAATTCCATTTTGGCGATCACGGTGGCTCGATTCGTTGACTGAAAGACTCTTCTCCCAGTTCGAAGTTTTTGGCAATGGCACCAAAATCCAGTCGTGGCCAGAAATCCACCATTCGTGTTGACCCTATTCCTGAGGAGTCAGGAAGAGAGTCTGGCCCCAAGCAAGAGAAGATGACTGACACTGAGGCTCAAGAGGAGCATAGTCAGGCTGATGAGGCACAAGACTCACAGCACTCTAGTCATTCTCGACGCCGACGGGCAGAACAGGAAGCACGGAAGGCAAAGAGTTCCAAGAGTTATCGATCCTGGCAGAGAGATTAACCGAAGAAATGGCGGAGTATGTCAACTCCCAAAGGCCATGTACCAAATCGGCAGTAATACACCATACTATGGTGGCCTTTTGAATCAGTTTCCAAATGGGGGCTAAAAGAAATAATAAGCCGCGGAAAACAAGGGTTCCAACGAGCCTAAGGGGAAGGACAATGTCCAAAAGTCTCCTAAGGGCAACTCCAAAAAAGCTAAAGAGAAGGGAGTTTACAAAGGTAAAAACAAACTCTCTCCTGAAGAGCTTGAGCGTTATCTCAAGGATAACCAATGTTTCAAGTGTGGCGAACAAGGGCATGCATACCGTGCTTGTCCCAAAAGAACAACCACCAAGATCCTCCTAGAGCTTCCTTGGTTGAAATCCAAGAGGAGGAGACTCACCAAACTCACCACAAAGGATCTCCTCTATGCCATGCTTGGGGAAAGGTAAGAGAACATGATGCTTTTATTCTCTTTGACCCTGGTTCTACTCACAATTTTATATTTATAGAGTTGGCCACCAAGCTAGGCATACAAGCTTACAAGATGGGAGATGTCCTACCCGCAGACAGTGCCTTCAAGGGGCAAGAAGCTTTAGTCACTCCCTTAATTGGGAAATTGAGGCTTCATGTCCAAGGCTATGTGGACAAAGAGGACTTCTTTATCTCTCCTCTCAATCATGAGGATGTAATCCTAGGGGCACCATGGTTTGACCCCTGGCTACCAATGTTAAATTTCCTGAAAGGAGAATCTCCTTTAAGTTCACGGAAAAAGACATGTATATAGATGCTAAGGAAATGGGTAACACTATCCCCATTGTACATACACCAGCTTTCAACAAGTCAATAAAGAGATCTATTTCCGTGTACATGATTTTTGTTAAAGATTCTCAAAATGAACCTAATGCTTTAGCAAAAGAAAATAAAAGCAACCAAAAGGAATTAGAGTTATCCAATTGTCTCAAGGGGTTTCAAGATGTTTTTATTGACGACATCCCTTGTGAGCTACCTCCTAAACGAGGTAATGATGACCATGCAATTGAACTTCTTCCAAGAAGTTCACCGCCTAACAAACCTCCTTATAGAGTTTCTCAAGCTCAACAAGAGGAGATTATGCAGCAAGTGCATGAGTTAGTTGAGAAGGGCATGGTTAGGCCTAGCTCATCTCCATTTTGCTCACCTGTGTTATTAGTGCAAAAGAAAGATGGCACATATCGTATGTGTGTCGACTATAGAGCACTAAATAGGATCACTATCAAGAATAGGTTTCCCGTTCCACGGGTAGAAGACCTATTTGATAAGCTACAAGGATCGGCCTACTTCAGTAGGATTGACCTAAAAAGTGGCTATCATCAAATAAGGATAGTTGATCAAGACATTGTAAAGACCACATTTCGCACCACATTTGGTCTTTACGAATACATTGTCATGCCTTTTGTCTTGACCAATGCACTAGCCACATTCAACCTCTTGATGGAGAAGTTATTCAGGCCTCATCAAACCTTCAGTGGAGTGTTCTTTGATGATATTATCATCTACTCTAATTCATTAGACGAACACAAGCAACACCTCCAGGTAATATTTCAAGTTTTAAGAGAGAATAAACTTTATGTTAATCAAAAGAAAAGTGAATTTTTCTTACAAACGATTCAGTATTTAGGGCACATTATCTCTCAAGATGGCATCCAAATGGATCCATCAAAGTGAGAGGTAATAAAAGGATGGCCTAAACCAAGGAATCTTCATGAACTAAGAAGCTTTATAGGTATGTGCGCATACTATAGACGCTTCATAGAAAAATTCTCACAATTTGCGGGACCATTACATGACCTAACAAAGAAAAGTGTTAGGTATACATGGTCTGCTAAGGAGAACAATGCTTTCGAAAAGCTTAAAGAAAAGCTTATCTCTCAACCTGTGCTTATACTACCGGATCTCTCAAACCATTTGAGGTCCAATGTGATGCTTGTGGTGATTGCCTTGGAGCTGTTTTTCTCCAAGAAGGGCACGCCATAGCCTATGAGAGTCGAAGGCTCGACCCTGTTGAGCAAGCTCTAGGCATATATGAAAAGGAACTCCTTGCAGTTCTACATGCCTTAGAATCATGGAAGCACTATTTATTGGGGACTCCTTTCATTCTGCGAACGGATCACCAAAGTCTTAAGTACTTCATGACTCAGACCAAGCTCTCCGACAAACAAATGAGGTGGGCAAATTTCCTTTCGCAATTTCATTTTCATATTGCTCACATTGCTGGCAAGCATAATCAAGTAGTTGATGCACTCTCAAGACGGTCGAGAGTGAATGCGGTTTCCATAGCAACTCACAATGATCTATCTTCAATGATAGATGAGTATGCTATTGATCCCAATTTTAGAGATGTGATTTCAGCCCTTGCATTAGGGAAGAAAGAAGAACCATTTACTTTACAAGATGGTTATCTTCTCTACGGCAATAGACTTTGTGTTACTAACTCACTACGTGAGAAAGTAATGTATGAATCTCATGCTCCACCTTATGTGGGGCATAGAGGGATTCGGTCTACCTTAAAGGGAATTGAAACATATTTCTATTGGCCTACCATGAAAGTGAACATACAAGAGTATGTTTCCAAATGTGTGGTATGCCAAAAGACAAAATTTGATAGAGGGAAGCAACTTGGATTGCTTCAACCCTTGACAATCCCTAATTCACCATGGGAGAGCATATCCATGGATTTTATCTTTGGATTGCCTAAGTCTATCCATGGGAATACAGGAATATGGACAATAGTAGACGGGTTCAGTAAACAAGCTCATTTTATACCTGTCAAAAAGACTATCAAAGCCCATCAAATGGCAACCCTCTTCATTTCACAAATTTTCAAGTACCATGGCTTTCCAATGTCCATAGTGTTGGACAGAGATCCTAGAATGACTAGTAATTTTTGGATGGGTCTCTTTGAGAATTTAGGGACAAGGCTAAACTTCTCTTCGGCCTATCATCCACAAACAGATGGCCAAAGTGAAATAGCTAACCCAACCATTCTCGATCTACTAAAAGCCTATGTAGCGGAAGTAGATCAAAGATCCCAATGGGAGAAGTACTTACCCTTAGTGGAGTATGCTTACAATAACACTGCACATACTTCCACGGGAAAATCACCTTTAGAGGTAATTGAGGGGAGATCAAAAAGTCCCTTGCTACTTAAGGTACATGGGAAGATCTTCGCTGTAGATGAGTATAGCCAAGACCTACAAGAATCTTTTCAAAAGATTAAGGATACTATCTCTATCACACAGCAAAGGCAAAAGGCTACTGCTGACAAGCACAGAAGAGCCCAAATCTTTAAAGAAAATGATTGGGTCTTATTAAAGTTTCCCAAGGCTCGATTAAGGCACACTACGGGCAAGAATCCTACGGGCCACCAAAAGTACTATGCTAAACTAGCAAAAAGGTACTATGGTCCCTTCCCGATTCTTAGGCCAATCAATGAGATGGCCTATCAACTCAAGTTTCCCAATCATTGGCTCATACACAATGCTTTCCATGTGAGCCTATTAAAGCCTTACAAAGGAGAGCCACCTCACGAACCAACTATTGAAGACCCACCGGCGATTGAGGACCAAGAGGAGGTGCTGCAGCCCGAGTCCATTCTCCGACATGAAGACAAGGTATTAAGAGGCGGTAAGACTATCTGACGATATCTTATTAAGTTTAAGAATTATCCTTTTGAAGATGCTAGATGGATGCAAGGCATACAATTAAAGGATAACCTAAACCTTGTCAATGCTTACAATGCTTCCCAACAGTAAGCAAATGTACAAAATGTTAAAAATCAACAAAGTTTTTTTTGTCTTATAAGACTCTCTTTTTCTTTATTGTGCACAAAATGAAGTAGTATGCATGCTTAGATCAAGTTTGCGGAGACGACGTCTCCCAAACACCAAGTAGAGCTTGTCACTCTACTATGGAATACTAATAGGACTAATGTGCAGACATGCTTGCGGCAGCCTCAGGCTCTCAAGCGCCAAATGGACTAGTCATCCATTGTGGAATGATGTCGTAGGGTAACATAGGGATCCTCTACCCGCTAAGAAAAGGACTCATGAATATGCTTTATCTTCTCTACACCATAGTCGAGGACGACTATGATTTCAAGAGAGAGGTAATGTCATAATAATCAATATCTAATTCTCCTAAATGATTTTCTCATCTTAAACTGATCATTTAATATGGGGAAGTGCCAGGGGAGAAAAAGCTAGAATATTGGTTAAGCTAGCAGACCGGCCACTGTAGGGATCCAATGGAGGGAAAATAGGGATCCAAAGGGGGGGCCATCTGCAAAAGAGCCATGTGCAACAATGGGCAAAAAAGACCCTAAGGTTCAGCCCATTAAGACTTCCAAAATGCTAAGGTTCCAAAATTGAAAGGTTGTGTCCAAAGGTCAACCATGGGGGGGAATTGGATGCTTTGTGTGTGACCCAAAAAGTCTTTACAAATCCCTACATAGGAGGGGGCAAGCCTTGGGAGTAGGGGATGAGAGAGAAAGCCCTGGGGAGGTCCAATGGGGAGATAGCAAGAGAAAATAGCAAGAGGGCTCGCCCAAGAGAGAGAGGGGTCTGATTTTTGCAAGGCATTATCACACACACACACTCTCACACAGTCTATGTGAGAAGTAAAGAAGACTATCTCTTCCCAAGCTTTAATGGAGAGCTCATCACCTACTCCAAGCTTGTGAGATAGAAGCCTACATCGACACACTCTTGGAATGTGGATGCAAATCCAACCAAGAGCCAAGCTTCAATGCATGCTCATCTCCTCTACCAAGCTAATTACTAAGCTAAGCTATGCTAATATGAGTGATTAAGTGAGGAGATGCACATCTTTCTCGTAAGATACTCCTTCTTCCTCTCAATCTACTCTCATACCCTGCTAGCTCTCACCATCTTCGAAGGTGTGTGAGGTCTTGGGTCTGAGAACGGGTATAATTAATGTTGTGTTTGCTAAGTGTTTTTTTTAGTGCATGAAGCTTTCATCTTCATTGCACTAAGTAGTCTTGAAGGAACACAAAGAATTGTATTGTACAATGTCTCTCTTGATGGGAGAAACCATAATACAAAGCCTTTTGGAGGGGGGACCGGCTCCATGCAAATCCGGTCCTAAACTGTTGTCAATAGCTTAATTTCTCTCTCTTTTTAAAGTATTGTTCATGCTATCTAACTAGGTGTTATGCTTTTTGTTGCTCTCTCCACCCAAGCACTGTTGTAATTCTCATTAGGAATCTATTCTAACTAGGTGTTATGATTTTTGTTGCTCTCTCCACCCAAGCACTCTTGTAATTCTCATTAGGAATCCATTCTAATGAAATGCCCACTATGTTCATGATAATTTCCACTATACACACGTTTTTTAGGCCATTAAATGTTACAGGCTATGTTGTCTAACATAATGAGTATGCTAGTTAGCATGCCTAGTAATCTACCTAGCATATAGAGTATGCTAGTTAGCACAATATGCTAGTTAATATACCTAATATGCTCATTAGCATTCTGAGTATGCTATTTAACCACAAGGTTTATGCTAGTTGGCATTCCTAGTATGCGGGGTATGTTGTTGAACATAATGAGTATGCTAATTAGCATGCCTAGTAATCATATAGAGTATGATCGTTAACACAATATGTATGCTAATTAGCATGCCTAGTAATCTTATAGAGTATGATTGTTAACACAATATGTATGCTAATTACCACCCTTTATGCTAGTTATCATACCTAGTATGCCGAGTGTGCTATTTAACACAAGGTTTATGCTAGTTAGCATTCCTAGTATGCTGGGTATGCTATTTAGCATAATGAGTATGCTAGTTAGCATTCCTAGTAATCTACCTAGTATACATAGTATGCTGGTTAACACAATACGTATGCTAATTAACACCCTTTATGCTAGTTACACACCTAGTATTCTCCCAACATGTTGCATATGCTGTTTAGCACAAGGTTTATGCTAGTTAGCATTCCTAGTATGAAAACTATCATGTTGATTATGTGTTTGACATAATGAGTATGCTAGATACCTTTCCTAGTATGCTAAATAGAATAATGGGTATGCTAGTTAGCACATTCTATGTTAGTTATCATACCTAGTATGCTAATTACCATACTAGGTATGCTAAACTGCATAAATGGTATGCTATTCAACACACCTATTATTCTTGTTAGCATTCACGGTATGCTCGTCAAAAGCTAGTCCATTCTAGTTAGCATACCTTCTATTCTTCTTAGCACACATTCCATGTAGTTTAGCATACCTCATATGCTAAACTAAACAATGATTATGCTTGTTAGCATAGCTAGTATGCTAGCTAGAAGAATCCTAGGTATGCTAATCAAAACGTTGTCCATGCTAGTTAACACACCTTGTATGCTAGTTAGCATACCTAAGGATCTAGCTAGCATACCTTGTATGCCAGTTAGCATACCTATCACGATAATGAAAACACTATAAATGGTAGTCAACACACCCTGTTACATGTCTGTTAGGATGTTGAATGTGCTATTTAACCTTGCGATTTGTTTTCATGAATATGTCGGATGTCCTAGGTAGATCAAAATATTGTTTGCTTTATAAGAAAAGGCACCGCGATAGTCTGAATGAATTGTCGATACACACACACACACACACACACACACACACACACACACACACACACACACACACACACACACACACACACACACAGAGAGAGAGAGAGAGAGAGAGAGAGAGAGAGGCACCCTTTCTTGGTGGCTATGTCGAGCTTTGCTCGACAGCTCAATGTTAGTTTGCAAGTTGCTGCTAGCGCTATTGTTGTGGAGCTTTGCTCACACCTCAGTGTTAGTTTGCATGTTTGCCACTCTCTTTGGTTGTGTTGACCCCCATGTCACACTGCAAAGAGAGAGAGAGTTTAGACACCCTTTCTTGGTGGCTATGTCGATCCTCATGACACATTGCAAGGGGGGTTAGTTTTTAGACACTTTGTCCTTGACTACTACTGACCTCCATGTCACACTGCAGGGAGTAAGTAGCTTACGATGTGCAATTAGATTTTCCATCTCTAGTTGTTGCTGACCATCGAGTTGCACTGTAAGGAGGGATCACCTATCTTGCATACTTTCTTCATGGTTGTTGCTGATCACTATGATGCACTGCAAGAAGATTGGGTTTAATAAATTCTTCGTCTCTGTTTGATCACCGTGTCGCACTGTAGGGAGGGGTTTAGGATTTTTAAATCCTTCATTCTTTGATCTTGCTGACCATCGTGTCGCAATGCAAGAAGATTGGATTTAATAATTTCTTCGTCTCTCTCTCTTGCTGACCACCGTGTTGCACTCCAGGGAGGGGTTTAGGGTTGTCAAATCATTTGTTCTTGGTTATTGTTGACCATGCGTCGCATCGCAAGATTGGATTTAATAGATTCCTCGTCTCTGGTTGTTGTTGACCACCATGTTGCACTATAGCGAGGGGTTTAGGGTTTTTAAATATTTTGTTCTTGACCGTTGCTAACCACCGTGTCACATTGAAGGAAGATTGGATTCAATAAATTCTCCATCTTTCGTTGTTGCTGACCACCGTCTCGCACTGTAGGAAGGGGATGAAAGGCAGAGGGGACTGGAACATGCTAATTTCCACCCAGCCATGCTCTATATAGGCCCTTGGCCTAATAAACATAGAGACCCCCTTGACTGCATGTTCATCTTGGCCCTTGGCTCTGCATGATGCTCCTAGTACACATTAAAGAGGAATGTAAATAGTGCTAAAAGGAACTAAATACTTTTTGCTGCATTCATTTGCAAGCCTTGCCGAAACATTTGAACAATAATAGAAGGTGAATCATTGATCACTTCTAAGTACAAAAAATGAAATCTTTTCATTAACAACTTGATTCATGGTTTTTAGGACCCCTTCTGAAGATGCAATAAAGGCACAGTCAGTTTGTTGGGGAGATGAGGATACTCTAGTCCAAGGGATCTCGAAAGAGAAGAAAAATCTACTTCACAAGCACCAAAGAGTAAAAAGTGCCATGGACAGAAGATACGTGGGAACGAGCTCTTATGCATGCCTACAACCTATATCTTACAGAATAGCCCATTCTAGGTGTGAATTTCTAGTGACATTTACACGAGGATGTTCGTGTGGACACACAGCACAGCATACTCCGTTTTCACTTTTTTACCGACAGTAAATATTTTTCACCTACATGGTAAATACAAATCACTTTTTACCTACAGTAACTTTTTTTTACCCATGGTAAATATTTTTTACTACACCATAAGTATTTGGTAGGTAACAGTTCACTGTTACTAGAAGCAGTGATTGGGCATCAACAATGCAGTTACAGGAGGAGAAAAGGGGAAAATCTTATGGTAAAGGTGAGTCAACAGGGATAAAGACTTTTGAGTTGAAAAGAGACATGCTGATTTTTTCAAAGAACACATGTCAAAAGAAGCCATGGTTGAGGATTTTTTGAGAATTTGATATTCAGGAGGACCCAGCAGGTCCCCCCCTGACATGTGCAGAACCTCCAGTTTCAACAGCCACCTAACCTGCTCTTAAATTCTGGTCAAGGCCTTATCCCCATGTGTCACAATCAGAAAAATCAGCATTTATCCTCTCCTCTCACATCACTCTAGAGAATATCTTGATGGTGACATATCAGGTGACCTCAATCTGTTGACCACCCTAAGCAAAAAGTAACCTCAATTAGCGGATTTAAGCATGTTTATCCCTAATCCTAAACCCTCTCAGAAACCTATATAAGGATGCCTTCTCTCACTCAAAACACAACACTTCACCCCCTTCACCAAGAAATGAAGCTATGATGACATTGCTCACAACGAGGAGCTATGGAGGGAGCTCTACTCTCTCTCCCTCTCGCTCTCTCCCTCTAGTATGCTACATTACTAGCCCTAAAACCTAAATAAGGAGTCTTCTCTCATGCTCCATGGCCACCATCCTCGCCATCATTCTCTAAGGTATTGATGTGTTGCTAGTAGGATCATACGTACTTGCTGGGTTGATTGTTTTTGACAAGGGATTATGCCATCCTTGGCTTGCTTCTCCCTATCATTGTTATGTATGATCAGATGCCGTTGTATTGTGAAGCTTATGTCTTGTGTATATATATGCTACATAAGGTCCCTAAGCTTCGTTTTTATGTGTTTTGCCATATGTTTTGATGCCATCATAATGCCAGAAATCTCACTTGCCTATGTGCACTATGTGTGAGGTCCTTAAACCTCTTAATTTAGGTGGTGCCCCTTTGTTTTGTTCTTTGCTTGTTTGCATGAGGAGTGGTTTGTGGAGTGTGCAGGAGTACAGAGGCCACCCGATTGCACTGCTCTTTTTCCCGCCATCATTTTTGGTGCCCCCACTGAGGAGGGCTACACAGACCTTCAGTCCACAAGCAATGAAGATGTGCAATCTACAACATGGACGAATGGCGTAAGGAGTTTGCAAATTGGAGAACAGAAGAGGAGGAGTCTTTAGAGGCCTTAAAAGCTTTCATCGAGGTCTTGTTACCAGGTTGCAGTGAAATTCAAGAAGTAAGTTCTTCTACATGCCGTGTTCGTGATCGTCGCCAACGAAGGAGAGTAAGAAGAAGAGCTTGATATACCTCTTCTCTCAACCTATGAGTGCTCCAGAAACCTCCAACGCACACGAGCTTGAAATATTCTACATCAACATACACGAAGGTACTGTGACACACATTAAGGGAAGAGAAAGCATCACCAGACCTCTCTTTCCTGAGGAGCCGACTAAGAGGAGGAAGATCACCTCTACACCTAAGTGGCCCAAGGCCGCAGCACGTGCTCAAGCGTAAGGTAACATTTGGCTTAATCTCATTAATAAGGATTACATGACCACTACAGGCAAGAAAAAGGCTAGTGAGCAACCAACTTCAACCTCCACTTGCAACCACGACTCTCACCCCTAAATCCTTCTGAAGCAAAGAGACGAAGGCTTGCTACAAGATTTTCGCCCGTCTGCGAGTGCTCCCAGTGCACTTTGTGAATCCAGACACCACCAATCCCAAGCCAACCTCCTGTCCGTGTGAAGATCACTTTGGATATTGTCCAAAGTGCTTTGGAGACCGGGTGAAAAGCCTCCCTGCCCTACCTTTGCTGCTAATTTTCAAGAAGTTATCTCAATCTAAGGAAACTATCTTAGTTGATGATGTGCTGCACATTAATGGTGTCACTTTCATTCGTCATGCTGATTATGGTAATAGCATCCAATTGTTGCTTGCTAAAAGGCTCAACATTGTACAAAGTGTTGCCATCACGCCTTACGTCTTCATAGATGCATCAGGAAGAGTCGAAGTGATCCGAGGTGCTGACCTTCTGTGGCTGATCAGGTTCATTGGTCCCAAGGTGGTGCAACTAAGCTAGGCTCTTGTGTGTAAGTATGGATGCCAATAATGAGAATGATGATCCCCGCATGTTTCCTTTCCATTTTGTGCATCATATCCGTGTGAATATTTGTATTGATAGAAAAATCTTTTATCAGCAAAGAATAGCCCTGTTGTTTGGAGCCGAGAGACTTGGGGAAATCTTGCGCTCTCCTCATCCTGTCATTCTACCCTTACTAGACTATTACCATTCCTTTGATGTGTCGATCTTCATCCTATTTTGAGCTAAGTTGTGCTAAAGCTCCAAATTGTAATTACCATACCCTATTTTAAAATAAATTGGAGCTATCTGTGTAATTGTTTACTCTCTCACTTATGGCCTTCCCTAATTTTTATGGTAAGCCTGGGGAGGTTGCTCCAGACTTTTTGGATAATTTGGAAATGGCCTTTCTGGTATCGGGAAGGGATGACGAAGCTACTAAGTTAAGGGCCTTTCCTTTGGTCTTGAGGGAAGGTGCAAAATTATGGTATCAAACTTTGGCACCTGAAGAAAGAAGAGACTGGGAGTCCTTAAAGATGGCCTTCATCGAAGAATTTCGCCGCCATGAGCCTCCAGAGGAGATATGGAGACAGCTCTTAGAGCTACGCCAAACATCACCCAATGACTATAGAAGCTATGAAGGAAGGTTTTCCAACCTGTGGGAGAAATGGTGTGCATCACTAGGTGAAGGAGAAAGGGCGCCAGAATGCCTAAAGAAGGACTGTTTCCTGGCAGGGCTTTACCCCATCCTTCGAGAAAAGATAAAAGGTAAATTCCCAGATACCTTTGATAAAGCTATGACTTATGCAAGGGAGAAGGATAGGAAGTTAAAATTCCAAGCTCAACTACAAGGGGGAATGGAGCCTCCACCGCTAGCTCAACCTACGGCAAGGGTAGTAGCAGGGACAGGAGCAAAAGACCAAGAGTCCTCTCAACAAGAATTACTTCAACAAATCACCAATCAACTAGAGAGCCTGTCCATCAATCTGGTTCAAGGTGTAAGGGCTCCCCAGCCAGGAAATGAACGAAATAGACAAGAAGGACAAAGGCAAGCACGTGAGTACATTTGCTACAACTGTGGAGAGGTAGGTCACGGCATGTATTATTGCCCCCATCCAAGACGCTATCAAGGAAATGGTAATCAAAGACGGCCTCCTCGCCAACAAGTCACTCCTCCTCGAGCTAGGCCACTAAATGGACAAAATGCACACGTGGCTCCACCAATCCAAATATTGAGACCCCCTCCTCCACCACCACAAGCACCAGCAGAGATCCCTCCACTACCATCGGGAGGGGAGGTTAGGGCTGTCTCTGTCATAAGTCTTGACAATGGTAAGGATAAAGGGAAAGAAAAAATGGAGGAAGCTGTTGCCATGCCAATAAAGAGAGTTAGGAGACAAAGAACTGATGAAATGGAAGCTTCAGAGCCGGATAAAGGGAATGAGGGTTCCTCCCAAGTGATAGGAGACAAGAAAAGGAAGAGTGGGTCAAGGAGGCACATAGGAGTAGAAGACTTTCCACTTGGGGTAGGATCCATACCTTACGACCTGGTAGCAGATGTGAGTAAGCAAGGACCAAAGATTTCATGGCAGCAACTCCTCCACCTTTCCCCAAAGATGCGTAGAACCTGGTCTAAGATGGTCAGCACCAGGAAGGCTAAGGCAAAGTCAGTTGAGTCTATTAGTGCAAGAGGCATGAAGGATATCGTGCCAGTCATTGATGCAGAGATTAAGAGTCAGCGAGTCTCCAATGTGTACGTAGATGGTGGAGCCGAGATTTGTGTTATGACAGAGAAATTAATGCACAGGTTGGGTTTTGGAAGTAAACGAGCAAACTTCCTTACAAGCAAAGATGGCAAATAATGTAAGGGTGGCTTGTGTGGGAAAGGTTAATGGAGTGAAGGTTTCAGCTTTTGGTGTGGCAATCTCAATTGATGCTTATGTGATCCCAACTAAGGGGGAGGGCTATCCGCTAATCCTTGGAAGACCTTGGCTTATGGCTATGAAAGCTAGGCAAGATTGGGAGACAGGTTCCCTTGAGTTGCGACCAAATCATAAGGTAGGTGGCAAGCAACAAAAAATTGTGTATGACATGAAGCAGGGTAGACAACAAGACCTAGAGATGGAGACTTCTATGGATGAATGGAGTACAAGCAGCTGCTCTTCATCTGAGGATGAGTCATCTGAGGAGGATGCTAGCTCTTTGGAAGTCATGGGTATAATACTGCAAAACCAGAAGGAGAAGGTGGTCAAGACTCTCTAAACAAGGAAGAAGCCATAGGCTTAGAGGAGATGCTAGCTAAGGACCTACTAGAAGAAGAGAGAGAACCCTATTTGCAGGTACTAAAGAAGCATGCTGGCCTCTTTATAACTGATTACGAGCACATTAAAGGAGTGGCAGTAACCCAACACCATATCCAATTAAAGGAAGGTGCCGTCAACCTTGTTAGTGATGAGGTATTTGCACAGGTTGAAGCTCTAGTAGGTCATGTTTCTGAGTATAAAGAGATGGTTGTGGAGACGTTTACAGAGGGTTTGGATACAGGTTTGAAAAGTGATCAGGTTTGCTTGGCTATGCAGCAAGTGGAGGCAAATGGCAGGGTCTTGCTATGTTATGTGATGCTATGGATACATGTGTTATTAGAGGTTTCTTTATATATTTTTGTGTCAATGGCGGGGTTTTTTTGAAGTGGACTATACCATGGAGGGTTCTGTAGCAGATGGTAGGATAGCTGCTTATGATTCAGGTTTCTCAAGTGATGGTAAGTATGCTTATAGTGGACACGAAGGATTATGGATGCAGGGTGACGAAGCTCCGTGCTATAAAGAGCTGGAAGGGTGGCCTGTCTATTGGCCTACAAGTGCAAAGGAAGGCTTGGATATACATGTCTTACAAGTTGATGGCAATGAGCAATGCTTTACTTTTGATCCAGGTGGATTCTACACCATGCGTGGGGGAGCTTTGAGCTTTCCATTTGACCCTGGAGGGTGATGCAGTAGCAGATGCTTTTTTCTCTATCTCTATCCTATCTATATCGCCACTATACTATCATTTTTCTTATACAGTCTATAGATCTATGTTATATAATTCTCTCTATACAGTCATCTTTTACCTAAATAATACTATGGTTGAGCATGAATGCTCAACGAGGGGTTGGGCAAAGAAAAAAAAAAAACAAGAGACAAAAAAGGAAAAAAAGAGAAGAAAAAAGAAAAAAAAGAGAATGCTACCAGTGAAAGCGGATATTGACAATGGATGGGGTATGGCTTTCAAGGGTCTAGGAGACCAGTTGTTAGTCATGGATGGATACAATTATTCATCAGAAAGGAACTAAACAGGGTGCATCAGCCAAGAAAGCAGTAACATGACAAATTCAATTGGTACCAGGTAGGTAAGTATTCAAGAGAACCCTATTGTAGCACAACCTACAGCTAGAGGCATCAAATACCTCTAGCTTAAGGGGGAGGGCTATATGATGCATGGTTTTTAGGACCCCTTCTGAAGATGCAATAAAGGCACAGTCAGTTGTTGGGGAGATGAGGATACTCTAGTCCAAGGGATCTCGAAAGAGAAGAAAAATCTACTTCACAAGCACCAAAGAGTAAAAAGTGCCATGGACAGAAGATACGTGGGAACGAGCTCTTATGCATGCCTACAACCTATATCTTACAGAATAGCCCATTCTAGGTGTGAATTTCTAGTGACATTTACACGAGGATGTTCGTGTGGACTCACAGCACAACATACTCCGTTTTCACTTTTTGACCGACAGTAAATATTTTTTTACCTACAGTAAATATTTTTCACCTATATGGTAAATACAAATCACTTTTTACCTACAGTAACTTTTTTTTACCCATGGTAAATATTTTTTACTGCACCATAAGTTTGGTAGGTAACAGTTCATTGTTACTAGAAGCAGTGATTGGGCATCAACAATGCAGTTACAGGAGGAGAAAAGGGGAAAAATCTTATGGTAAAGGTGAGTCAATTGGGATAAAGACTTTTGAGTTGAAAAGAGACATGCTGATTTTTTCAAAGAACACATGTCAAAAGAAGCCATTGAGGATTTTTTGAGAATTTGATATTCAGAGGACCAAGCAGGTCCCCCCCTGACATGTGACAACATCCAGACCCATTTCAACCACCTCCCCCTCCTCTCTTAAATGCTGGTCAAGGCCTTATCCCATGTGTCACAATCAGAAAATCAGCATTTATCCTCTCCTCTCACATCACTCTAGAGAATACCTTGATGGTGATGGTACATATCAGGTGACCTCAATCTGTTGACCACCCTAAGCAAAAAGTAACCCCAATCAGCGGATTTAAGCATGTTATCCCTAATACTAAAATCCCCTCTCAGAAACCTATATAAGGAGGCCTTTCTCACCAAAACACAACACTTCACCCCCTTCACCAAGCAATGAAGCTATGACGACATTGCTCACAACGAGAGCTATATGGAGGGAGCTCTACTCTCTCTCCCTCTAGTATGCTACATTACTAGCCCTAAAACCTAAATAAGGAGTCTTCTCTCATGCTCCATGGCCACCATCCTCGCCTCATTCTCTAAGGTATTGATGTGTTGCTAGTAGGATCATACGTACTTGCTGGGTTGATTGTTTTTGACAAGGGATTATGCCATCCTTGGCTTGCTTCTCCCTATCATTGTTATGTATGATCAGATGCCGTTGTATTGTTAAGCTGATGTGTTGTGTATATATATGCTACATACAAGTCCCTAATCGTTTTTTTTGTTGTTTTTCCATATGTTTTGATGCCATCATAATGCCAGAAGTCTCACTTGCCTATGTGCACTATGTGCGAGGTCCCTAAACCTCTTAATTTAGGGTGGTGCCCCCTTTGTTTTGTTCTTTGCTTGTTTGCATGAGGCGTGGTTTGTGGAGTGTGCACGAGTATAGAGGCCATCCGATTGCACTGCTCTTTTTCCCGCTATCACAACTTATAGCCTTGCTCTATGCATAAACAACCATCTGTTAATGTTGTTTAGCAGCACTTGTTCGTTTAACAAGTCATTAAAAGTATCCGGCAATTTCTAGCCATTGAAATTGTTCTTGATACGATGTGCTGAAAATGGTCTAGAAAACAGATTCGAAAAGCACCTGGGGACTTTGTCGTGAAAGAGAATTGAAATAGTGGGTGCCAATGTGAGTCCCAGAGATTTATTCTCCACATGTGGAATATGTCTCATGTAAAGGGTGTTTGAAAAAAGAACATCCTTCAAGTACGAGATGTACTTGTGCGTGGAGGTAACGGCAACAAACACTCTACGACGGGAGTGATCATTAGCCTTGTTCCACAATGGCTAAACCGAACTCCTTGAGTTCCTAGACCATGTTGTATCCCATGTGACAACATGTGCCAAATAAAACCCTACAAGTGTGTCCATAAGTGCGTAATGCAAAAATTTATTTTGGACACTACATCCCAAATTTCTTGGCTCTTACACGACCTTGTCATCTCTCTCAAGAGAAAAATTGAATGAAAGCATTCAAGCTTATTCATCCAACTTGAAAAAGTCAAACAAAACATATGAAAAAATGGAAATAAACAAGTCATATGTGTACCTGGAGGTTCAACATAATGTTCATTTACCTGTAGTCAAAGGCACCTGCCCAAAGTTCCTGCTCGCAAAGGCGTAGGAACACTAATTGAAAATCAATGAAATTCAAGTAGTATTACACATATAACCTGGGTGTTGCCTTTGCAATCCAACCCTTGGCTAATAGCAACATTGTCAAACCGTTGGTTAGACTTTTGTAGGGAAACTGCGCAACTAGCAGCCGGCCCTTGGCCTGTGTCCATGACCCCCCTTGGGTTGCCTGTGGCATTACATTACTTTTGAAGTTGAAATTTTTCTAGTACCCCTTGGTATTTTGTGGACTTCGTTCCTTGAAAATGAAAGTGTGAAGGTTTCAAGAATTGACCATCAACCCTTACTAAGTGATTTAGTAATCACGAGCTGGGTCTTACCCCAAAGCTCTACTCATATAGGCACTCGTAGTGCTATATGTAAAATAAAGATCCACTCAAGTTGGAATGGTATTCACAACGGGATTGTGCCTAGACCCAAAAATCCATAATCTAGGAGTTCTGTGAACAGTCGTGCTATTTGAATTGCTTGTGTAAACGGGGGGACCTTGACCACAAGTTACCTAGTTAAGTTAGTAAAGAAGGATATTTATGTGATGGGCAATCAGTAAACTGTCAGGTAGTGATCAGGATGCATTCAAGCAACTGATGGACTAATCAGAGTTCTGATTGATGTCTGAAACTTTAAAAGGCATGTTTTAAGGGATACAACGTTTGGCTTGTAACTACCCTCATTTTTGGACGCCTTGTTGGGGCGAAATGTTGTTCTGTAACACAGGAACGATGATGAAGATGAAGCAGGATGTTGGTTAATGCCCCGAATGTTTCGTGTGTGTTACCTGTAATTCTGTTTACATCTGAATGAGTCTGAAAGCGTTTTGAACATTGTTATGGAGGTTATCTTCGTGTTTCATGGATGTTGTGGGTGAAGAATGTAATTGCAATGCTTTTAAATAACCCCTATACACATGCGATCCTGCAAAACTTGCATTGAAGCATTGTACCCAA